>NC_064572.1:71181718-71489665 GCF_937001465.1 Orcinus orca | reverse complement strand
TTGGGGCTCACGGGCCCAGTTGCTCCGCGGCATGTGGGATCCTCCCAGACCAGGGCTCGAACCCGTGTCCCCTGCATTGGCAGGTAGATTCTCAACCACTGCACCACCAGGGAAGCCCCTTGCTTTTAACATTATGGATAAAGTTGAGTTCCCTGTCTCATCTTCCCCCCTCCCTCACTGACCAGAGACAACATCTATGTGTATACTTCTAAGCCATATCCTTATACTACACATCAGTAAATAATAATACTTTAACATAGTCAAATTTATCAACCTTTTTATTTCTGAGTTGTGTGGTTTGGGTCTTTTCTAAGAAATTCTTTTTAACCCCTGAGGTCATAAAGAAATTCCCCTGGGGTTATCTTCTAACAATGACTTTTAAAGTTTTGATTTTCACATTTAGGCGTGGCCAAAATTTATCTTTGTATATGTTGTGTGATAAGGATCTAATATTTTTCTATAGAAAGCCAGTTATCTCAGCATGAGTCACTGAAGGACGCAGACTTTCCCACTGATTTATAATGCACTGCTACCCCACGCCAAGTTACAGGGATCCTTAGGTCTGGTTTTTTGCTCTCTAATCTGTTTTATTGATCTCCTTGTTCCTTTTTTTCCCAAAAAAATCAGACCTATTTATGTACCTTACTTTTCCAAAAGAATTTTAGAATCGGTTTTTGTAGTTCTAAGAGAAATTCTGTTGGGATTTTTATTAGAATTGTCTTAAATGAGATGCTTTTATGCTAATAAGTTGTCCTATCTATGAACATATCATTGTTCGTTTATTTTATACTCTAATAATGTTTTACAATTTCTCCACTAAAGCCTTATATATGTCTTATTTAATTGATTCCTAGGCACCATACGGTTTAGTTGTTATTATGAATAATATCTTTTTTCCTACAGCACTTCCTATAGGTTATTGCTATACTGAAATGCTATTGCTGTTTGTATGTTGATACTGTACTTTGAAACTATGTTTACCTCTTTTGTTATATATAATGCTTTCAAAATTCTTGAATTTTGAAGGTAAGAAATCATATAATCTTCACATAACAAAAACTTTGTCTCTTATTTTCCATCCTTATGCTGCACTTACCTTTCTTGTCTTGTTGCATTGGCTAGGTCCTCCAGCACAATGCTGAACAGTGGTGATAGCTAGTATCCTTATCTTTGACTTTAGTTGGGAAGGTAACTAAGGTTACCCTAGTAAGCATGATGTTGGCCACAGGATGGCAGTTGCCTTTTTTATGTTCTCAGATGGCATCTTCTCAACTAGTAAGCTCCTTCAGAGCAAGGCCTAAATGGCATACTTTCCACCCATTATAGCACAGTGCTTGTCACAGAGTAAGTGCACAGTAAGTGTTTGCTGTTGTCTATATACATTTAAACTCTACTAATTGGTGTTTATTTTGACACTTCCTGCTTCTCTAACCCTAGTGAATGTGATAGACACTGGAGCAACATTTGGCTAGATGGTTTTAAGATGAGTGTTCTTCGTGTGTGTGTGTGTGTGTGTGTGTGGGTGGGTGGGTGTGTGTGTGGGGGGTGTGTGTACTTAACTTTATGAAGATGATAGCTTTAGTAGTGAGGCTCTGAGGGTTCATGAAGAAAACAAAGGATTCTGGTTTTTAAAAAGTGAATTCTTTCAAGGATTTGGGATTTGATTACCCGCTGGAAACTGTTTATCTGCTCGTTCCTTGTTCATCCATATGAGAGAGGATTAATTGAAAAGACTAACTGTCCCCTGAACGGGTCACTGACTTTTTCGGATACACAAGGACCTATTCCTTTGTGTAGAGCAGCAACTCCACAGGCAGGAGGGAGCTGCCCTCACAGTTCAGTTGGAGTGATGCCACACACCTCTGGCTTCTCAGCAAAAATGCAATTCCTGGGAATGTGGCCAGCATAGTCCCCCTGAGGCTATGCCCACAAAACCACCAGGAACTCCATTCAGTCCTGATGAGAAAATGCCTATGGTGAGGAAGAGAGAAACAGAACTGCAGTCTGTGCTTCCTTCTCACGCTCAAGTTCCTGCTCCCTTTGCCCCTGGCTGAGCCATTGGCTGCAACCCGAAGTCATTTCCCCAGTGATAAGCTCACTTGCCTGACATACATGGAGGAACGTGAATGTCGGGAGATGGGATGACTTTCACCGCCACCCCAAACTCTCCTTAGCCTTGTCCAAGCAAACAGCTGGAAAGGGAAAATGGGAGTGATGCTGCACATCTGGGGTAAGATAAGAAAGACTGAAGGCAGTGACCCGCTCCTTGGCAGCAGGGTGCAAAGGCAGGAGCAGGCACAGGTGGTGAACAGAGGCTCGTGCTCCTCCGCAGGCAGGGAGCCTGGGTTCAGGTCTTGACCTGACCACTTACTTGTCATATCACCATAGGCAAACTTTCAGTCTCTAAGTACCTCATCTGTAAAACGGGGACAGGCACTATGGTCCCAAGTTCAACTGCAGCATGGGCCAGGGTCAAAGGACAGTCTGCTTAGTCCCTGAAACGTCTGAAGCCCCTGAAGGAAGTTTGCACTGAGGCTAGAGATTGAAAATCCCTTAATGGTTGGCTTGAAGGACCAGGGCAAGCTGAGAAGACCGGGGATAGGTTATTAGCTGGGCTCCGCCAGAAAGACCCATAAAGCCTTCCCTCACACTGTCATGAAAACTCCTTTATTACTTAGCAACCTGTCTCAGGATACGTCCAGCTCAATGTGGAACAAAGCAGAAATGAGAGAAGCTGAACAGCATGGCTGGGCAGGGCCTCCTTCAGGATCCCCTCGGGCCCACCTTCACTTCCTTACCTCCCTCAGACCCCAGAGCCACGCAGAGGCCAAATCCTTTTGAGTCCACCTCCACTACGAACGGCAAAGTCATCTGCTCCTCGCTGTTCCCACTGCCAATTCACCACTCGGTATTCTTGCCTGAATGATTCTAATACCCCTTCCCATCACTGCCACTCCCAGATGGAGCTCCACAATGCCACCACGCTGTCCTCCTAAAGAGCAGGGTGGAGCACGTCACTCCTCTGCTCAAAACCTTCAATGGCTCCTACTTGACACTGAATGAATCCAGACATTCCAGAAAGGCATTCAGCTCTGAGCTGGGTTCATCTCCCACCTTGTTTCCCTATAGCCCTCACGCGTCAGCCACCCAGGCCGTCGGCAGTTACCCAAACACACCTTTCACCCCTGAACTTGAGTGCTCTTTCCTGTATCACCAGTGTCACCACTCTGTGACAGAATGAACCAGACACAGGCCTCTCTTCTCCAGCAGACAAGCACCCTTAAGGGCAGGAACTATGTTTCATTCTTCTAGTCATACCCCACAGTGCCCTTTACGTGGTGATCTTTCAGGAAGTAAAACTAAGGTTAAACAACAAGGATGGCCTTTGAACACACTATGCAGAGTGAAAGAAGCCAGACACAAAAAGTACGATTCCAGGGTTTCCCTGGTGGCGCAGTGGTTGAGAGTCCGCCTGCCGATGCAGGGGACGCGGGTTCGTGCCCCGGTCCGGGAAGATCCCACATGCCGCGGAGCAGCTGGGCCCGTGAGCCATGGCCGCTGAGCCTGCGCGTCCGGAGCCTGTGCTCCGCAACGGGAGAGGCCACAACAGTGAGAGGGCCACGTACCGCAAAAAAAAAAAAAAAAAAAAAAAAGTACGATTCCATATAGGAAACAGCCACAGTAGGCAAATCCACAGGGACCGAAATCAGATCAGTCGTTACCAGGGGCTGAGGCAGGAGGGAGTGATTGTTAAATGGGTGCAGGGTCGCCTCTGTGGGTGATGAAAAGGTTCTGGAACTAGACAGCGGTGATGTTACACAACAGTATAACACTGAAATGTATACCTTAAAATAGTAAATGTATACCACACCCACAAAACTGAGTCTGACAGATGAAAACTCTAAAGATACATGCACCCTGATGTTCATAGCAACACTATTGACAATAGCCAAGATATGGAAGCAACCTAAGTGCCAATCAACAGATGAATGGATAAGGAAGATGTGGTATATACACACAATGGAATATTACTCAGCCATAAAAAAGAATGAAATTTTGCCATTTGCAGCAACATGGATGGACCTAGAGATTATCATACTAAGTGAAGTAAGTCAGAGAAAGACAAATATTATATGATATCACTTATATGTGGAATCTAAGAAATAATACTAATGATTTACAAAATAGAAACAGACTCACAGATAAAGAAAACAAACTTATGGTTACCAAAGGGAGAAGCCAGTGGAGAGGGATAGTAAATTAGGAGTATGGAATTAACAGATACACACTATAATATATAAAACAGATAAACAACAAGGATTTATGGTATAACACAAGGAACAATATTCAGTATCTTGTAATAACCTACGATGGAATAGAATCGGAAAAAAATATATATATACACACATAACTGAATCACTTTGCTATACAACTGAAACTAACACAATATTGTAATTCGACTATACTTCAATTTTTAAAAACTGAGGCTGAAAAGATATAAATTATTCTGAGGGCACAGGGCCAGTAAATATGACTGTAAGAGGTGATTTTTAAGAGTCTAGTTTTTCACTGCAATTTTAAGAGTCGACAGACAGCTATCCTCCTACATCTCCACATCCTGCCCAAGTCCAGGGCATTCTCTCTGACACCCCCTCTGAGTGATCCAGGCCTCAGGAGCCTCTGTTTCCAGAATCGCCCA
Organism: Orcinus orca; assembly: GCF_937001465.1. NCBI lineage: Eukaryota > Metazoa > Chordata > Mammalia > Artiodactyla > Delphinidae > Orcinus > Orcinus orca. The sequence continues at coordinate 71,484,966 of NC_064572.1, read as the reverse complement.
TGGTACACAGCTCAGCACAAAGGCATCACTGCTCTGTGTTACTCTCTGGCGGCTTCATGCACACTGGTCTGGGTCTCCACAGCTAAACCCTGAGGTCTTTGAGGGCAGGACCCGTGGCACAGCCTTCCCACCCAGCTTACTGACCTCACTGGTGTGGCGGATACTGACAACCATGCTGGGCACTGTTATATGTTTTCAAGGTTTTGACTTGCATTTTAACGGAAAAGTTCCCATGCTCTTTGGTCAGCAAAACCTCACAGTCTCCTTTTGCCAGTGAGTCAATCTCAGGAAATACCTTTTTGCCACAGATCTACTAAGCCAATTGCTACCTATTGTTTTCTCATTGGTGGGAAAAACAAAAGTTAACACCACTTTCTCCACTTATTCATAAAAGAAAGTTTCATTTCTCTACTTCAAACACTGGGTGAACATCATAGGCTGCATTTTTGTAGAGCAAGCCAATAAATAAAAACATGTGAAATAATGGCTTAGAGTTTAAACACGGAAACTTCAAAACAAGTTTTATTACTTCACTTGAAAAAGTTTTTTCTTGTTTTACTCTATTTAGGAATTGGCAAGGAAAACCTAGGTTAAAGGTTAAGGCTCACATGTTAGCCTTGGATCCGTCTCTTATGACCTAGGGCAAGTCCCTCACCCATCAGAGTTAGTTTTCCTATCCACAAAATGGGACTAAAAGTGCCTTCCTATGAGCCTTGGAGGAGTGTTCTAAGACACTATTAATACTCCAAATGGGAAAGTGCTTAATAAAAGGCAGAGCCCTGAATGTAGGAGGCACCCGGAACAGGACCTCAGTCCAGAGGGGAATAAGGAAGGTGAAAGCACCTCCACGTCCTTGGCTCTAGCCCCTGTGCACAGTTGGTCAGCTGGTCTAGCAGGTGCTCTGCGGAAATGGCCAGTGGATTTGAGGGGGGAGGAGAGGATGCTACTCTGGCAGAACAAGCAAAAAGAATTTTTTTAAATCGAGGCTCAACTCTCTTCTCTCAAACAATAATGCAAATACGAGTAAAACACAAGCAGGTGGGGGTTATTTATAGAGAGGATTTTTTTCTCACTTTCTATTCTGAAATAATTATAGGCTTACAAGAAGTTGCAAAAATAGCACAGAGAGGTCTCTGTCCCCATTACTCAGCTTCCCCCAGTGGTAACATCTTATGTAACTGAATTACATTATCAAAACCAGGACATGACCTTGGCTCAATACGATGAACTAGACTACAGATCTCAATCAGATGTCATCAGTTTTTGCTCACACTGTCCCTTTTTTTTTTAATAGATCTTTATTGGAGTATAATTGCTTCACAATACTGTGTTAGTTTCTGTTGCACAACAAAGCAAATCAGCCATGTGCATACACACGTCCCCATATCCCTTCCCTCTTGAGCCTCCCTCCCACCCTCCCTATCCCACCCCTCTAGGTCATCGCAAAGCACCGAGCTGATCTCCCTGTGCTATGCTGCTGCTTCCCACCAGCCAACTATTTTACATTCGGTAGTGTATATATGTTGATGCTACCCTTACTTCGCCCCAGCTTTGCCCTCCCACCCCAAGTCCTCAAATCCATTCTTTATGTCTACCTCATTTATTCCTGCCCTGCAACTAGGTTCATCAGTACCATTTTTGTTTTTTTTAGATTCCATATATATGTGTTCGCATACGGTATTTGTTTTTCTCTTTCTGACTTACTTCACTCTGTACGACAGACTCTATCTAGGTCCATCCACCTCACTACAAATAAGTTTACAAACAGCTATAATGGTAGAGGATAGAGAAAACACTGCTATAGAATAATTTGCAACACTGTAATGAAATCAATACAATGTAATTTTGATAGGTAGCTCATGAATACACAATTACAAACAATATTACAAACAGTATTTCTTCGTGTTGTGCCCATTGTGATGGGATGATATTTGAAGCATCTTATTTGCTTATATTTACAGAATCTCCCATCCTAGGAGGTAAAGAGGCTTCACTGATCTTTGTTCCCACAACAGTTCTGTAAGAATAAGGAAGAGGTGGTGTTTCCTTTTCCAAAGGGGTAGCCAACACCCATCTAGGTCCTCATTCCAGGCCCCCTCTGCGATCAGCACCACCCAGCCCAATTACAGGAGTCCTCAGCTTTAAGGGCATGTCCAGGTGGAATTTGGTGCTGACCTTGAAAACTCCAGGTTGATTTAGCAATGCCGCCATCTGGTGGTCAAAGAACTAAGAAAATCGGTGATAATGGGTAGCTCTTTGTAGACCTTGAGTTACCTACTCACTTTTTAAATCTACTCCAGGAGGCTCTACTTAAGGCACTGAATATTCTAATAAGGAATGTTTTGTAATGAGAAATTACTCTGCTGTAGATTAAATATGGCCACAAACTCTTTGAAGCCCTTTCCATGAAGAGGTGGCATCTGTCTCTTGACTCTGGCCTGGGCTGGTGACGATGCACAGGAAGTGATGCTGCTTGACTTCCAAGCCGCTGCTTCAAGAGGCTTCAGATCTTCCCACCTCCTCCTCTTGGAACACTGCCACTTTTTGAACAAGCCCAGGTTAGCTTCCTTAAGTATGGGACTCCACGCGGGGGGAGAGAGAGAGAGGAACGGCTATCTCAGTCATTTCTTCTAAGGTCCCAGACATGTGAATGAGGCCATCCAAGACCAGGCAGTTCCAGCCGAACCACTACCAAGTGTAGTGATGAATAAGTGCAGGCAAGACCCGCTGAAGCCAACGCAATCGTGAGAAATAGTAAATTGTTCTAAGCCACTAAATTCTAGCGTGGCTTGTAAGAGAGCAGTAGATGACTAACACACACTCTCAAATTTATGTTGTAAAAATATGTATTCTGAACTGTAAGCTTAAGGTTTCTTATTACTATTTTAAACTGGGTGGGGGGAGCATACATCAATATTTTCACATGATGAATCTTGACTCACACAAATTCTGAATGTTGTATATACTTTGATTGTCTTATGCATTTTTCGGACCCTGCCATGTGTTATCATTCATTCATCCATCAAATATTAACTGAGCATGTCACAAGTAATAGCTACAGGGGAGGCATGAAAGACTTGGCATTGAATTAGATATGACGCCTACCCTTAAGGTCACGGCTATTGGAGAATACACATATACGAATACATCATAACAGTGTGGTATGTGTTAGGTTAGAACAGAGGAGCAACTACCCGAACAGGGTAGGGAGAGGGGTGATTGGATGGATATATTAGTCAAAACCCAATTAGGAAAAGAGAAACCACTCCAAGTATTTAGAACAAAGAGGATTTAATCCAGGGAGTCTGCTATACGGGTGAGAAGGCAAACAAAAGATGGTGGGACGGGAAGAGGTGGGTAGAGCCCTGGAAGATAGTCAGTTACTGCCAAAGATGCCACCAGCCATAGTGAAGGAAAGGCAGAAATGCCTGGGTATCTCCCTTTCTCCACCCTCCAATCTCCCACCAGTGCCTGTCACTGGTCAAACCCAGCAGGAGCCAAGGAGATGCTACCTGCAGGGATCAGCATCCTGGGATGTGGAACGCAGCACTGGAAGAACAAGGAAAGAATGCCAGCAAACAGGCTTAGGATTTGCCACACGAGGTGCTGTGGGCTAGAAAGGCTTTGCACCTGAGGAGATGATCAGATTATTTCATGCCATCCATCCATTTCTCTACCTGCCTCTCCCTCACCCTCGGAGCAGCACCAGGGTCTCTGATGATCTTTCATCCTGGTGCAATTCTAGCTCTGCCAGGAAAGATGGTCAAAGGCCACCACGGTAGAGATGACATGATTCCTTTTGTGTCTACATGGGCCCTTTTCAAAGGAGAATCTCAGTGAACACTTGAATAAGAAGCATTAAACTATGTGGGATAAAGGACAGAGTACTTGGCTGAGTCAAGATCTCAGCCAGAAGAGAAACCTTGGGGAAACATGGGCAGCTCCCTGAACGATGGCAGTCTGGGCTAAGAAGGGTTAAGGGCTCTTTCGGGTCTCACGTTCTTAGACAAACCTGGAAGAGGACCCCGAGCACCTCCACAGCCTGTGCAACTCGTGAGATCTGGGAGACACTGTGGCTTGATGGTGGACAGCGGCTACCGGGGCTGTGGGTTCAAATCCTAGCTCTGGTGCACACTATCCATGTCCTGCAGCAATCTGTTCTCTCCCATAGCCTTTGTTTTCTTGTCTGTAAAATGGGGCAATAATTCCTGACTTACAGGGTGTTGTGAGGATGAAGTTAATCCCCTGAGCACCTGTCAGATGATCTAGGTCTGTGGCTTTCAGAGTGGGGTCCCTGGACCAAAAGCATCAGCATCACCTGGGAACTTGTTAGAACTGAAACTTCTGGGGCTCCAGCCCAGACATAATGAATCAGAAACTCTGGGGTGAGCCCAGCAACCTGTGTCTGATTCTACCCTCTAGGGATTCTGATGCCTGCTAAAGTTTGAGAACAAATGATCTAGCTGGAACATAATGGACCCTCAATAAATGGTAGCTGTACTGTTACAGCTTTAAGGAATGATTTTGGAAAAGGAACATCCGGATGTATCAGCAACTGCTGGAGTCATCTGGGAGGAGCTGGAACATGAGGACACCCAAACCTTTAAGCTCCAACATCAACTGTGAGTGGGATGGGGAATCCCCCTGCCACCCCCACAGACAGGCCCCACTGCCCAGATAACCTCAGAGCCACCCTTCTCAGGTCCCAGCTGTAACAGGCCTGCCCAGGGCTGTTACTGATCCTACCTGCTCAAGATGAGATGTTCTTTCACATCCCGGAGGAGTCTGGGAATATCTCAAATCAGGGAGGGGGAAAGGGACAGAGACGCTTTCTGAGGGAGGGAGAAGATATGAAAGAAAAAAAAAGAAATATTCAGCCTTAATAAAGTAGAAGAAAATCTGAGCAGAGAAAGATCTCAACCCAGAGATTTGGGGGGTAAGAACGTTGATAGAAGAGGAAGAAGAAAAAGGGAACAAGTAGCCTAAAAGATTCATGACACCCAAAGAAAGTGTAAGAGGGTGATGTGATGGCTTCAGAGGAGCAGGAAGCAACAGAGACAACATACAAGGAGTTAAAGAAAATAATGTTCCATTCCTTAATTGCCCCTTCCTTGCAGATCTTGTATTAGGAGGGTCTTATCTTCTGTGGAGAGCATTGTGATATTTGTTCTGTCACAGGTACAGCCTGATTCCACCAATTATGGTGCAATCTACACTCATGGGTGCTCAGACAACTCCACTGCCACTAGATGGGGGTATTTTGCTGAACTAGGTGGGAGACGCTGAGATAAAGGTAACTATTTTGAGATGTTCTGCAGTCACCATTTGGACTTGCCCAGGAAGAACAAAGATGACAAGGCAGAAGGTCTGTAATTGAGCAACTGCTTACAACACTGACCCCAAGAACAACAGTGAGAGAGAAGGTGCAGAAGGAAGATGCTGGCACACCAAAGAAGCAGAAAGAACCTCTTACCCCGGGCTCTCGTTGGCGCTGGGAACAGGCGAGTTTGAGGCCACTGTTCAGTGTCCCAACTGCGGCTTCTCTGGTCCACACGCCGGCCACTGTGCTTCACCACAAGACAAGCAAAGGATGGACTCACTGCCTTTGCTAGAAACAGAGCTGAGCCCCCTATGCACAGATTCCTTTCTTTTCTCGTCTTGGTACAAGTGAACGTATCTTTAGATTTCTTCCTCAACTGCTACATGTACATTTAAACTTATTTGAAATGAAATAAAGGATTGGCTCAATTCTAATGCATGGCTGACAAATTTCAGCAGGCATCAGAATCACCTGGAGGGTGCGTTAAAGCACAGTATTGCTAGCATCCACCCCAAGGGTTTGTGAGTCAGTAAGACTGGAATAAGGTCCAAGAATTTGAATTCTATCAAGTTCCCAGGTGACGATGCTGCTGCCCCAGGACCACACTTTGAAAAAGAATGTTCTAAGGTAATAGCTTCCCTCCAAGTTCTTTTACTTTATATATCAAGTCACCTTCATATTCTCATCCCATTGGTAGCCACCCCCGTCATCCAGATAATAAATAAGCATCAGCCAGCTGCTTGTGAAACTACACTTTCCTGCCACTTTCTCCCCACAACAGGACGTGAGAGTCTGGAATGCCCTCCTCATGGGCTCCTGGTTAGCTGCATCAGGACCACGGGCGTCCTGCAAGCCTACCGTGTGCCAGGCATTTGCTAAGGGGCTGACAGGCGCTACTTCATTTAATCCTCCTCGGACTCCTACTTGCATTTCCTCTTAATGGATGAGGTATCTGAGACTCACAGAGGTGAAGTAACTTGCCCAAAGTCACACAGCTGGCAAGTAGAGAAGCTGGGGTTCAAACTCAGGATATGTGGCACCACGGCACCAAAGTCCCAAGATCTTGATAATTCTGTTCTCTTTCCTCCACATTAAAAGGGGTCTGGCTCTCCTCCTGCTCGGAGCCACCTTGTCTTCTTCCAGCTGACTTCACATTTTTGAAGTTGAGAGAGAAGGCGTCACAGTGTCTGCTAGGTTCATGCATGTTGTTGCATGCTTCAGCAGTTCGTTCCTTTTTATGAAAATCCCAGATTAGAGGAGGCTCTTCAAGATGGCGGGAGAGTAAGACATGGAGATCACCTTCCTCCCCACAAATACAGCAAAACTACAACTACATGTGGAACAACTCCTACAGAACACCAACTGAATGCTGGCAGAAGACCTCAGACTTCCCAAAAGGCAAGAAACCCCCCATGTACCTGGCCGTGTGTCTGACAGGGTCTTGGTGCTCCAGCCAGGTGTCAGGCCTGAGCCTCTGAGGTGGGAGAGCCAAGTTCAGGACGTTGGACCACCAGAGACCTCCCAGCGCCACGTAATATCAATCATCAAGAGATCTCCCAGAGATCTCTGTCTCAACACTAAGACCCAGCTCCACCCAACGGCCAGCAAGCTCCAGTGCTGGATGCCCCATGCCAAACAACTAGCAAGACAGGAACACAACGCCACCCATTGCAGAGAGGCTGCCTATAATCATAATAAGTTCACAGACACCCCAAAACACACCACCAGACGCACTCCTGCCCACCAGAAAGAAAAGATCCAGCCTCATCCACCAGAACACAGGCACCAGTCCCCTCTACCAGGCAACCTACACAACCCACTGAACCAACCTTACCCACTTGGGGCAGACACCAAAAACAATGGGAACTACGAACATGCAGCCTGTGAAAAGGAGACCCCAAACACAGTAAGTTAAGCAAAATGAGAAGACAGAGAAATATGCAGCACATAAAGGAGCAAGGTAAAAACCCACCAGAGCAAACAAATGAAGAGGAAATAGGCAGTCTACCCGAAAAAGAATTCAGAGTAATGATAGTAAAGATGATCCAAAATCTTGGGAATAGAATGGAGAAAATACAAGAAACATTTAACAAGGACCTAGAAGAACTAAAGAACAAACAAACAAAGATGAACAGCACAATAAATGAAATTTAAAATTCTCTAGAAGGAATCAATAGCAGAATAACTGAGGCAGAACGAATGGATAAGTGACCTGGAAGACAGAATGGTGGAATTCACTGCTGCAGAACAGAATAAAGAAAAAAGAATGAAAAGAAATGAAGAAAGCCTAAGAGACCTCCGGGAAAACATTAAATGCAACAACATTCACATCATAGGGATCCCAGAAGAAGAAGAGAGAAAGACCCGAGAAAATATTTGAAGAGATTATAGTCGAAAACTTCCCTAACATGGGAAAGGAAATAGCCACCCAAGTCCAGGAAGCACAGCGAGTCCCATACAGGATAAATCCAAGTAGAAACATGCTGAGACAAATAGTAATCAAATTGGAAAAAATTAAAGACAAAGAAAAATTATTGAAAGCAGCAAGGGAAAAATGACAAATAACATACAAGGGAACTCCCATGAGGTTAACAGCTGATTTCTTGGCAGAAACTCTACAAGCCAGAAGGGACTGGAATGACATATTAAAAGTGATGAAAGGGAAGAACCCACAACCAAGATTACTCTACCCTGCAAGGATCTCATTCAGATTTGATGGAGAAATCAAAAGCTTTACAGACAAGCAAAAGCTAAGAGAATTCAGCACCACCAAACCAGCTCTACAACAAATGCTAAAGGAACTTCTCTAAGTGGGAAACATAAGAGAAGAAAAGGACCTACAAAAACAAAAACAAAACAATTAAGAAAATGGTAATAGGAACATACATATTGATAATTACCTTAAACATGAATGGATTAAAGCTCCAACCAAAAGACACAGGCTTGCTGAATAGATACAAAAACAAGACCCATATATATGCTGTCTACAAGAGACCCATTTCAGACCTAGGGACACATACAGACTGAAAGTGAGGGGATGGAAAAAGATATTCCATGCAAATGGAAATCAAAAGAAAGCTGGAGTAGCAATACTCATGTCAGATAAAATAGATTAAATTAAAGAATGTTACAAGAGACAAGGAAGGACACTATATAATGATCAAGGGATCAATCCAAGAAGAAGATATAACAAGGGCTTCCCTGGTGGCGCAGTGGTTGAGAGTCCACCTGCCGATGCAGGGGACACAGGTTTGTGCCCCGGTCCGGGAGGATCCCACATGTCATGGAGCGGCTGCGCCCGTGGGCCATGGCCGCTGAGCCTGCGCGTCCAGAGCCTGTTGCTCCGCAATGGGAGAGGCCACAACAGTGAGAGGCCCGCGTACCGCAAAACAAAAAACAAAAAAACAAACAAAAAGAAGATATAACAATTATAAATATATATGCACCCAACATAGGAGCACATCAATACATAAGGCAACTGGTAACAGCTAAAGAAGAGGAAATCGACAGTAACACAGTAATAGTGGGGGACTTTAACACCTCACTAATACCAATGGACAGATCATCCAAACAGAAAATTAATAAGGAAACACAAGCTTTAAATGACACAATAGACCAGACAGATTTAATTGATATTTATAGGACATTCCATCCAAAAACAGCAGATTACACTTTCTTCTTAAGTGTGCATGGAACATTCTCCAGGATAGATCACATCTTGGGTCACAAATCAAGCCTCAGTAAATTTAAGAAAATTGAAATCATATCAAGCATCTTTTCTGAACACAACACTATGAGATTAGAAATCAATTACAGGGAAAAAAACGTAAAAAACACAAACACATGGAGGCTAAACAATACTTTACTAAATAACCAAGAGATCAGTGAAGAAATCAAAGAGGAAATCAAAAAATACCTAGAGACAAATGACAAAGAAAACACGATGATCCAAAACCTATGGGATGCAGCAAAAGCAGGTCTAAGAGGAAGTTTATAGCAACACAATCCTACCTCAAGAAACAACAAACATCTCAAATAAACAATCTTTGTTTCTATTGCAATCTAACCTTACACCTAAAGGAAATAGAGAAACAAGAAAAAACAAAACCCAAAGTTAGCAGAAGGAAAGAAATCACAAAGATCCATAAAACTAAAAGCTGGTTCTTTTTTTTTTTAATTTTATTTATATATCTATTTATTTATTTATTTATTTTTGGCTGCGTTGGGTCTTCGTTGCTGTGCGCGGGCTTTCTCTAGTTGCAGCGAGTGGGGGCTACTCTTCGTTGCAGTGCGCAGGCTTCTCATTGCGGTGGCTTCTCTTGTTGCGGAGCATGGGGTCTAGGCGCGCGGGCTTCAGTAGTTGTGACACGTGGGCTCAGTAGTTGTGGCTCGCAGGCTCTACACTGCAGGCTCAGTAGTTGTGGTCCACGGGCTTAGTTGCTCCACGGCATGTAGGATCTTCCCGGAGCCGGGCTCGAACCCGTGTTCCCTGAATTGGCAGGCGGATTCCTAACCACTGTGCTACCAGGGAAGCCCCCTAAAAGCTGGTTCTTTGAGAAGATAAACAAAATTGATAAACCATTAGCCAGACTCAGCAAGAAAAAAAAGGGAGAAGACTCAAATCAACAGAATTAGAAATGAAAAAAGGAGAAGTAACAACTGATGCTGCAGAAATACAAAGGCTCATGAGAGATTACTACAAGCAACTATATGCCAATAAAATGGACAACCTGGAAGAAATGGACAAATTCTTAGAAAAGCACAACCTCCCGAAACTGAACCAGGAAGAAATAGAAAATATAAACAGACCAATAATAAGCACTGAAATTGAAACTGTGATTAAAAATCTTCCAACAAACAAAAGCCCAGGACCAGGTAGCTTCACAGGCGGATTCTATCAAACATTTAGAGAAGAGCTAACACCTATCCTTCTCAAACTCTTCCAAAATATAGCAGAGGGAGGAACTTTCCAAAACTCATTCTACGAGGCCACAATCACCCTGATACCAAAACCAGACAAATATGTCACAAAAAAATAAAACTACAGGCCAATATCACTGATGCACATAGATGCAAAACCTCAACAAAATACTAGCAAACAGAATCTGACAGCATATTAAATGGATCATACACCATGATCAAGTGCAGTTTATCTCATGAATGCAAGGATTCTTCAATATACGCAAACCAATCAATGTGATACACCATATTAACAAATTGAAGGAAAAAAACCATATGATAATTTCAATAGATGCAGAAAAAGCTTTGGGCAAAATCCAACACCCATTTATGATAAAAACTCTACAGAAAGTAGGCATAGAGGCAACTTACCTCAACATAATAAAGGCCATATATGACAAACCCACAGCCAACATCGTCCTCAATGGTGAAAAACTGAAAGCATTTCCACTAAGATCAGGAACAAGACAAGGTTGCCCACTCTCACCACTCTTATTCAACGTAGTTTTGGAAGTTTTAGCCACAGCAATCAGAGAAGAAAAGGAAATAAAAGGAATCCAAATCGGAAAAGAAGAAGTAAAGCTGTCACTGTTTGCAGATGACATGATACTATACATAGAGAATCGTAAAGATGCTACCAGAAAACTACTAGAGCTAATCAATGAATTTGGTAAAGTAGCAGAACACAAAATCAATGCACAGAAGTCTCTTGCATTCCTATACACTAATGATGAAAAATCTGAAAGACAAATTAAGGAAACACTCGCATTTACCACTGCAACAAAAAGAATAAAATACCTAGGAATAAACCTACCTAAGGAGACAAAAGACGTGTATGCAGAAAACTATAAGACACTGATGAAAGAAATTAAAGATGATACAAACAGATGGAGAGATATACCATGTTCTTGGATTGGAAGAATCAACATTGTGAAAATGACTATACTACCCAAAGCAATCTACAAATTCAATGCAATCCCTATCAAACTACCAATGGCATTTTTCACAGAACTAGAACAAAAAATTGCACAATTTGTATGGAAACACAAAAGACCCCGAATAGCCAAAGCAATCTTGAGAAAGAAAAACGGAGCTGGAGGAATCAGGCTTCCTGACTTCAGGCTATACTACAAAGCTACAGTAATCAAGACAGTATGGGACTGGCACAAAAACGGAAATATAGATCAATGGAACAGGACAGAAAGCCCAGAGATAAACCCACGCACCTATGGTCACCTTATCTTTGATAAAGCAGGCAAGAATATACAATGGAGAAAAGACAGCCTCTTCAATAAGTGGTGCTGGGAAAACTGGACAGCTACATATAAAAGAATGAAATTAGAACACTCCCTAACACCATACACAAAAATAAACTCAAAATGGATTGAAGACCTAAATGTAAGGCCAGACAGTACAAAACTCTTAGAGGAAACCATAGGCAGAACACTCTATGACATAAATCACAGCAAGATTCTTTTTGACCCACCTCCTAGAGAAATGGAAATAAAAACAAAAATAAACAAATGGGACCTAATTAAACTTAAAGATTTTGCATAGCAAAGGAAACCATAAACAAGACAAAAAGACAACCCTCAGAATGGGAGTAAATATTTGCAAATGAAGCAACTGACAAAGGATTAATCTCCAAAATATACAAGCAGCTCATGCAGTTTGATATCAAAAAAACAAACAACCCAATCCAAAAATGGGCAGATGACCTAAACAGACATTTCTCCAAAGAAGATATACAGATTGCCAACAAACAAATGAAAAGATGCTCAACATCACCAATCATTAGGGAAATGCAAATCAAAACTACAATGAGTTATCACCTCACACTCGTCAGAATGGCCATCACCAAAAAAATCTACAAACAATAAATGCTGGAGAGGGTGTTGACAAAAGGGAACCCTCTTGCACTGTTGGTGGGAATGTAAATTGATACAGCCACTATGGAAAACAGTACGGAGGTTCCTTAAAAAACTAAAAATAGAACTACCATATGACCCAGCAATCCCACTATTGGGCATATACCCTGAGAAAACCATAACTCAAAAAAAGTCATGTACCACAGTGTTCATTGCAGCTCTATTTACAATAGCCAGGACATGGGAGCAACCTAAGTGTCCATCGACAGATGAATGGATAAAGAAGATGTGGCACATATATACAATGGAATATTACTCCGCCATAAAAAGAAATGAAATTGGGGCTTCCCTGGTGGCGCAGTGGTTGAGAGTCCGCCTGCCGATGCAGGGGATGTGGGTTCGTGCCCCGGTCCGGGAAGATCCCACATGCCGCGGAGCGGCTAGGCCCATGAGCCGTGGCCGCTGAGCCTGCGCGTCCAGAGCCTGTGCTCCACAACGGGAGAGGCCACAACAGTGAGACGCACGCGTACCGCAAAAAAAAAAAAAAGGAAATGAAATTGAGTTATTTGTAGTGAGGTGGGTGGACCTAGAGTCTATCATACAGAGTGAAGTAAGTCAGAAAGAGAGAAACAAATACCGTATGCTAACATATATATAGGGAATCTTAAAAAATAAAAAGGTTCTGAAGAACCTAGGGGCAGGACAGGAATAAAGAAGCAGACGTAGAGAATGGACTTGAGGACACGGGGAGGGGGAAGGGTAAGCTGGGTTGAAGTGAGAGAGTGGCATGGAATTATATATACTACCAAATGTAAAATAGATAGCTAGTGGGATAGCTATGTATAGCTCAGTGCTTTGTAACCACCTAGTGGGGTGGGATAGGGAGGGTGGGAGGGAGATGCAAGAGGCAGGGGATAGGAGGATACACGTATACGTGTAGCTGATTCACTTTGTTGTACAGCAGAAACTAACACAACAATGTAAAGCAATTATACTTCAATAAAGATGTTAAAAAAAAAGAAATCCGAGATTAGAGCCACAATAACCTTGTAACATCTTTATGTAGATATCAACCTCCAAACTTGTATATCTACATATATGCATAAATAAATGTGTGTATAGAAAAAGGGGGGTCTGGAGCCCCCAGTGGCAGAGATTTGGATGACTGACAAATCTCTCTGGGGACGAGAAGTTGATTTCTTCCAGCAAGGAACACCTAAGAAAAATATAACAAAGGGACAATGCAGGCACTGAGTGTGTCTGTGTGTGTGTGTGTCTGTGTGTGTCTGTGCGCGTGTGTGTAAACTCTGGGTCAGCAGGCTGTAAGAAAGCTGACCAGAGTTCGAAACCCAGTTAGTTCATGAATACTCTCACACCCTTGGGCAAGCCACTTAACCTCTCTGTGCCTTGGTATAATGATCTATAAAATGGGATTCTTTTTCCCCATTGGAGGTTAAGAGAATGAAGTGAGCTAATGTATGTGAAAGTTTCTATTTAGCTCATAAGCCATTAAAAATCTTTTTCTGGTAAAATACACATAACGTAAAATTTACCACGTTATCATAAACCTTTCAAAAATAGTTTTTAAAATTCAGTTTGTCTTAGCTCCCCAAACAGAGCAGTGATTAAATCATGAGGTTCTCAGAACCTCTTGCAGGCCTGAGCTGCTCTGAGAGGGATGGCTTGTGTCAGCAAGGAAGTGTCCAGAACCTCATGTGACAGCCCAGGCCTGTTCCCAGCTAACAGGTCTTTCCTTGGATCTGGGGGATCCAAGCCCCCCAGAAAGCAGATCTTCCATGGGGAGAGATGGAGGCAAAGAATGTGGTTGAAGAAGATGGAAATGAATGTTTTTGTGTTTCTGGTATCAGCCCTGCGCTCAATAATCAGAGGAGTCTCTGCTTTCTGCACATGCAGCTTGGGGCAGGGGTGGTAACACATTAACACAGCCTCCCAGCTACCACCAGGTGCTTTTAAAACAGAAAATGCTAAGAAGAGTTACTAAAATATAGTTACTGGACCAGCTGTGCCTGAGCAGTGGAAGACTACAGTACTTGGATTTCGGTCTAAAGTTGGGGTTCATTTTCTTTCAATATGTCCTTTGTAAAAGAAAGAAATAGTGTTATGAGAAACTAGAACTTTTATACAAGGAAGTTTGTGGATGAAGGAAAAACGCTAGTTCAGCTTTTTTCTTTTCTTTTCTTTTTTTTTTTTTTTTGCCTTAACAGATCCAGAAAAAGTCCAGATGAGCGTACTGCAAAGGAACTGGCCCAGGCCACACCCTCTAGACAAAGGTCCAGGGGTTCACCTTGCTAAGGTTCCAGACTTCAGTTGCTCAAGCAGCAACGCTATCCATGTCCTCTGTCTTGGAGGCTTGTATATGGGGTACCTGGGGAAGGGTCTCCAGGCGGGGAGCTAAGGAAGGAATGGCTCAGGAAGCTAATGAAAGGCCAAGGTCTCCCCTCTCCCCAGCCCCTGATCTGGGCAAGGGTGGTGCAGAAGGCTTCTCTGAAGAGGAAGAGCAGATGGAAGAGTCCAACTGGCAGCAGTGGACACCCACTGGCAGAATCTCAGAACATGAGGACAGGAAGGGACTTTGGAGCTGCTCCTTGGTCTATATAGTCAACCAAAATGGACAGGCGTTCTCTGGGTGGCTCCAGGGTCCAGGCAGCACCTGGTGTCCCAACTTTCCATCCACTGGTTTTTCCTCTACATTCCCCTGCCTCCCTTGAATCAGGCAAAGACAACTTTAGCCACTTCTGGGCTCTGCCCTGGAGGAGTGGCTGATCTGGGGGGAGGCAGGTCTGTAAACTGACCACTCCCACAGCAGTGGGCATCTAGAGGAGCAGGAGCCTGGAAGAGGGTCCCCACTGGATGCTCCTGGGGAGAGAGCAGGGAACATGGGCTTTTAGTCCAGGAGGGCTCCCTAGAGGAGGTAAGGTCTGAGCTGAGGCTTGGTGAAAGAGTAGAACAAAGACAGGCAAGAAGCAGGGTTTGGGCATCTGGGGAAAGGAAGGGAAGTAAAGGGGGAGTAGGTGGACAGTGCAGGCATGGGATGCAGCACCTGCACAGCTGCAGGGAATTGAAAACAATTTCAGCCTGCTGCAGAGCTGTGAGTCCGCTAATGCCAGGGGGTGGGGTGGGGAGGGTGGGCAGTCCTGCTGAAGAGATGGATTCATGAAATATTTAGGACAAAAAGCTGGCAGAACTTGGACGTGGAGGAGTGGGGTAGAGGGAAAGAGATAAAGGAAGGAGTCCAGGATGACTTGTAGAGCTCTGGCCTTCTGAGTTGGTGGTGGTATCGTGTGGAATAGGAGGACAGGGGCCAAGAGCATGATGAGCTCAAGTTCAGACACGTGAAGTTTTTGGTGCCAGGGGACATAAGATGGAAATGGCTGCAGGCCCCTGGATGCCCAAATCACAAGCTCAGGAAGATCACAGAGCTCATGTTTCCTTAATATTTGTGCTTTCCGTGGTACCTGACAGTGTACAGTTTCTTCTCATTTGTATCCACTCTAAGGTAACTTAAATACCTGTGCTATACGATCTAGCAAATCCACTTCTGGGTATATACCCAAAGGAAATGAAAACAGGACAGTGAAGAGATAGCTGCACTCCAATGCTGACTGCACCATTATTCATAAATAGCCAAGATAAGGAAACAACCTAAGTACCTATCAACGGATGAATGGTTAAAGATGCGGTGTATGTATATATATACATATATTATATATATGTGTGTGTGTATATATATATATATATAATGAAATATTATTCAGCCATAATAAGAAAAACGATATGCCCTTTGTGACAACATGGATGGACCTTGAGCACACTATGTTAATGAGCACATTATGTTAAGTCAGACAGAGAAAAGCGAGTACGGTGTGATATCACTTAGATGTGAATCTAAAGAAGTCCAACGTAAAAACAGAGAGTAAAATGGTGGTCGGGGTTGAGGGCTAGGACAGATGCTGTTCAAAGGTACAAACTTACAATGAGTAGTAAATACGCTCTAGAGATCTAATAAGCAGAACGGTGAATACGGACAACGATACTGTATTATAAGCATCAAACGTGCTAAGAGACTAGAGCTTGATGATTCTAATCACTAAAAAGAAAGGATAATTATGTAACTTGATAGAGGTGCTAATTATCACTACAATGGTCATCATATTACAATATATAAATGCAACAAATTAACAAGTTGTACACCTTAGATTTACACAATGTTATATGTCCAATATATTTCAATTAAAAAATTATTTTAATCTGTGTGCTTTTCAGCTTATTCACAGGAGCCTCTGGCATGGGGAGGGGTGGAAGAGGCCCCAGATGAAAAATGGTGTGGAAGGCAAAGACAAAGAATGCACTGAGGGGGATGGGAGACACTGGAGAAGCAAGACGAGCCGGAGGATGGGCCGGGGAGCTGCTGAGGGAAGCACAGCCTGCCCAGAGGAGGAAGTTAAGGAAAGCCCAGCTGAATACCACAGAATCAAAGGAAAAGACAGGTGCAGACAGTAAGGGAGAGAAGGACCTGGACTTCAGATATGAGAGCCACGTTACCCGAGACAGAAGCTCCCAACACGGGGACCACAGAGGATCCAGCTGGCTTCTGAGTCCTCTCTCTGAACTCACAAGAGCTATCGTGCATGTCCTGTGCATCTGCTGAGCACCATCTGCTGGGTTCACTGTGTTACAGGTTTTCACACGAATAAGGATATCATACCTGCTGCTGTTCTCCTGAGTAAGGTGAGGAAACCAAGTCATCTTAGCTCAGGAAGGAGCTCCCCCGTCCATTCCCAGTGGAGGTCAGGTTGGCCACAAATTGCCCTCCAACACGCCCCACCAAGTCCCATGGGAGGGGAAGCTGTGGAGGGGAGAGGAGGGAGGGTGGGCTCCATCTCTCTGGCAGATGCTTATCCTGGCTCTGCAGAAGGCAGCCTCCACCCTGGGTACCCACCAGCCCCCCTGCAGCCTTCCTCTCCAGCTGGACCTTGGCCGACCTCCTCTCCCCAGACCCCACCCTCACCCATGAAGCACTCACACCGGCTGGTACCAAGTCAGGGGCCCGGGTCTGCCCGGCCCATTCGGGTTTGGCTGGCTCAAAAACACCCAAGCTCAGAAAAAACATTCGTCTTCTCTCCAGCACACAAGCCTGGTGACCTACACTGGGCAATTCCATCAGAGACAAAAGCATCCTCACCTTCCAAGGTCAACACTATTCCACGCCAAGACCATTAAACACACACCCAAGCAACAGATTTTTACAAAATCCTGAACAGCAATCTTTCCAGAACTCTGAGGCGAGCAGCCCTGGGGCCGCCGACCAGACTTCCTTCCTTGGCCCCAGCATTGACTGCAAACCTTGTCTCAGCTCAGCATTTGGCCGGAAATGCCAAGCTGCTTTAGCGCCCAAGTTTCCAGACAGGCCTGCATTGCTGAGGATCAGGGGAGGCTGGAGCAGGCCTGGGCACTGGAGCAGAGAGCAGTGGAGGACAGCCCAGCCTGGGCTGAGAACAGCAAGAACAGGTGGGGCCACTGGGTGAGGTTTCCTTGTTGCTGTGAGGGGTGCATTTGCAAAGCCCCCGTACCCTGACGGCCAAGACAGCCGCCCACCAGTCCTCAGGCCAGAGTCTTGACCTACCTCCGCAATCTCGGTTCATCTTCATAACAATCCTGCCAGTGGGGATTACTTTGCCTTTTACAGACCAAAGGTGCTCTAAACCATACCTCCAGGAAGTCACCCCCTGAAGTTTAAACTGACGCCAATGTTCTTTCCTCTACTCTGCCTTCCCACACAGATGGGTCCTCTTGAGTTCTATCTGGAAGGCTTTCTAATTTCTTCCCTACTTTCTTTCTTCCTTATGCATATACATAAGCACTGTTTCCTAATGTAAAGTTGTCTGAGATGTTAAGAAATCAGGCAGTTCAACAAACACCCCTATTCTGAGAGAAGACTGTGGATGAATGCAGCATCACAAGGATGGGAATTTTGTGTTTTCTCCACTTCGGAATGTCTGGTGTCCAAGACAGCCGACATACCGACATGGAGAAGGCAAAAAGGCACCCAATCAACGTTTGCTGAACAAACACCCTCCTAGATTGCAGATTCTTACAAAGATATCATGGTTCCCGGTCAATCCCCTTCCTGAAAACCAGGCGAGGTTTCAAGCACCCTCAGCTGGGCTAAAGCAGCCACACGCCAGCCTAACTCAGATGTGTGCAGACACCAGTCCTCATGAGGCCAGCCTACACTCAACAAACAGAAAGACATCTATCTGACTTCCCTTGTCCAGCCAGAAATGCCCCCCGCAACAGTGCGATCCTGGGAGGAAACTGACAAGCCCCACCCCCTTTCAGTTATGTGTCAGCTCCTGAAGGATTCTAAGCGGTTGTGGAAAACTTCAAACACTTCCCACTAATTCTGCAGCAAATGGGCTCTGCCCACCCAGTCAGTGCTGGGCTCCCAACACAGGTCTCCTGAGTCCCCTGGGGAAATGACAGATAGATGGGTCCCTCACATCTCACAAAGTCCCTGAGCCAGATTCCCTGTAGGGCTGCTGTGGTTGAAGACCCTGCAACACCACTTATTTCCTTTAGCAGAAGAGCAGCCTGATTGCTCTGAACCCCCTGAAACTGAGCAAGCTGCCCTGGCCCCCACATTATTTCTGCTGACCTGCAGGAAAACCACACCTAAGGGGCTGGGCCACCCGTCAGCTTGGGAACGGCCCCCAGATAGGACTAAACCAAGGTCCTGGTCTCAGGCAGCTTGCAACTAGTGCGAAGACCAAGACAATTTTTAAATTGGTTTACAAATGTTTTAAATTTAATGAAAACTTTAAAAAATATATTTTAAAATAATGTTAAATTTTTAATAAAATAAAATAATGTTTAATTTTTTATTGTGAAATAATAAATGTACAATAAACTACATAAAAGGCACTAATTTTGTTAACATACATGTATATACATCTAACCACCACGCAGATCAGGATATATAAAATAGTTCCAGTACCTCAAAAGATTCTCTCATATATCTCCCTCCTGCTTTAAACCTCCCCAACAAGGTAGCCATTTTTCTAATGTCAGGTATTAGTTTTGCCTGACTGTGAACTTCATATCACTAGGCTTATGTCATACATATTGAGTCTGGCTTCTTTCATTTAACATATCTGTGAGATTCATTCATATTAAGTGTGTGCCAGTAGTCTGTTCTTTTACATTTCTGAGTGATATTCCATCATATAAATATACTACAATGTCTTTATCCATTTGCCAGTTGATGGAAACAACTAAGTTGCTTCCCAAATGGAACTATTATGAATAAAGTTGCCATAAACATTCTTGCACAAGGCTTTTTGTGGATGTATGTACTCAGTGCTCTCGATATATAACTAGCAATAGACTGACATGGTTATAGGGTAGCTATATATTTAACTTCAGTAGACATTGCCTGTGTCCCTAAATGGTTGTATCATTTTACCTTCCCACAGCAGTGTATGAGAGTTCCAGCTGCATGGTTGAGTATTTCATTCCTTTTTTCTGGCCAAATAATATTTCACTGTGTGGACAGATTGCATCGTTTATGCATTCATCAATTGATATTTATTTGAGTTGTTTCTGCTATTACTATGAATAATGCTGCTATGAACAATCATGTACAAGTCTTTATGTGGACATATGTTTTCATTTTGCTTGGGATATACCTAGGAGTGGACTTTGCTGGGCCATATGGTAAATCTGTGAGGAACTGCCAGACTGTTTTCCAAAGTGGCTGCACCATTTTTTACCATCTCACCACCAATGAATGATGGTTCCAATTTCTCCACATCCTCACCAACGGTTGGTATTGTCAGTCTTTCTAAATTTTAGTCATTCTGATGGGTGTTTAGTAATATCTTATATACGACTGTAATTTGCATTTTCCGATAAGCACCTTTTCATATTCTATACTTTCCAGCTCCCCTTATGCCCTACACAGAGGAGCTAATACCCATCCACCCCACTGAGAATCACTAGACAAGAATATCTGCCTGGTTTTAATTCCTACAGGCTCTACTATAAAAGTGGGGGGTTGTTTCATTAATCAGAATTTATGTTAAAATACAAACAGATTGTTTTCAAAACCTCCCTTAGGAAATTCAGCTAATCACCCATCCAAAGAAATGTTCCAACACTGCTTCTGTCCCCAGTTACAATAGTAGTTGTTAGCAATAGGAAAGGGGCAAATAAGCATGAGTGGGAGTAATCAGGGAAGGCTTCTGGTGGAAGTAACCTCACCTGGGACTTGAAGAACAGGTTAAATGAATAAACAGGGACACATTCTATGCAAGGGAACATTGTGAAGGAAGGCAGAAAGTGGACTCTGGGAATGCTGGGGCCAGGAAGGAGCCTCGCTTTGGCAGGAATGCTGCAGATGGGGTGTAGGACCAGGTAAAGTGGAAGGGGTTTATCAATGTGAGGTCTGTAAAGACATTTTCATGTCGCAGGTGCAGCTAGGTTTTAGGATGGGAGTCAGTTGCCTTTTTTATGGGGAACATACCGGAACAAAACACACAAACAAAATCCAGTGGGAGAGGTAAGAAACAGAAGAAAGACGAAAAATGCCTTGATTATGTCCACACGGCGACACATAAAACCCACACAGACATAAAAGGGTCATTAGCCAACACCCGGTCCAGATAAGTCGGGCCCAAGAGAGGTCATCCAGGTGGCTGATGGTCCCTTCTGAGAGCTGCCATTCTTATACTCAGAGCTGCCAGCCCAGCCTCATCTTGTTTCAGAGGAGGACAAACAAACAGAAGAATAAGGGGAGAGGTCCTCATGGCTCCTACAGGATCACGTGACTGCCTACTCAAACACCTCAAACACGTTGCTCTCAGAAAAACACAAAGGCCTGCAACCCCCATGCCCGCCCCAATCTCAGCCTCGCTCTCTCTCTACCACCTAATCCCAGCTCTGTGCTCTGGCCATCCCGGCACTCCTTCAGCTTCAGGAATGTGGCCCACACGCTCTCCCAAATGCTTGGAAAGCTTCTCTCATCCCCAGCTTACTCCTCTTCAATTTTCAAATCCCAGCTGGTGTCAATTCTTTAGGGAAGGCTTCCCTTACATACCACTCCTTGTCTGAGTCCAGATCTATTTCCCATGTTGTACGTTCTCTTGGAATCCTGCTTCCTTCCCCTTTAACACTCATCTCTGTTGGGATTACACCACCTCGTCTTGGTGTATTTGATTAATGTCTGCACAAGAGCAGAAGCCGCATCAGTTTCTGCTCATTACCACATCCCAGTGTCCTGCACAGGGCCTGCCACATGAACGAACGAATGAATGAATGACCACAGAGAGTCTAGTGATGGGCAAGACCTGGTCACCTAGTGAGACACCCAAAGACCCAGCAATTCTACAACCTGGCAGAAACGTGTACATATGTTCTCCAAAAGGCATGTACAAAAAATGTTCATGACCACATGATTCGTAACAGCCAGAAATTAGGACAGCCTAAATATCCATGAACAATAAAATAAATAAATAGATTGCGGGTATGCTCATTCAATGGGATACTATACCACAGTGAAAATTCACAAAGTAACTGCTTACAACATGATGCATGGCACAAACGTAACACTGAGCAAAAGAAAAGTCAGACACAAAAGAGGACATACAATATAATTCCAATTATGTGAAATTCAAAATCAGGCGAACTAAGCTATGGTCAGAATGGTCAAAACTGTAATGACCTTTGGAGGGAAAGGGGCAAAGGGGCTTCTGGGGTGCTGGCAATGTTCTGTTTCTTGATCTGGGTGTGGGTTTTTCAGGATGTGTTCATTGCATGAAATCCATCGAATTTACTTACTATTTCTGTAGGTATGTTATACTTGCAGTAAAAAGCTTACCGAAACAAATGGAAGGACAACTCCTTCATTAGTTGGGGCTGGATCTCAACAAGCCAAGAGGGTGTTTGAGCCGTTTCGGAGCACAGCCTCCAGGGCTGCTGGTGTGTTTCTATGCTCCCAGCACATGTGGGCACTTGCAGACACCATGCTCCTCTCTGTTTCTGTCATCTAGGTTGGCCCTTCCTTTTTTTTTTTTTTTTTAAGATGGGGGGAAAATGTTTAAACTTGCTTTCCCAAGAAAGACAAAATAGAAACAGGATTATTCTTGAATGACCTAATCCAAAAATGTATGAAATTTAATGCAAAAAATAAAACACAACACTTTCTCCTATACAGCTGTAAATGCGTTGACAAACACAAATGGTGTGTGATTGGGAAAGGAGCAAGTAATGGAATTCAGTGTGAACTGGGTATATTTTGTGCAAACCGCATGGTAGAGAAGCAAGCAAGCGACAGACTGTAATCTGGGCAAGTGGACTTCAATCTCATTAATTTTTGTAAAAACTGCATTATGATCTTCTTGGTAAACTTCTTCCCAAATCCTACGGCTACAAAGAAGTTGTGACTTTGTGATCCTAAATGCATGTTATTTAGTATTTGCTGCCAAAAGATTGAGTTTCATCCTCTCTGGGTCTGAAAGTGTGAATGTTTTGTGCAAATGCATTTGTGCTCTAACGCAGACCAGCTGGCATGGGGAAGGGACAGGTTTGCCCACGGCCCAGTTAATCAGCAGTTAGGACAAAGGGGAGGAAATAGTGTTTCCTCATAGCTGTGATACTGTGATTTATAATAAGAAATATATATTGGGTCTTTACCCAGTTTCTGGTACAGAGCTCCTAAAACTCTTGGAATTCCCTGAAGAAGCCTTGTAATGAAGAAGCCTATGTAATGAAGCCTTGATCCAAAAAGGATAGGGTTTGGAGAGCTTCCAGGCTGGTGAACACACAGAGATTCAGTGAAAGTGGCGGCCTGGAAAGGGCATGGAAGCTCCGCAATCTTTCCCTGTACCTTGCTCTATGCATCTCTTCCATCAGGTCTGTGAGCTGCTGGAGCTAATTAATCAAACCCAAGGAGGGGGTCGCTGGAACCTCCAATCTATAGCCAGTTGGTTAGAAGCACAGGTGACAACATGGCATCTAAAGGTGGATGACATTGTGAGGGGACAGTCTTGTGGGACTAAGCCCTTCACCTGTGGGATCTGACACTATCTCCAAGTACAAAGTGTCAGAATTGAGTTGAAATTGTAAGGCACCCAGCTGGTACCAGAGAACCATACACGCACACACACCTATTGTGCTGAACCTTTAACAGCCTAAGCTTGTGGTTAAATTCCTAAGTCTTTCACTCCCTGGGCTGAATGCTCAAGCCATGAAATTGGCAATCCTAGGCAATCATGCCAAACTCCTACTAAGATGCATGTTAATCAGCAACTTTGCTTATATACCTTTTGCATGTGGGTCAGTGTCCTGGGTTCTATATGCGGTAGCAGGTGTTTAGAAGGCATAAAATCTAGAGACAATGGCACACTGGGGGGCAGACAGGCACTCTCATACCTTGGATAGTTATTTTTATCAAACTAGAGAAGCATATCCCTTCCACCCAGCAATCCTACTTATAGAAATGTATCCTCCAAGTAGACTCATACAAAAATGCATGTGCTAGCATGCTCACTGCAGCCCTGTCAACAGCAAAATATTAGAAACCTAAATCAACAGGGACTCTGCAAATAAATTACGGTAACTCCTACAGTGGAACACATTCAATCAAGACAAAAGCACAATGTGCCCACAGGCAAACTCTTCAGAGACATATTGTTAAAGCAAAGTGAAATAAGGTGGCTAAATAGTGTGCATATGTTACTTTTTGCATAAAAAAGATACATGCAGATACATGTTTTTATAAGTAGAGAAGAATATCTCTAGAAAGAGACCCAAGAAACCAAAGAGGGGAAACAGAGAAATGAACAATGTCTCAGAAAGAAGGAAGATTTACTGATTATTATTTATACCTTTGCACCATTTGCATTTTTATCATACGTATGCAAGTTTTTCAAATAATACATTTAGTTTAGTTTTATTCACTGGAAAAATACACATAACAGAAGACAGAAACTTGATTTTTGCCCAAATCAATATGACCCAAATAATAACTTAGATACACAGCTTGTGAGGAGACGTAAAAGCAAGTGGAGTTATCTGGGGTGTTTGGGGATGACTCCAGAAGTAAGTCAGGGGCCAGAGGGATACAACAAAATGAGATGCCCCTCCCTCCCCAAAATATATAATAAATCTCTGAAATGTTTTATACCTTTGGTCTGCCTGTGAAAGAGCTCAACCCACTTTCCCTCCTGGCCTCAGGTATCTTGGTGTTATTATTATATTCATTAAATATACATTTCTCTAGGAACTAGTTAAGATCACACGTTTAAAGCCAGATGGGCTCGGGTTGAAATCCTGGTCTGGCCCCTTACT
Organism: Orcinus orca; assembly: GCF_937001465.1. NCBI lineage: Eukaryota > Metazoa > Chordata > Mammalia > Artiodactyla > Delphinidae > Orcinus > Orcinus orca. The sequence goes on along the minus strand of NC_064572.1, from coordinate 71,460,453 downwards.
CGTCATGTGTCATCAGGCAGATGACCCTTTCTGTTTCCTCATCTGTAAAGTGCAGACAGTAACACTTCCTTGTAGGGTCCTCTGTGAAGGTTAAATGAGGTCTTGGAGGTAAACCTGGTTAGACCAGTGCCCTGATCACCAGGGCAAAGTGAGCACTTAGTAAATGGTAGGGAGTGATCACCGTCACTTTCCCCATTTTGCCTCTCACTGAACCAGCCACTCGTGAGGACAGTGGCGGTTAAAATGGAAGCATGCCTGCCTTCCAACGTTTTTCCATTTGGCTTTCCAGTGAGGTAGGCAGGTGGAGTCTGAGCGCTGTCCCAGGGGCCTCGTAAGAGGTAAGGAGCATCACTGCCCCAACCCCATCAAGGAGCCCCTGAGGCAGTTGGGCACCCAGTTCTGACATTCAAGCTTCAGAGAGGCAGGAAGGGACAACTGTGCCCTGCCATGGATGTGTCTCAAGGGCCACCTGAGGCCAGCCCGATGCCCACAGGGCAGACAGCCTGGCCTGGACTTCCCTCGCTATAATGGCTGAGCTGGGCTGAGCAGGGGCCGCTGTGGGGAAGATGATGACAGAGCTACCTGAGAGGTGTGCGGGCACACGCATAACCTCACCCCATCCTCTCAGTAACTCTCTTTTACAAATGAGAAAATGTCCACCATTAAGATTAAGAGCACTACTCATCTCAGTGGGTTGGGGTCTAGGTATATTTAGGACCTGCTTGAAATGGGAATATGAGGGAATTTTTATATAGGATCCATGCCAAAGTCTTAACATCTTGGCCTATAGGATAAAATGAATTCACCCACAGGATTGAATAAAGTAAGCTAGAACGTAAAAAAAAATTTTTAAATCTCCATACTTTGGTTTATTTTAGAAAACAGTTTTCTTACATGTATGTAAACTAGCTTTAAGGAAGAAGATTACACTGCTAAATATTTTAAAGAATCGAGATTAATACAAAGTTTAGGGAATTAATGGAATGTAGTATCTGCTGAAAATGTCCTCTATTGAGGTGCATTCCCTCCTATTTGAGGAGTTGTCAATTTGGGGTTTATTTCTCTCCCTTTAGCTTTCAATTTCTTCCCATACTTTTTGTCCCAACAACTGTCTTCCCACCAACAGTGCACAAGGGTTCCCTATTCTCTGCATCCTAGCCAACACTTGTCTCTTGTCTTTTTTTTTTGTTTTTTTTTTTGTGGTACGCGGGCCTCTCTCTGTTGTGGCCTCTCCCGTTGCGGAGCACAGGCTCAGGACATGCAGGCTCAGCGGCCATGGCTCATGGGCCCAGCCGCTCCATGGCATGTGGGATCTTCCCGGACCGGGGCACGAACCCGTGTCCCCTGCATCGGCAGGCGGACTCTCAACCACTGCACCACCAGGGAAGCACTCTCTTGTCCTTTTTTTTTTTTTTTTTGGTACGCGGGCCTCTCACCGCCGCGGCCCCTCCCATTGTGGAGCACAGGCTCCGGACGCGCAGGTCCAGCAGCCATGGCCCACGGGCCCAGCCGCCCCGCGGCATGCGGGATCCTCCCGGACCGGGGCCCGAACCCGCGCCCCCCGCCTCGGCAGGTGGACTCCCAACCACTGCGCCACCAGGGAAGCCCCTCTCTTGTCTTTTTGATGGCAGCCATTCTAACAGGTGTGAGGTGATATCTCATTGTGGTTTTGATTTGCATTTCACTGATTAGTAATGTTCAGCATCTTTTCATGTACCTGTTGGCCATCTGTATGCTTTGTTTGGAAAAATGTCTATTCAGGTCCTCTGCCCGTTTTTAGATCGTATTATTTGGGTTTTGTTTGTTTTTGTTTTGTATTTTATTTTTTTTTGCTATTGAGTTGTATGAGTTCTTTATGTATTTTGGATATCAACCCCTTATCAGATACATAATTTGCAAATATTTTCTCCCATTTCACAGGCTGCCTTTTCATTTTGTTGATTGTTTCTTTTGCTGTGCAGAAGTTTTAGTTTGATGTAGTTCCAATTTTGATTTTTGCTTTTGCTGTTTGTGCTTTTGGTGTCATATCCAAAAATCATTGCCAAGACCAATGTCAAGGAAATTTTTCCCTATGTTTTCTTCTAAGAGTTTTATGGTTCGAGGTCTTACATTTGTCCTTTATCCATTACAAATTATTTTTTGTGAGAGGTGTAAGATAGGTGTCCAATTTCATTTTTTTGCATGTGAGTATCCAGTTTTCCCAGCGCTATTTATTGAAGAGACTATTCTTTCCCCATTGAGTATCCTTGGCTTCCTTGCCAAATATTAGTTGACTGTGTGTGTGGATTTATTTCTGGGCTCTAGATTCTGTTCCATTGGTCTACGTATCTGTTTTTGTGCTGGCATTATATTGTGCTGATTGCTACAGTTCTGTAACATAGTTGGAAACCAGGAAGTATGATGCCTCCAGCTTTGTTCTTCTTTCTCCAGATTGCTTTGGCTCTTTGGGGTCTTTTGTGGTGCCACACACATTTTCGGATTGTTTTCCTATTATTGTGAAAAGTGCCATTGGAATTTCGATAGGGATTACCTTGAATGTGTAGATCACTTTGGGTAGTATGGATATTTTAACAATATTAATTATTCTGATCCATGAGCACAGAATCTTTTCCCATTTATTTGTGTCTTCCTCAGTTGTTTTCATCAGTGCCTCATAGTTTTCAGTGTACAGATCTTTTGCTTACTTGGTTAAATTTATTCCTACGTATTTAATCGTTTTTTTGTTTGATTTTTTGTTTTTTTTAACATCTTTATTGGAGTATAATTGCTTTACAATGGTGTGTTAGTTTCTGCTTTATAACAAAGTGAATCAGCTATACATATACATATATCCCCATATCTCCTCCCTCTTGTGTCTCCCTCCCATCCTCCCTATCCCACCCCTCTAGGTGGTCACAAAGCACCGAGCTCATCTCCCTGTGCTATGCAGCTGCTTCCCACTAGCTATTTTACATTTGGTAGTGTATATATGTCAATGTCACTCTCTCACTTCGTCCCAGCTTACCCCTCCCCCTCCCCGTGTCCTCAAGTCCATTCTCTATGTCTGCCTCTTTATTCCTGTCCTGCCCCTAGGTTCTTCAGAACCTTTTTTTTTCTTTTAGATTCCATATATATGTGTTAGCATACGGTATTTGTTTTTCTTTTTCTGACTTACTTCACACTGTATGACAGTCTCTAGGTCCATCCACCTCATTACAAATAACTCAATTTCGTTTCTTTTTATGGCTGAGTAATATTCCATTGTATATATGTGCCACATCTTCTTTATCCATTCATCTGTCGATGGACACTTAGGTTGCTTCCATGTCCTGGCTATTGTAAATAGAGCTGCAATGAACATTGTGGTACATGACTCTTTTTGAATTATGGTTTTCTCATGGAATATGCCCAGTAGTGGGATTGCTGGGTAGTTAAAATGTAAAATTTGGTGCAGATGCAAATCCAGTTTTAATGGGGGGAAAGATTAAACAGAGGGAATCATTCCCAATGACACCTGAAGTTCAAAAAATACTCAAAACCATACCTGAAAGTAAATTACTTAAAAATTACAAATATGGTATATATATAACTGATTCATTTTGTTGTAAAGCAGAAACTAACACACCATTGTAAAGCAATTATACTCCAATAAAGATGTTAAAAAAATTACAAATATGTATGAGCTCCTTGAGCCAAGTCTTGAGTTCATTTCTAAACTGATAAGGCGGTATCTCTGGACCTAATTTTCCCTGTTTCAGTCTCTTCTCCCTTCCTCTTTCTTCTCCCACAATCTCACCATCCTTTTTGCTCAATATCTCAAGAGTAGGTCAGCATCAAAGGAAACACAAATCAATTTCTTCAAGGACACAGATGAGACCTTCTTATCACACTCTATGACATTATAAACCCTAAATCCATCAAGAAGAGATTTTTGAGTTAGCATGCTTCTTTCAAGTTCTTGCCCAAAGACCAATAATTCAAGACAGAATGAAGACTTTCAGTAAACCATGAAAATGATCGCTTCATCCAACAGAACGAAGGGGTTGGTTTTAGTTTTATGAAAAAAGGGAAGGAATGAATCTAGTGAATGTGGTTTAACAGACAGTTCCAGGTACACTGAAAAGACAAGGAAGACAGGTATGGCTAAATATCACACCCACACAAGCTGCTTAGCTGAAGTCACGTGTGAGATTGCTTTTTCGAGAAAGCATTCCAGAAGGGAAAACCAAATTACTGAGAATAAAATATGTCCATTACCTTGCTTTAGAGGCAATAATCTTTAATGGGAGAGTGAAGGTAGCTGAGCGAGCAGTTCTTGGTCATTCTTGGGCATCAGGTGGCCAGAAAGTGCTGAGTCACAAAATTGTGGGCAAAGTGTAGCCAGAGCAAAGCCAATATTTCTATGGCTAAACAGAAACCCCAGACAAGATCCCCAGGGATCATACAAGGGGCTGCACCCCTGATTTGCCATGACCTTAATCAAGGCGCACACACCAAAGAGCTTGCCATGCATGGGTACCTCTACTCATAGTAACCACAAATCACAGTGTTTGCCTCCTCAGTGTATCTGGAGATCTTTTGCCCAGAGGCTGCTTCCTCCAAAAGACACCCACCTGGGTAGACATTTGGAAGCCACATGGACAATCCTCTCGTCCGTACACCTGGCTCTGTGCTTTGTGGTTTCATTTCGTAGTTCTGCTCATCCCTACACAAGAAGCAGCCCCAGCAAGAAGTGAAGGATGCGAGGGGGTCACCGATTCGGCCCTAGAAGAAATGTCAGGGTGGGACAGGGATGGATAGAATTGAGACACCATGACCCAGCTGTGGAGCTAAAAGGCTGGAAAGAGGCCCCAAGAATGGCTTCAAAAAGAACTCCATTTGCTGCGAGCAAATGGCCTGGTCAAGGCACATCTCATGGACAGGCAGTCAGCAGAAAGGGGGATCAAACTTCGGTCTTTGATGGTAGCAGTAGTAGCAGTAGCAGTGGTGGCAAGTTTCGGAGCAAATAACATTTGGGTGAATAGTTGTGGAATTCTCTGATCTTAAGAAAGTACATCTGATTCAACCTTTATTAGTAATAACGTATTAGAAGTCACAAAAACCAAATCTCTGCACATGAGTAAGTACCTCCTGATACTGCTGGATTTTGCAGGTGATTGAGAACCCCAGGGAACCCTCAGGCTTCCCTGCCACTTTGGATAGAAATGCACTCTGGGGTTGTTATTGTAGAGTGACATTGTTTATTCCCCAAACTAGTATGGATGACACTACAGTTCCTCTATCAACATCATCATCCCTTAACCATTACCATCATCGTTATGCTCATAATTGCTTTGTGAGAAGAGTAAATTTGCATTATTTTACTGAGACATTATCGGGTATTGACATTTTAAAGACTTAACACAGTGAAGACAATAACATAATATCTTACTATAATAAATTGGCCCTTTATTTATGTTGTTTCAAAAAACAGAAAAAACCTCCATTTGCCAAAAGGGCATTGTTTGTCTAGGGTGCATCGCTTCAGAGCCTTACCAGCTTCCCTATTGCTGTATTTTTAAGTGGTGATGATGCTAAGACAGAGACAGGAAGGGAGCAAAGAATCTTGACTGAGGTAGGATATCCAGCAGGGATTCTGGTACCCACAGAAATTGATTCCATAAAGGAAGTACTGACTTAAAGGAAGTCTTCTGAGCCTGATGAATAGACCTGATAATACAGGGAACTGAGATTGGTCATCACTGATTTCAGGCCAGATCCTGCTGCCTGGGAAGGTTTACTAGGGCTTCCTGGGGTCTGTTATAGGGAACTAGGTACTGCGGGGGAAAGGACTGCTGATGGTTCCAAGGGTGAGAGATTTCCAGCAAGGTCCTCAAGTCTCCTAGGCTCAGAAGGCCAGGTTCCCACCCTTACCACCAGCTCAGTCTTCTTGGGGCAAGAAAAAGAGCAAGACTCTTCCACAGAATTTCTGCTCCAGAATCCAACAATGGGGTGTCAGCAACCGGCAAGGACAGACCTCAGTGTCAGGGATTCACACTCAGCCCAGAAGGCCCCTGGGCCCCAGGATGGGAAAACTGGCATTTGGGAAATAAAAGAAATTTAGAGAATGATTTCAGAACCTACCAAAGAATGAACCCCAACTCTTGGGGACAAACAGGGGACTGAATGTGCCCTTGAAAACCCAGTGTTACCTTTGTCAGAAGTCGGTGGCCAAATGACATTGCTTATACCTGGTGAAGAAATGAAAGCTTCCCCCAAATTCTTAACAGAAATCTGAGAGAGGAGACTAAGGGCAGAGATGCCTGTCAACACAAGAAATGCTTCTTGCAGAAGCAAGTACAGACTAACGGTGGGTCAGGGAAAGAGAGTCGGCGCTAACTGCCCAAAAAGCAAAGGCAGGGAAGAATAGGAAAAGGCAGACATAACAACCATTAAAGAGATAAGCAAACAAAACTGCAATATAGAAATGCTGGAGGCTACTGCGTAAAAGAAATACCCTGGAGAAAAGACAGAAAGGGGAGGAAAAGACCGTCAGAATCAGAAATAAAGCATGATTATGAACTCATCAAAAGTGGCCGTTAATTGAGATACATTGTCCTTTTAGAAAAAACTAGGTGGGAAGCTTAAGAAGACAAGAAATGGCTCTCGAGGTGATGAAGGTAAACCCATGGGGTGAGATCCATCTTCCTGTGAGATTAAAAGGCATCTAAAAAAAAAAAAAAAAAAAAAAAAAGGCATCTAATGCCAAGTGCAATGAGTGAGCATTCACTGGATGAAAGAAGACCAGGTTTATACCTCAAATCTTACATTTTGCAAATTCAGCGGACGAGAACACTATACTCAGTATGAAACTACGGAGAATTCCTGCAGAAGCTCAAACCCTAAGGAAAGCAATTTGAGGCGGACAAAGAAAGGTAGATTTTGCCTTTGGAAGCCACTCGACCATAAAGATTTCTATCTTCATTAGCACATTCTCCGAAAAGTCTAAGTTGAGTCAGCCTAGACAACAAAACAAAGGGGGAAAAAGGTACTCTCTACAGGGACTTCCCTGGCGGTCCAGTGGTTAAGACTTTGCCTGCCAATGCAGGGGGTATGGGTTCAATCCCTGGTTGGGGAGCTAAGATCCCACATGCCTTGGGGCCAAACAAACAAAACATAAAACAGAAGCAATACTGTAACAAATTCAATAAAGACTTTAAAAAAATGGTCCACATCAAAAAAAGATCTATAAAAAAAAGATATCATCTACAAATGTGTAAGATACAGGGCTGCTGAAATATTATTTTAAGGATCAGGATGGTAGCACATATAAAAATGAAAGAACTGTAACTAAAGCAGATTTATAAATTCAGCTAAAAAGCCCGGACTCCTGGATTTTTCAGAAAGATATGGGATAGGACAAAGGAAATCTGTGGCCTCGTGAACAAGTGTAAGATAATATGGAGGGGACATCACTGCTGTAACTGAAATTCCAAACACGCTTTCAACTTTTCCCCTCATCCATCATCCATCCCATCCTTTCATTGTTAGCCGAGAAATCAAAGGAGATGCCTCCTCTTCCTTCTTTCATTCTCTCAAGGAAAGGAATAAAGCAGGGAGACTAGCAGCTCCTTGGCTGGCTTGCCTGTGTTGTGTCTGAGTTTGAGGACAGGCATGGGGAAGGCGAGAGGAAAGCAGGAAGGAGCCTGGCTATTTTCCAACAGGGTTAATAACCAGCTCCCGAATATTGAGAACTGGCCGCACTCAGAGTAACTGAGAGGATGATGACCTTTCATACCAAGAAAGGATAAAACAAAACGACTGCATGCCTAAAACTTACCTTAGTCATTGAATGAAATACTAGGAGACTTAGAGACCACTCAACACAAAGCACGTACGCTACACATTGAAGAACAGATGTAGCACGCTGGTTTACTAGGACAGTACGCGGTGACTAAGCCTACGTGCCCACCCTAAGCAGGAGGGGGGTGCAGGGGGAAGGCAGGTGGTACTTCAAGTACAAGTGTGGGGAGGGAGGAAGAGACCAAAAAGGATGCCTCCTTTCTTTCCTCCTGTTTTCCCTGCCTGCCGGCCTCTGACACATGATTTTGCCCTTGCATTGCTGTTAAAGAGGAAGAAGAGAGAAGAAAGGGGAAGCAGGCGCTGAGCACAGGGTCCCAGGCCTCTTTGTCCTGGCTCAGGAAACTGAGAAAGACTGGAGGGGGGCATCTCCATCCCACTGTGACGAGCTTTGGAGGGGAGGACATGGTGACATGGCCCGAGGGCCAGCCACAGGCCGGACGCTCTGTCCATTTTACAGATGAAGCTCTGAGCAGCTTAGAGCTTATTCAAAGCGCAGATGTACCAGCACAGCCAGAAGGGAACCCCGGCTTGTCTGAATCCGAAGTCTGCACAGCACTGCCGCCCCTTCCGAGGCTGGAGAAGGAGCGCTCGGGACCAAGCTATGTTCATTCTGCCAGCGGACTTGCAGAAGGGGTGGAGGTGTTAACGGAGTTAAGACACCCAGGGTAGGGAGTGGGGTGGACAAGCCAGGATTCACGAGGTTAAAATTGGGAGCCTTCAATTTGGATGTTCTTAAATCTTTGTGTAGAGGCTTTGCCTGGGCGCTGCTATGTGAACGCACAACGGGGAGGACACCAGTGGTAGGAAACCATGTCAAATGCGGTACAAGCAACCACCTAGCTGCTGTCTCCCATCCAGGAAGCTGCTCCTCCCGGGCAGCATGCAGAGCTAAGAGCCAGCACAGGTGAGCACCTGGCATTTGGGGCTCCTCGAGAAGGAAAGGAAATGATGATAACATTCCCCAGAGAGAGGAGGTCAGCAGAGCATTCCAACCTCCTACATGGGGCGCAGTCCCCCTAGGGCTGTGGGCACTGCAGCCAGGGCACCAAGGCCAGTGTCTCCCAAGTGGGAATCAAGCCCTGGAGCCTGGAAGAGAAGCCCCCTACCCCGGCCATTATGACTGCAGCACATCACGATGGATCTGGGAGATCACATCCCAGCTTCCTCCCGCAAGGGGCTCAGAGCCTAGCAGAAGACATAGATATTAATCAAACTGTCAAAGAAATGCGAAACTGTGACTGGATAAATGCTTCAAAGGAAAGTGTAAAATGTCGGGGTGTGAGCCTCCACTGGGGTCAGAGTTGGGCGAGGAGGAGGCAGTGGGGTTTCCCAGGAGAGAGGAGAGGCCAGGTGCCTGGAGCTGAAGGTAGACACACCTGGTAGCAGGACGGAGGTTTGGGAGCAACAAATATTGTTTCATAGACTATTTAGCTAATTACCTGGTAATTATCTAAAAAGGAGGAATGACTGTGCCATGAGCTGCCTTCTTTGTTTTCAAGGTACCTTCTCATACTGAATTCCTTACGCACCTAGCAAAACACTTAAGTTATTCCTGTCATTGTGACAGTAGCAATAATAGTGCCAAGTGTTACTGTGAGTACCGATGTTCCACCTCAGCTACCAGTATTATGAGTCTAGCCTTTACCTGCTTGCCCTCACGTGATTCTGACAACAATCCTACTGGGAGGGGAGCAATGAAGGAATCTGCCCAAGATCACGCAGCCTGGGTGTGGCAGGGACCAGATCTGAACCCAGGCCCACCTGGTTTGCGGCCGTGCACATGAACCAGAGAGGCACTACTCTGGGGGTTGGCAGGAGAAGCTGATAGATACCCCGGCCTGCTACCCTTGTCCCTACGGTCTGTCCTGAGTCCTGGAAACTCAGCAAGGCTCCTATGACCTCACTGCGTCACCTGTAAAATCAGGATAATAACACCTATCTACCCACCTCCATCGGGTTATTGTGAGGCTCAAACAACCACAGGTGAACCTCACAGGTTCAAAGCACCACATGAACAAGAGGCCTGATTATTTGGCAAAAACATACCCCATATTAACTTCAAATAGGCAAGGTGAATGACACCCTCGCAAGACCACAGACACAATCAAAGAGAAGGGAGAAAGGAGAATTGAGGCCACGTCCCCTCACCTTGACCCTGAGGCATAAAAATGAGAGCCAACAGCAATTCGCTGAAGTCTACCCCATAGCAGGCGCTGTCTCTGTGTAGTAAAGAATCAAGCTTTGGGCTTCCCTGGTGGCGCAGTGGTTGAGAGTCCGCCTGCCGATGCAGGGGACACGGGTTCGTGCCCCGGTCCGGGAAGATCCCACATGCCATGGAGCGGCTGGGCCCATGAGCCATGGCCCCTGAGCCTGCGCGTCCGGAGCCTGTGCTCCGCAACGGGAGAGGCCACAACAGTGAGAGGCCCGCGTACCGCAAACAAACAAAAAAAAGAATCAAGCTTCACAAAGAGAGGGCTGGCCTTCATCTTGTTCTTGGTTCTGAGAGGCGAACTTTAAGCCCTTGCATTGTCCTGCCTAATAAAAGTGTCTGTTACCTGGGCGCCCGGGGCCTCACCGGCCAGTCTAACAATGTGACTTATGGTGGGGGCTCTGGCCCATATGGTATCAGCCTGACCTTCAAGAGGCTGGAGACTTGAGGTCAGCCTCGCGGGCGGACGACTGTGTCTACAGCGGGAGACGACAATCAGAAGCTCTGCGCATGGAATTTTCCTGGACTCTGCCCTGTGTTTCTCTTCCTTTGGCTTATTTTAATCTGTAAACTTTCAACATAACTGCAATTATCACAGCTTCCAGTAAGTTCTGTAAGTCTTTCTAATGAATTATTGTACCTGAGGGTAGTCTTGGGCTCCGTGGAATTTGCAGCTGGTGTCAGAAGTGAGGGTAGGGTCTTGGCAACCTCTGAACTTTCGAGTCCCTCTGCATTGTCATTTCATTCGCACATAAACCCAAAGAAGTAGGTGTTATCATTCCCACCTCACAGACAAGGAAACTGAGTAGCTGAGAGAGGCCATCACTTGCCCACAATCCCATATCCAGCAGGTGGGGGACCTGGGATTAATCACTAAGCTGCAGCATTAGTGAAACTCTCACCTGTGCACGAGTGGTCCTGCCGCCACCTGCCAGACCACATCTCAGGCTACCGCGAGAGCTGCAGACCAGTGAATAGAGGGCCTCTCTTTGAACAGCAGGCCATACCGTTGGGAGGATAAGGGGAGAACTTAGAAAGTGTTTTAGTAGGAAAAATAAAATACTATGCTGTTTATAGATGCTGGGTGGTATTGTGACCTTACCATTGCAACCTTGAGACATGCCACCTAGGACAGAGACACCACAGCAGCCCTGAAACCCAAACCTCAGCCCTTTCATGGTCAGAGTCACACCAGCCCTGGGAAGCAGGAGCCTGGACAGAGTGATGCAATGCCTCCCAGGACAGGACATTCCACCAAGAGGCCGGTCGAGGGGCTGTGTCAGGGGAGCAGAGAGGAGGGAGTGCGGAGGGAGGACTCCGGCAGGAGGGGGGCAGATAGGGTGGCCAACGGTGGCACCAACGCCTGCCAGCATGGGGAGGGGCAGGAAGGAGGCTGCACACACAGCAGATTCCCCCCCAGCACCGAGACCAAGCTGTGCCTGTCAATCCTGCCCCCGCGTCTCAGGAAGCCTGGCATGGCCAATGCCCTTGGCCTCCTACGTACACGCCACCCCAGCTCTGTGCCATACAATCAGGTTGACGAGAGCAGTAGATTTAACACTGTCCCCTCCAAAAACAGTTCTGTGGGCTCTGCAGCCCCCAAAATACACAACCAAGTAGGATGTCATACCTAAAATCCAGATTTATGCGCTTTGTATATATTCTTTTTAAAAGTCTGCTCCTATGCCATTGTCTTCTACTTTATTTTATACATGTATACAAGGACAGAAGAAAAATCTGGTCAATCAGATTACCCTGCTTTTGCTTTATCCTTGGGGTTCAAGAATCTACAATAAGTAATATCTCGTCATAAGGAACATTTAGAAAATGGTATTTTGAAGAAGAAAGCTTTCTGACAAAGAAATAACTGGGCATCAGTATTCTAAATAACAGTAATATGAATTATCATCTGGGATCTTAAAAACACCCTTCAGGAAATAAGCTCTGAAACAGGTGTTAACCTCATGGGGGTCCGTGGATGGGTTTCAAGATATGCATAAAAGCCATGCAATTGAAATTGTCTGCAAAATCACATGGGTGTGTGCCCCAGAGTAATTTTTCTGAGGTGAAAGTCCAAAGTTTTCATCATCTCTTTAAAGGGATCTCTGACCCCAAAATGTAAGCGCTACTAGCACATTCAGCACTGACACATCCTTGGTCTCATTTGCTCTCAAGACATCCCTGTGAATTAAACAGGGAAAGAATGGGCAGGAGGGAAAGGGCAGTGAGGGTCCAAGTTCACAAGGTTATGTCTGTCACTTTATCAGCAGCTCAGGACCTCTTTATCACAGCGGTGGTCCACAGACGTTTCTCCAAACCAAAGACTTAACACTTCTTGAAAACAGAGACTGGGCCTCAGTCACCAAACACCCAGCACATGCTAGGTGTGCGATCAAGGGCCGACAGGTCAGGCTCCTGGTGGTGGGGAGAAGCCGGGCACAGCCATACTAAACCAGGCGCACGCACATAGCGTGCCGGATAAATGCTTTTCTGTGACCATGGTGATCCTGCCTTCCTTGCCTGCTGCTCTGACTCCTCACACGCAGCAAAAATATCTGCTTTGGCTACAGAAAAACAATGTACCCTCTCTCAGTCTCCATATTGCTGCCCGCAGGGCGACAATATGACCCAGCATACCAGTGGCGGCAGGGACGTCACCAGGCATTCATTGCAGGGCAAATATTTGGGAGGAAGAGCCCAAGAGTCAATGGAAGGATGCTGCGCAGCCTGAATACTGACCACTCTCTCCACTCACAACGGTAAAGTGAGTCAATGATCGAATGACCCAACAATCTGTCTTCTGCCCTAGAAACAGAACTGAGGACATCCTGACAAAGCACCCCTGCAGAGCAGCAAGGAAACACCTTCACACTCCCTCCCCTTCAACAGAGAAGTGGTGACGGGCTGTAAAGCCACCTCGGTGCTACAGCTCCCAGCTTTGAGCTGTTCCAGCTGGAGCAGCCTGCAACCCGTGGGAACAACTTACACGCCACAATTTCCTTCTGGGTATGAAAATGTTTGGGAATGAGACAGCAGTGATGGATGTAGAACTTGGTGAATATACAAAAAAAAAAAAGAAAACACTGAACGGCAAACTTTAAAAGGGCGAATTTTATAGTATAGCGTGTGACATGTATTCCAGTAGAGCTGTTACCAACTGTAGGGTACCCACCTCCTACCTCCCAGGGTTGCTGGGAGAATTACCGAGCCTGTTGCTGCATCACCCCTGGAACCCGGGTCCAGGGGCTCCTTTGTCAACAGTACTCAAGGTGGAATTAGTACTAAAACCCTGTGCTCCAGGTTCCCTGCGGAGCAAAGCGAAGGATACACAGGGGTAAGAGGATTGGTAGTGGGACAGGTTCTGAGATTGTGGGTGGTGGTGAAAAAACACCACCTTAGCTTTATATGTAATGTTTTATATTTTAAAGCAGAATATATTCACATACTACTTGAGTAATTAAAATTAATTTTTTTTTTTTTTGCGGTACGCGGGCCTCTCACTGTTGTGGCCTTTCCCATTGCGGAGCACAGGCTCCGGATGCGCAGGCTCAGTGGCCATGGCTCACGGGCCCAGCCACTCCGCGCAGCATGTGGGATCCTCCCGGACCGGGGCACGAACCCGCGTCCCCTGCATAGTCAGGCGGACTCTCAACCACTGCGCCACCAGGGAAGCCCAAAATTAAATTTTAAAATGCCTGCTACTATACTTAAAATACCTTTTTCTATTAATCATTTCAAATCGTCTGTCCTAACAGTCATTTAAGCACTAATAGCAACTAAGAGCCAGGAAGGCTCTACGGAGGAAACACTGCCACCGAAAGAAATACAACTAAATTCATTGCTCCGAACTACTGACAACAGTCCTCCCCAGCCACCAAAACTAACCAAAGGCAGAGAAGAGGAATCGGTCAGAGGTAGAGGCAGGAACAGGTGCCCAGTGGGAAGCCCTCCCCTCCCCAAATGGGAGGGTAGACGAGACTCTGCCCGCCACATGCCTCATTCTGACATCTGAGGTCTTGGGATGCATGAACTGAGAAGGTGTGGGAGATCCAAATACCTGGCTACATTAAGATGTCTCATGAGAAGCAGGGAGACGCTTTCACAAGCAAAACCAGAGTCGGATGCCACAGGGTGTTTTTGAAGATGACACCAATTAGGGAGGCTGCTGAAGAGCTTGCTGATTTGCCGTTTGGTCATGTGGGCGGGCATGGTCTGGGCAGCGATGATTTACTGCTGGGAGGACTCTGCCTGCACAGACCCAAACATGGGCAGACACACGCAAACACCAACCCCTTCTGTCCCAACCGAGCCTACCTGAGCCCAGAGCCCGTGGGAAACGGCGTTACCAAGAGCAAGCGTTCCCATAGCCCGCATCCCCCAGCTGACCGATGAGAAGGCAGCCAAGCTTCTAACAGCAGCCTTGGCCCTCATCAGGAAGAGCCCAGGTTGGACATGTTCATTCAGCAAATAAGTGAGGGACTTGGATATGCCAGGCATTGCTCTGTGTGCTGGAGACTCATTCGACAGGAAACAAAATCTCTCTTCTCATGGAAGTTACATTGCAGTACAGAAAAATTGATAAATGCATAATGTGTCAGGCATTGGTAAACGATAAGAGAAAAACCGAAAATGGAAAAAGGGCCTCTGGATAAGGTGACAGTTGAGCAGATGCCCGCATGAAACAAGGGAGTGAGCGCAGCAGGCATCCGGAAGGAGAGGGCTCCGGACAGCAGGCACAAAGGCCCTGGGGCACTGGAGGAAGAGCAAGACACCCAGTGGAGAGTGTCAGAGAGGAGACAGGAATGAAAGAAGAGGACCGTAGGTAAAAACCATGGAGGGCCTCCAGGCAAGACCTCTGGATTCTATTCTGAGTCACCTGGGGAGGGGCTGGAGGGTTTTCAGCAGAGGAAGGAAGTGACTGGACTTGCATTTTAAATGGTCCCTCTGGCTGCTACTGGAGAGCAGACTGCAGGGGGAGAGGATGGGAAGGACACCGCCGTGTCTGGGTAAGAGGCCATGGTGGCCTGGCCCCGGTGGTGGCAGAGGAGGTGGTGAGAAGTGGTAGGTTCTGACTGTGTTTTAAGGTAAAGCTAATGGGATCCGCTGATGGATTGGATGTGGGGGAGAAAGATGAAAGTCCCAGATGACTTTAAGGTCTGGGGTCTGAGAATATGTTTGAGTCTCAAAGTTAGGGTGCAATCTGTGCACTAAGAGAGCGGACATGAGAAGAGTTTTGCTTTCTGAGGATAGCAAGTGAGGTCTTGGGTACTCCCTGGAAGCAGCTAGTCACCCACTAGTGGCAGGATGGACACAGGATTCCCAAACATTGTGCCCAAACTCCGTGGCATCAGAGAAACAACTCTGACAACACCATTATGAAGAAAGGAGGCGTCAATGCAGTGCTTGGAAAAGTAGGAGGTCGGAGGGGGAGACAGGAGCCTTTGCACATTATCTCATTCAACCCTCAGGAGGTACATATGTCTTCATCTATAGATGACGATGACAGTGCTGGATGAAATATCTGAAGTTTTAAAAAATACCCATAGGAGAAACTGTTTGTAATCCGGGATAGGAAAGGCCTTCCCAAGCAAGATGCAAAACTCTGAAGCCATAAAGAAAAAGATTGACAAATTTGAATTCATAAAAATGTAACAGGTCTGCCTGATCAAAGGTAAAAAAAAAAAAAAGACGAAACTTAAGGCTACATACACATACCCAATAGACAAAAACAAACACAAACTCAAACCCATTTGTAAACAAAACTAAAAACAATACCTATGAGAAAATATTTACAACGTCAATAACATAGGGTTGGTTATCTATAATATGCAAAGAATTTATTCAAATCAATAAGAAAAAGA
Organism: Orcinus orca; assembly: GCF_937001465.1. NCBI lineage: Eukaryota > Metazoa > Chordata > Mammalia > Artiodactyla > Delphinidae > Orcinus > Orcinus orca. The sequence continues at coordinate 71,444,562 of NC_064572.1, read as the reverse complement.
CAAAGAACCACATTTTGAACAAGCAAAAACTATGGATATCAACTAACACAAAGGAGAAATTCAGAACTTCTGTGAAAGGATGCTCACCTTGCCAGCATTCAGAGGAATTCACGAGAGCAAGGACCTCATGTTTTCACTTTGGAGATTAGGAAAACGGAAGGGTTCTCAGCTTCAGTGTTGGGAAGGGGGTGGGAAACACTCTACTCTGAGTAATCAGTCTTCCCTTTTAGTAACATGATTTGGCAGAATCTGTCCAAACATTTCACGAGTATGTCCTATGACTCAGCCATTTTACTAGAAGGCTCTACACAGATATATCTCCGTATGTATGCAAGAAAACACACCAAATTATTCACTGCAGCAGTGCTATAACAGAAAGAAAAAGGCATGACAGTAACAATTAAATGTCCATCGACATGGGATTATTTAAGCAAATTATCCATGCTATCAAATACAATGAAATCTTTTAAAAAGAATGAAGCAGAACTATGCATAGTAGCATTAAAGACTTCCTAAAAAAGCTGAAAAAAGTTACAGAACAATATACATAGTGTGTTACTCTACATGTTAAAAAATAAAACACAAAGTATATGTGTGTGCATACATGTATACGGATGTAAATGCAAAGAAAAAAGGCTAGAAGTATATACCCCAAACTGTTCCCAGCAGTTAGACTTTGGGAGAGGGGGCTCATATCAGGCAGGGGTGGGGAAGAACGGAGCCCCCCACTTATTACTCAATGCCTCTAAGGAAACACTAAGTTGTCTGAATGTTTCTAATTAGGAATTCATACTGCTTATACATTTGTTTAAAAACTAGAGGATGATGATACTTGTTCAAACTCTTTTAACTGCACATAACAGAAACCCAGCACAAAGTCACTGAAACAAAAAGAGGAGGTGATGGAACTTGGGAAGCTGGAGTAGCACCGACCCCAGGCCCGCTTCGTGCAGGGGCTGAGACAGCGTGGCCAAGCCTCTATCTCCTGCCCCAGCTCTCAATCTCCTCCTCTCAGCTCCTCATCATCCTCAGAGGATAACACCACGTGACAAACAAGTGGGCTGCCTAAGCCCCAGACACACATCCTCTCTGCAGAGCAGCCCTAGTGCAAAAGGAACTGTTTCTCTCCATCGATAAGTCCCAGGGGAAACTTGACAACAGAGTACTTTGGGTCACCAGCCCACTCCAGTGAGTGAGGAAGCCCCTCTTCCAGATTCCATGATTGACAGCCCCCAGGACCATGTGGAATGAATGGGTGAGGCATGTCCCCAAAGGAACCCCAACCAGAGGAAGTGTGACAGGCAGACCAAGCAACAGACAACACGATCCACGACAGACTAGAAATGAACAAGATCTGAAATTACTGCCCAATGTTGCACAGCTAGTCAATGGCCAAGGGACGCCACTCTCAGAAAGCCCTGTGTGTGAAGGGGATGCTGGGAGCTTGTCATTCAAGAACTCAAGCAAACCCATCACATTCCTTAAACTTCCCTCAAGATTATTACCCTTAGAACAAAATGAAATTTGTACAGATAGAATTTTGCTGGAAAAAGAGAAGTGAAGGGCGAGAGAGGGCAGTAGAATATTTATGAGCTAGGAGGGAAAAAGATGAGATGGGTCCCAAAATTCTTTGAAAGAATAGTAAAGTATGAGGGTGTAGTGAATTAAACATAAAGACCACCTCACCAACTTCATCATTTATTAAACACTGCGTTTTGCATTGCAGAAGTAGCTGTGTAAAGAGAATGGAGCAGGTATATCACTGCTCTGTCTCCAGAAGCTTGCACTGAAGATGGTCACACGGATGCACGTGACCATCACGGGATACCCAGACAAGATAAGCATGACATCAATATAGCCAACCAGCTTTTCTTTATACAGAATCCAAATGCAAAAGGAAGAAAGCCCAGCCAACAGACAATTTCAAATACACTTACAGGAAGGATAACAGGCACAGTTGCAAATTCAAGTTTTCCATATTGTTTAATCCTTTTACTCCCATACTCCAGACATTTATTTAACAGATATTTGCTTACTCAAATACTCACTGCCTTCTGAAATCCTGACCCCTTTCATGCTTCATTCTAAATTAGGACATAATCTACTTCTTGTATTACGGAACCAACCAGATTACCCCAAACCCAAACCACACTCTTTCAGCGGTGGTTGAACGTATAAAGGTAAACAAGGCATTTTTTAATTACGTTGGCTGCCACGTAATTAAGAGTGGTTTCACCCAGGCCTGGAGAGCAAGAGAAGCCAGCACTCTGGTGTCCAGGCGTGTGGTGATGCTGCAGTGCCTGCCCTTGTTCCATGGTAGGAAATGAGGTCAAACCTTGCCTTGGATCAAGGGATCTGGGCCTGCTCTAACCACCCTCCTCTCTGTTAGTAGGAAAGATACCATCACACAGAGGATGCCTAAACTACTTGTTACTAGTCTTTTCCAAACTGGGCAATTAGCAATGTATACTTCATTCTTCTTACTTCTTCTTACTTACTTACCCTTTTGCAAATCGTACAATATATTAAATATATTATATTTTAAATATAATAATATATTTAATGTATTTAATATATTTAGCAATATATTAAATATATTTAATTTTTAAAATCCCTTATCAATATCATAATTACTCAGATTAAGGTACTAAATTATTAAATAACTATTCCGGCCCTTAAGTATGCAAAGTATCACAAGAGACCCAGAGAGGTTGAAGGCCTGGTCCTTGTTCTTTAGTGACTTATCCTCATCAGGGTTATAATCTAATTTAAAATATGAGTGGAGAAGACTCAGGATATCATCCCAGCCATGTCCCTCACTTAACAGGGAGGGAAACTGAGGCCCAGAATGGTTGACTAATAACCAACAGCAGCTATAATGCTAACACTGCATGTTACTCTGTGTCAGAGACTGGCTTAGGATGGCGCAGCAGGACTGAGGCCCAGCCTGGGACCCAAGTGTCCAGACTGCTTGGCCGGGACTATTCCTATGTACCTACAAATCCACTTCTGTGCCTCTGCCCTGTTAGTCCAGCCTCTATGTCCACTACTTACCTTTTGTGATTCTCATATTGAAAGTCCCAAAGAACAGAGAAGAAAAAAGCAAGAACTGAGATAGTGGGCAGAACAAAAGAAGATCACAGGAGGTAGCCCAGAGGAACCGAGGCACTCAAAGAGGACGAAAGAAACACTCAAAATAGGGAAGCCAAAGTGCAGATGACCAAAATGACTGGAAATCATTTTAAGATACTCTACAGAGAGTATGATAGATGTACTGATAGATGTGCTGGGGAATTACAGAAAAGCCAAAAAACTGTTTCTGCCAAAGAGAAACATATATTTGAGTCCAGGTGATAAAGTATACACCTATGACATAACAGAAGAGTAATTTATTGGGGCCTCCAGAACAATTTATTAGCCTCAATCAATAAAGGCTGAAAAATTCTAAAAAGTCTTCTCATGCCATGACTGGACTATTATAGTAGCTGCTCAACTGCAGTAGCCTTTAGTTTAAAAGGACTCAGCTCTGTTCACAATTACTACAACTACTACTACTACGACTACACACACACACACACACAACGACCTCATCTGTGGTCTCTGGCCTCAGGGACACTGGCAAAAGCCTCCCTCCCAAGCCACTCCTCTAGAGGAACCTTGGGAAATCTGGATGCACCCTTCCAGGGGTGACATCTCACGACAGCATGTGGGCGCCTCCTTGTTTCTCAAGCAATGTCAGTCCCACAGACTGTGGCCCCAACGTCACCTGCCCGCCTCCACATTCTAGGGTCTGGGGCTCATGTGGGACCTGTCCTGGAGGTGGGGGACCTGTCCTATCCCTGCTTCTCCCCCTGGGCCAGGAGCCCAGGGCAGGTAGCAGTTCCTGAGGAAGCAGATATCCAACTGCGAAGCCAGCCTCTTGGGTGCCTGGTCTCCATGAGAGACTTTGGGAAAAGGAAGCCCCGCCCCTTCTCCCCCAAACCCAGAGAGGGAGGGAGGGGCCAGCCTCTCTTGAAGAAAACCTGCACTGCCCCAGATGTGAGCTTCTCTCTCCCTCCTCAGCCCTCTCCCTATTGGTGAAGTAGGCTCCAATGGGGCTGGGGGCTTGGCTGGGAGGCAGAGAACTGAAAGTGGAAAGCAGCTCTCAGGAGCCCCCATATTCAGTTATTCTCTAAACTCAGAACCAGAGGTGCTGTGAAATGGGGATAAAAACACTATTTACCTCGTGGGGTTGTTGTGAGGATTAAGTGAGTGAAATGGCAAGTGCTTAGGCCAGTGCCGAGCACACAGTAAAAAAGCACAGCATGGACCAAAGCATTTCTGCCCACAGACAAAAAATAAAAGACGACCCCGGGGCAGAACTTCCCTTTAGCAAAGGGACTGGACAGAGGCTGCCTGGAGTGGGGGTTATCCCAGACTGGCCTGGTGTCTGGTCCAGTGTTCCCAGCACGCCCGCAGGGTTGCCCTCTCGCAGGCAGGCGTCCAGCAGAAGAACGACCCTGGTTACCCCCTAGTGCTTTTACTCTCAACCCGCCTGCCAATGCAGGGGACACGGGTTCGAGCCCTGGTCCGGGAAGATGCCACAGGCTGCGGAGCAACTAAGAAGTGTTCGCGTTATTGTCCTCCTCACTGGAGTCCTGGCTACATTTCCAGACTATTGGGGGAAAATATCCTGCTCAGCTTGACCACCAACCTGCTGTGCTAAAAGCCACTGCAAATACAAAGCACAGTGTTCCATATGGTCACAGCCCAACTGTTGGTATCTGCTTTCACTCATCAGCACAAGTGTTAGTGCTAGAATGATGGCAGATGTTACTAAGGGTCAAACAGCATCATTAACAGATGGGTCAAATTCTGTAGTTTTCACACGTCCTGCTTTTTAGCAATGAACACTTTCCTCACGTGAAGTAGTAGGTGGAAGACTAAAATATAATGCTGATGTGATTGAAGGAGTTCTGGGAAATGTGAGGGGCAAGAACCTAGAGGGGACCCTTACCCTACCCGGTCCCTTTGCAGCAGCCCCCGGGTCTCCAGGGGACACAAGGTAAAAAAACAAACTAGCTGAATGGATCGAACATTACATTCTCTTAACCTCAGATGGGTTTTCATTCTGCTCTACTTTGAGCCTTGTAATTTTTGAAATTATAATTTATCTTTAAAAGGCACAGCAAAATATCCATTGGCAGTTGAATGGGTAAAGAAGATGTGGCACATATATACAATAGAATATTACTCAGCCATAAAAAGCAACGGAATTGAGTTATTTGTAGTGAGGTGGAGGGACCTAGAGTCTGTCATACAGAGTGAAGTAAGCCAGAAAGAAAAAAAACAATTACCATATGCGAACACATATATATGGAATCTAAAAAAAAAAAAAAAGCTACTGATGAACCTAGTTGCAGGGCAGCAATAAAGACATAGAAAATGGACTTGAGGACATAGGTTGGGAGGGCAAAGCTGGGGCGAAGTGAGAGTAGCATCGACATATATACACTACCAAATGTAAAATAGTTGGCTGGTGGGAAGCAGCAGCATAGCACAGGGAGATCGACTTGGTGCTTTGTGATGACCTAGAGGGGTGGGATAGGGAGGGTGGGAGGGAGGCTCAAGAGGGAGGGGATATGGGGATGTGTATGCATACGGCTGATTCACTTTGTTGTGCAACAGAAACTAACACAGTCTTGTGAAGCAATTATACTCCAATAAAGATCTATTTTTTAAAAAATCAAAAATAGAGAAATTAAAAAAAAAACAGAAAAGCACAGCATAGGGCTTCCCTGGTGGCGCAGTGGTTAAGAATCCACCTGCCAATGCAGGGGACATGGGTTCGAGCCCTGGTCCGGGAAGATTCCACAGGCCGCGGAGCAACTAAGCCTGTGCGCCACAGCTACTGAGCCTGCGCTCTAGAGCCCATGAGCCACAACTCCTGAGCCCATGTGCCACAACTACTGAAGCCCACGTGCCTAGAGCCCGTGCTCTGCAACAAGAGAAGCCACAGCAGTGAGAAGCCCGCGCACCACAATGAAGGGTAGCCCCCACTCACTGCAACTAGAGAAAGCCCGCGTGCAGCAATGAAGACCCAACGCAGCCAAAAATAAATAAATGAATAAAATAAATGTATTTAAAAAAAATCACAGCATAGACCAAAGCATTTCTGCCCACAGACAAAAAATAAAAGATGACCCCGGGGCAGAACTTCCCTTTAGCAAAGGGACTGGACAGAGGCTGGCTGCTGGAGCAGGGGTTATCCCAGACTGGCCTGGTGTCTGGTCCAGTGTTCCCAGCACGCCTGCAGGGCTGCCCTCTCGCAGGAAGGCGTCCAGCAGAAGAACGACCCCCGGTTACCCCCTTGTTCTTTTACTCTCAACCCGGCATTTAATTCCTGGCCATTTCACATGCAGCAGGAGGGCTTTAGGGGTGTCACCATGCATAGCAGTGGGGTGAGATGTCAACAAGAATTTTGAAGCCAAAGCTGTTTATCTCACACTGAATCTGACCACACATCAGAAGAAGGACAGCCCTGCCCTGGTACAAAGGCCAGCTGCAGCTCTGGCCAAAAGCAATGCATTTCTGACCTGCTATTAAACTGTGAGAGGAGCATTTAAAACAAGAAAAACACATACAAGACTATAGTTGATACACACACACACACACACACACAAGAAAAACCAAGAAACACAAGAGTTGATAGCCAAGGACTGAAAATGAAGTAAGATTCCATCAGTGCGTCATGTAAAATTGGATACCAGGTCCAGATTATCCCCAAGTTTACTAACACGCACTGAACATTTCTGCCAAAACAGTACCACCCGCTCTCAGCCACACTCAATCCAAGCCACCTCTTGACCCCTGCTAACATTTCTGTAACTTCTGGGACTGCCCTGCAGGAATGGGGACCCCAGCACCCCAACTCTGCCAGGCTGCCTGCCAGAATCCAAAGGAGCTGTTCTTCTTTTTAAAGCTACAACGAATGAATCCGGTTGGGTTTTTTTTAGCTTTATCATTTCTCCCCCCTTCCCACATTACAAAAATAATTCCTGCTGGTCGTAGAAACTCGAATTTGAGCCATAAAACAGAAAAAGTGAAAATCCTCTGAAATCTCAGCCTCCAGAAACAGCCACTATTAATAATTCGAGAAACAAGAGTGTCACTTCACTTTTTTTAATCTAGCAAAAATATATGGAACCTACATATTTTAATAGATATTAGTCAAGAAATGGGATTTCGGTTTTATATCATATGCAACAAAATTAAAATGTTCAAGAACACAGCCTTATCCATTACTTAGAACTTTGAAAATAGTTGAAAAGAAATATATCTAAATGAAAGGTCATTAGTCCTTTACGGTCCTGGTCCTCACAAATTCATATTTAGGGAAAAAGAGCTGGTAAACATCTGGTTAGGATTAAGGTGGAAATTCGAAAGCCCCAAACTAGTTTAAGGTGAGTTACCAGGTGGCTGAGTCATGGGACCAGCTACCTAATTTGCAGAGCTCAGTGCAAAATAAAAACGTGGGGTCCCTTGTTCAAAAATGATTAAGAATTTCCAAACAGTGACAAAGGAGCATAAAGAAGCATAGGACCCTTCTAAGCATGGGGCCCTGTGTGACTGCACATGTCACATGCCAGTGAAGCCGGCCCTGAATACGCATGTTAATTTAACCGTATGATTACCAAATGTTTACTTTTCTTTGTATTTTTAAGGCTTCAGATCTATCATGTTTGCCTTTAAGACCATTCGTTCTGTTTTCTAAAAATGTTTACCATTCTTTAAAGAATGAATAAGAATAAGATGAGAATAAGGCCAGGAAGAATGTTGAAAAAAACAAAACAAAAAAACAGTATATTTTTAGCTTGACCTTGATTAAGTTATATGTTTTCTGACGTATTTTCCAGTCAAAAGGCACTGGCCATGCAGCTAATATTGGAGAAACACAAAACATTCTGGAATATCAAGTTAGCAAAAATAAAATCTTAAGCTCCATTTCACATTCAAAAATCTACATTTGAGATTATTTACAACATGAGATAATTTTCTAGGGTAAATTTTGTAATATGCTTTCAGCTTTTTAAAAACAACAAGATATGTACTTCCTTTCCTATACTCCAATAAGCCATCACTAAACAGACTTCCCCTAAAAGCAAAGGAAAAGAAAACCTTATCACTTGGCAGATTAAACTGTATAAAATTAAGAATTCTCTTTAGTCCCTTTAAAGTGCAACAGGTTCACTTTACAACGAAAAAAATTGCTACATAAAATAGTCATCCTAGCCCCTCCCTGGGTCATTTAAAGGTATTTCCATGTTTAGCATGAGCTGGGTCCTGAATAAAAATAGCTTGATCTTTTAATACATGATAAGAATACCAAAAATTCTTTCTAAACTTCTATAAAAGGCTCACAAAAGCCACCCAAAGGCCTGGACCATATTCCTTGGCAATTATCAGTATGAGGAGGTGGCAGAGAAGGAGGGGGAAAGTAGTTTGTAAAAGGCCTCGACTATACCCAAGCCTCTTCATTTAAGAGAAACAGCTGCAGAACCTCTTCTCTCCCCAGCAAAGGAGAATCACTTGTGTTCCTGAGGGTTACCCTTCAGACAGACAAGCTGGACACACTGTCCTGAGATTCCCCACCTTTCAGCCCAGGAGAGACCAGAATAGCTGTCCACACCCAAACCCGCATTCTGATGGACTCTTCTGGGAATCCCAGGGAGTGTGTTCAGGCTTCTCCTGGGCTTCAGTAGAGTGGCTCAACGAACACTGCTTAACCAGAACAGCGGCTTTTCCTGGGGGAACGTCAGAAACAGGACGAGAAGGGAGGCAGGTCTGTGACTGGCCGGCCTCAGCTCCCTTCTCAGGGTCCAGGGCTAGTCCCAGAGACACACAGATGTTGCCCATTCCAGATGGAGGAGGGAAGACAACTCACATTTCTTAAGAACGTACTGTGCCCCAGAGCCTACTCCAGGTGCTCTATGCAGATTACAGTATCAATATTCACCTGCACAAAACCTTACCATTTTGCAGATAAGCAAGCTGACTATGCCTAGTAAAGTAACTTGCTCTAAGTCACAGGGCTACAAACAAGCAATGCCGGGCTTCAAGACCTGTTCAACCGAACTCGAAAAGCCCCCGCTTTTCATCAGTGCTGAAACCCAATGTGGGGCTTGCCCAGTGCAGGCCATAAGGCAGGACTTTGTCTCTAGAGAATTTAAAACAAAAACCATGAAAAGTCACCTGCTTTTCCATATCACCAAGCATCAGCAATTCTAAACAATGTCAATGAGAAGCTACTCCTCCTGGAAAGTATATTTTGCTGGCTTAAGTTCTAAAATACCCCCGCAGTTACCGCTGAGTTTGAGTAATATATGTGTAAGCTTCAAATGAGCTTATTTGTATTATTTATCCTTTGATAAACATTGTATTTACATGAAAGGTAATTTGGAGCATACCTAGCTTTGCAGTTGGCCCCCATCCATGCAAACCAGACTCCTATTGATTTCAAAAATAAATTCAGAATAGGTCAGAATCTTTTGATTCCAATTCAGACACAGTCCATGTCTGCAATCCCTGCAGTACTATATATTCCTGTGTTTAAGCCGATTTAAAATAAACAGCGATAGCAGTGCTTGTAAAAACGAAGAAACAGAACTTGAGTTACCTCAATTCAGTCACACTATGGGACCACTTGGAGCTTTTGTTCATGTTTAAAATTCAAAACAGTAAAACAGCAAACTGCAAGACGTGATAATTTTGCTTGGAAGCATAAACTTTAATTCAGATGTGAAATATCTTATTAAATTTGAGTAGTAACTTTAAGCCTTAAATGTATTCTTTTTCAATCTTTCATTGTTTACAAACTAAAGAAAACGATCAAGAAAATAATGACTACTGATTACATGGTTTTTACCGGAAATAATTTTGTCATTCAGAGGATAGAAATGTGAAAACTTATCTGCTCCAGATGTCAGACATGCTAGGTGAGCTTTCACTGCACTCCGTCGAACCGACCCCCCTCCACAGGATGAACCAGCATCCTTCTAGGGCCTGGGAAAACCAGCGAGTGACCTGGCCAGGAGTCCAGCCTCTTTGTCCACAACGGTGAAATGTGAAATCCAGCTGGTTTTCCAGCAATGCCATGCTTCTATTCTCTCTTGTAAGTAAAGAATGCCCTTATGAAGGAAGTTATGATTCTATAATGATCCTATCTTTGACCAAAACAAGTATTTCATGCAAAATTGATGCTTTTCCTCAAATTCAAATATTTCCAAATTTTTCTCAAACACAAAAGACCATGAAATTCCTGATTTCAAGCACTGGTGGCACTGACATTGACAACCCTTTCCCAAACCTCCACTCTCTCCCCATCCTGCACCTCCCACCTCTGCACTGTCCACTGGGCTTTTCCAAACTGTCTATAGTCAGGCAGTACACAATTTTTATATTTGGGCTCTTATTTGCAACTACTCAATTCCCACACCCAAGATGAAACATTTCCTAAAGACAAGAACCAGTCACCATACCCTTGCCTGTCTCTTACACGTCTTGGATACACTGTAAAAGTCAGTGGCCCATTTTCACTTATTTAATACATACTAATACAGTGCTTACTATAAGTCAAAGAATTGAACATAAATTTATTGTTGGAGGTGCAAATTTAAATAACAAAGTGTTATACCTATTACAGTAACAAACCTAACATATACCATACAATCCAACAACTGCACTCTTGGGCATTCCTCCCAGAGAAATGAAAACTTACGTTCACACAACAACCTGTACACAAATGTTCACAGCAGCTCTACTTGTAATAGCCAAAAATTGAGAAAAGCCTAGATGTCCTTCATTGGGTGAATGGTTAAACATCTATGCCATGGAATTCTATTCAGCAAGAAAAAGGAATGAACTATTGATACACTCAAGAACTTGGGTCAGTCTCCAGGAAATTAATGCTGAGTGAATAAAGCTAATCCCAAAAGGTTGCAAACCGTATGATTCCATTTATATAACATTCTTTTTTTTTTGAAGGCTGCACCACACATCTTATAGGATCTCAGTTCCCCGATCAGGAATCGAACCCATGCCCCCTTCAGTGGAAGCCTGGAGTCTTAACCACTGGACCACAAGGGAAGTCTCTAACATTCTTAAAATGACAAAATTTTAGAAATGGAGAACAGATTAGTCTTTGCCAGGGGTTGCTGGAAAAGGAGGGATGTGGGTGTAGTTACAAAAGGGCAACATGAAGAATCCTTTTGATGATGGAGCTGTTCAGTATCTTGACTGTGGTGGTGCAAACATGAACCTACACATGTGATAAAACTGTACAGAACTAAATGCATACACACATACAAATGAGTACACATAACAGTGGGGAAATCTGAATAAGAGAAATGGATTGCATCAATATTAATTTTCTGGTTGTGATATTGTATTACAGTTTTGCAAAATGTTACCATTGGGGGAAACACGATAAATGGAACATGTAACATGAGAACTCTGTATTATTTCTTACAACTGCATCTGAATTTACAATCATCTCAGAAAAGTTGTAAGCCAACAAAAATATCTCAAACTAATAAGATTTATTTATTTAACACTTATAAGGAGCTTACTAATTGCCAGGTAACATTATAAGCACTTAAATGTTAACTCCTTGACTCCTCCTAACCACCATAGGGTGTCATGACTATTACTATTCCCATTTTACAGACAGAAAAACTAAAGTACAGAGGAGTTAAATAACTTGTCCAAAGGACACATAGCAAGTAGGTTAACCGATTGAATTGATCCCAAGGCAGGCAATTAAGATCCAAAACTCTGGGACTTCCCTGGTGGCGCAGTGGTTAAGAATCCGCCTGCCAATGCAGGGGACACGAGTTTGATCCCTGGTCTGGGAAGATCTCACATACCGCAGAGCAACTAAGCCCGTGCGCACAACTACTGAAGCTTGCCTGCCTAGGGCCCGAGCTCCGCAACAAGAGAAGACACCGCAACTAGAAGCCTGCGCACCGCACGAAAAGTAGTCCCCGCTCGCAGCAACTGGAGAAAGCCTGTGCGCAGCAACGAAGACCCAACGCAGCCAAAAATAAATAAAAAATAAAATGTTAAAAAAAAAAAAAAAAGATCCAGATCCAGAACTCTCCCCTCAGAGATATTTGCATTTCACCCTAGAAGTCTGGGGACCACCAAGCAAACTAGATCCTGAATGCTGACAGTGGCTCTTCTGGCAGATTCCCCAAATCCAGGCCGAAGGTTTGACAAATCCTTCTGACCATAAAGCCAATCATAAATTTCACATGCTGTCAACTTTAAAGGCAGTAAACAGAATGATCAGATTCTAGTGTAAAAATCTTCCACCGGGTGAGGGGATGAAAACTTTTAACACAAGAACAACTTGCCAGAGTAAAATCTACTCTTGCCTTCGTCACTTTTGCCAGCAGAGGTTGGAAAATGGAGAGAAGTGTTGGGCACATTTGGGAGCACATTTCAGGGAAAGAGTGAGGAGCTATCAATAGCAACATGTACCTGGGAGTAGATGAAAGAGGAAAGCTGAAACAAGACCACGGGACTGAGTCAAGCTCCACACACCCTGGCCCCAGCTCTCGCAGTCCTGCTGCCCTATCTCTGGCATCGTGTCTTTCCTGGCGCTCTGGGAATGGCCCTCCGTAAGCTCCCCACCTTATCAGCTTCAAGCCCACCAGCTCTTACAAATGCGAGCCAATGAGGACCCTGGCGATTGAAACCCAGAACCTATGTGGCATTCCAGAGTCGCAGGTCTATAGCAAGGCAATCTGTCTTGGAAGATTTTCAGATTATCAAGTGGGGAAAGCAGGAATGTCACGGCCTCTGTGGATGGACATGGGGACATCCATCAAAAAGACAGCTACCATGAAACCGCAGTCTCCCTTTCCCGCTGGAGCGGCTCAGAGCTGGGGTATGTGAATGTGCATGTGGGTGTGGACATGCACGCGTGCATACAAACCAAAGTTATTTTAGCAGAGAAATCATTTCCCAAGATTCAATGCTAGAAAGGGCAAAGGGAGGGCTAGACCCAAACTTTTCAAAAGACAGACTCCCAACCAGAGGGCACTGTAACTTAACACTAATCGTGAGAGCTGTGGCTCAGAGTTCCCACTGGGTAAATGATGTGAACAGTATGTTACCCGTGGTCCAGGCTGATACGATGCACCATTCAGAAAAGGGGGAATGGGTACCAGACCTTAGGGGCCAGACTTTATTGGTTTCTAAGGCAAGGGCTCATAGACATTCTTGGGTGAGCCTTGGCTCATCAGTTGATGAAAATTAAGCCCAACTATGAATTCTGGGCTGGAAGAAACTAGCAGAAAATAAAGTTCTCCTCAATCTGTGATTTTGAGAAAGAACAATTGGGAATGGAGTTGGAAAGGGGCACAGGAAAACGGAGTCTCAGCTCACTCTGTCACAGATAGCCCCAAATGACTCAGATCCACGTCAGTTTTCACATTTAAACAGCATCTCCTTTGCAATAAGGATCCAAAATTTTCTGCTCCCAATTAAGAGAGAGGTAAACAAAGAGATCATTCTGTTGCCCACCCTCCATCCCCACTTCCTGCTTTGGTTGCTGGCATAAAAGTACTGTACCTGATACTTGGAATCTGTGTCAGCCACCCTGGGAAGAGGAGGCCACGGACATGAGAAGAAACACACCATTGCACACGGAGAGGTGGCGGGATGGACAGACCCTGGGGTCCCTGAAGACCCTGTTGAACCACTAAAGCAACCCTGGGCCACCTGCCTCCAGGCTTCTTGTTAAGGAGATGATAAATGTCCCTCTGGTTTAACCCAGCGTTTGTTGGGTTTTCTGTTGTCAGTCAAACATTTGTTAATTGGCATAAAGCTCCCATAATGACTCTGCTCAACAACTGTATTATAGCTTCCAAAGTCACATTCCCTAACTGGCCCATGGCTGAAACTTGGATGAAACCTGTAGATCTCTCGATCCTTGTAACTAAATCTGAAGCTCCCAAGTAACAGAGTGTAGCACCTATAAACCTAGTCAGCATTGTCACCTGGACATCGGGGGTTAGTGCCAAAGGCGCAACGAATAAACACAAAGACATGGAAAGGAGGGGGAAAAGGAGAGTGGAGAGTGGGGAAAAACAGGAAGGCCCAAGTATAAGGGAAGAAAGAGAGACAGGAAACAAGTGCCCTTTAAGGATGTGCATTATTGTTTTTGAGGGATGCCCTCACACTTTCAAAATCAGCACACTCTAAGTCAAAAACCACTGTGTGCCTGACCTCCATCGTCACAGAGCTCTGGAAAGGCCAGATTCCCATCAGTGGAGCCCCTTGGCCACATGGTGCAGACATGTGAATGACCGATGGGCTTCTTGCACTGCCTGTGCATGACTTGGCGGGGCAAAGCATATTTTACATTAGCTTAGGTCCTGACATTCTATCATGTTCCCTGTCAAGAGACCAAGTAGTTCTTGGAACCTTGCACACCAAGCGACATATAACAGAACCCTAGCAAATGAGATGGCTATTTGCCAAGCGTCCTTAAATTAAAGGCTCCTCTTACCTCTCCCACCTCCACTGCAGTGGTCTGGCTGGCTGAGCTGGGCACAGAAGTCCACTAAAGAAAGGTCATCATCCTTTGCCAACATCTAAGGTACTTTTCAAGGAGGCAATGTTACAAGGTGTAACCTATTTGCCATTAGGTTGCCGTTAGCGATCAGTATCACCAAGTTAGGAACTAAAAGTGGGACAGAGTGAGGCACCCAGACTCTTGATGGAGCACAGCTGGGGGTACAGCCATCAAAATGCTACTTTCCCTTTCTAGCCACTGGCTGTCTTCAGTGAACCTTGTCCTGCCACCCCCAGGGACACTCTGTCAGGCTGTAAGGGGAGAACCTCAAAGGCCACCTCACATGACACTGCTCGGAATGCCTGCAGCCTGATGGCCAGCTGGAGTGTGTGTCTCTCCATGTGTGTGTCAATGCTCTCACAAGGACAAGCGGTCCTCACAGGCCGGATTCCTACCAGGCGACTGCCAGTGAGGGCATCTCCTAGTGCTTTCCTCTCTGCCCCCTCACCCCAGGTGCTGCCATCTGCAGCCTCTTCTTTTGGGGCTCCACTTACTTTCCCAGACCATCTCCTGTATTTACTGGGCACCTTCTGTATGCTCAGAACCATGCAGGGCATTATGCAGCCATGTCAGGAATTATGAGGCAAAGCCTTTGCCCACAGGCCATGCCACCTATAGTTTAAGAAAAAAGGCCTTTCTTTTTTAATGTGAGGGAATCAATGACACAGTCCATTGTTTGGTGGTGTAAGAAACACATTGATAAGGAATTCAGAGGAGGAAGATGTCCCAGGAGAAAGGGATGGTCAGCGAAGACTTCTTGGAAGAGACAGGACTTGAGCAAATGCTTGAAGGATGGGTGAGGTCCAGACAGGGAGGAAAGAGAGAGGGGGATGGTGATGACAGAAGTGGGACAGTTATAAGTCCCTGGGCTCAGGGACCAGGACACAGCCAGCATGGGTGGCACCCAAGGGGGTAGTGAGAAGTGAACTCACAAAGATGGGACATGCCACACATCTGGTGAGCTTCACCGCAAGCTAACGAACAACGCATCATCTTTCTTCCCATGAATGCCTCTGTATTCCCAACACCTGGCATGTGCCTGACTCACAGTCTGTGCTTAATAAGTGCTGATGAATCAACGAATAAAAATTATTAAGTACCCTCAGCCATGCTAGAGGCCCCAAACCAAACAATAGCTAATGGCAGGGACTGCAAAGTCAAATGCCCACAGGACCAGGCAGGCAACAAGCGTAGCCAGCTAGGAGTGAGCAACAGGGGCAGTGGGAGTTACTAAAGAGGGGACACCCATCTTCTGGGGGGACAGTCCCCACCCAACTGCAGCCCAGCATCACTGCCAAGGTACGTGAGCCCTGTGTTATCAGAGCTTTTGATTGTTATGAGAAATCCCCCATTTTTTTGGCAGTAATTTTTTTTAAAACAACTGTGTAGTCCAAACAAAACATAATTTGGAGGCATATCCAGCCTGTTAGTGACCTCTGACTATCCAGGATAAATGTTCTGTTCAAGAAGTTTATAATCTAAAAAAGTCCCCAATTAAAAAACAAAAAAAGTCCCCCACAGAAATTAACCTATGGTGACAGAGGTGAGAATGGGGTTTCCTTTGGGAGCAGGGGCCTATGCACTAGAATGAGTACAGGGAGGCTAGAAATGTCCCATATTTTGATCTGGGTGGTGGGTTATAAGAGTGAGGACACATTTAAAAATTCATCAAGCTGCAAATCAAAGAGCCGTACCCTTTACTATATGTACTTTTTAACTCGATTTAAATATAGAGTCCCCGAATCTGAGTAAAGCACTCTCTAGAGTGCGATTTCGGCGGTGCCGCTCCTTCCAACCAAAGTTCCCTTCTGCCCCTCCCTCTTTGCACCCTGCTGCCACCCTGCCTATCCAATAAGAGGTGGCCCAGGCAGAACTTCTTCCAGGAAGGCTCTCCTATCCCAGGCTAGCCCAGGTCTGAGCTGGGCTCATCTGGCTACTCCCAGGCACAGCCCAGTGACTGTCATCTTCACACCCCACCCCCAGCACCTGTCACCTCCTTGTCTGCCTCCTTGGGAGCTCCCGAGGTCGTGGCGACAGAGGCTGTGTACTGTTCACTGGAGTCCAGGCCTAGCACACAGTGGGCGTTCAGCAAGTGTCTGACATTATAGCTCATCCTCCATCTGGCAATCAGCAAATAGTAGGATGCCTCCCAGCTCACCCCATCTCTATTTTCCTAAAGAGACAACATAGAATCTGGAAACGTGAGATCTGCAGAGAAAAGCCAGGAGACTAGCTGCATCCTGGGTGGGAAGCTGTGGGGGGTGAAGAAACACATGCATGTAAGGATTTTAAACGTGATTCTCTTGCAACCAGCTGTGGTGACTTCCTACTGAGAGAGGAAGTGGGTATGTGTAAGATTATTAAGTCACCTCTCTGGCTGAAGCACCTCTAGGCCAGGGGTGCTCAAACTTTAGCGGGCAACAGAATCTCTGGAGGGTCTGTTAACAATAGATTACTGGGCTCACCCCAGAGATACGGATCAGTAGGTCTGGAACAGGGTCTGAGAATTTTGATTCCTAACTAGCTCCCAGGTGATGTGCTAGTGCTGTGGCCCGGGGACCTCCCTGGGAGTGGCACCAGACAAGACCACAGCTGGGAAGTGTGAAACATCACGATGCATCCGTGTTCTTTCCTTTGCACATTTAACAAACTTTCATTAAGTCTCTACCAGGAGCGAAGCCATATAAAAGATGCAGACATAATTAGAACGAGTAGCTGTCTTCTCACCTTTGGTCACCAGAAAATGGATTGCTACTCCTCTGTGCCCTTCACAAGATTTGCTGTTGAAGCAGAAAATGACACCAACTTTTTTTTTTTCAGCCACTCCCCAATGCTCAAATGGTCTCAGGTTCAAACTCCTGACTCTGAGAATAAAGTTTTCAAGGTCCACTCCCATCAGTGAACTCATCTGCTTCTCCAAATGTCTCCAATTAAATGAGCGATTTTCCTGGGTCTCCCTTCAATATATCACCTCCTTAATTTAATCAGAAGAGGAGATGGTTATAGTTTTTTGGACTCAGGGCTAGACGCAGGGAAGATGAATTTCCCTGGAGACCAAGCCAGCAAAGGGTCTCCGGAAGAGTCAGAGGGTAGAGGCGGTCTTCCAGCAGACAGGCGAGCACACTTCTCTGAAATAGCACCCTCTCCCTGTCTCAGGCAGGAGCCACATTCTGACATATTCAGTGACAAGTGAGTGCCTGGGCATTAAATCGAAATGGACCACGGTATGGAATGCCCGGGCAGCACGCAGTTGGATTATTTATGCCCTCTGCACTTGTGGAAGCCGAGATTTAATTATTTATCTCGTGTTAGATTTCCAATCCTGGGCTTCCAGTCTGCAGACGAATAAAGCACCTCAGTTAAACTGCAGGGGGACTCTGGGTCACCACTCGGCAGGGGCCAGGAAACTTAGCAATTTCAGCACCCTGGGATATCATCTCACTCTCTAAGGATGTCCTCACGAAATTCGATCATGTGTGGAAGAGTTTTAAGAGTGCTTTGAAGTGACAACCCTGAAAAATTCAATTCTGTTCTCTCAATGACAATGTGACTCAGGAGGTGAAGCACAATGTTTCAACCACGGACACGGTACCCTTGCTGAAATGTCTTTCCTGACGCTCTCCTGACTCGTGGTAGGAGGCCACTGGCCAGACGTACTCTGATTCCTTGGGTAGAAGGTATTTCAAAATTGTAGGAATTCTCAAATTAAACGCCAGTCGGCTTCTCATGGACTGTGATTAAAATGCAAAACTAAGGTCTGTTCTAACAGAACGAGTTCTCTTAGGGTAAGATCCAATTCGCCGTTGTTGAAAGGCCTATGGCCTGGAAATTACTTTTTAACCCAAACCATCCCCAGCTCTTCACTTCAAGCAGAGCAACTCAGAATTCAAACCTCAACTCTTCTCCATCGGTCTGTCCCTGAATTTGTAGCTTGAATCCAATCTTCTGTTTCAGTGAAACGGTTAGATTCCCATTTTGCCATATTTCGCTCTGTGGTGACAATATCACTTTTCACATATAATTCTGGAAGGCTTCCAAGGCCCTGCACAAATTTACCTACTACTTCATCACAGTCTTCTTCCCCTTCAAGGGGCCACTCAAGCTTCCAACACAAGGGCCAACCCAGCACCAACCAAGATGACAGCCAAGATGACAGCGCCTGGGGATGGAGTCAGTTCATTAACAGGAACAGGACGAAAAGGTTCTAGACTTTACTGTTTGCATGGCAGAATCATCTTCTTTTTGAGGACCAACCCTGCCTTTTGGTTTTGGTTTTGGTTTTATCCCTTGGTTCTCCCGAGACACAGGAAGTTGCTCTTTTTGTGTGCTTCTGTGTTTTGCATCATCAGGAGAACTATGGTTACAAAAGTGTGTGGCACACAGCAGGTGCTCAGTAATTAACTCTGAACGAATGACTTTCTACCAGAAAACACCCAGCCTGAGGACCAGATGGAAGCACAGGGGAAAGTCACAAGCTCTCATGCCACACAGATGGGAGCTGCTTCTCTTGGCTCTGTCAGACCCAGTTACTGAAAAGAAACTTAAGAAATTGAAACTTGAGCCAAATATATAACTGGTTCATTCTGTTGTACCAATTAAATGGGCTAAAACAAACTACACGAAAACAGTCAGTTTATAAGAGTAAGAATAATTTTTAATCTATTCTGATATTGTACCAAAAACTCCACAGAAACCCTGTAATCTAAACTATAAGTAATTAGTATGTTGGAAATAGTTTCATATACCCTGATAATCTTATGTATACTTTTTCACCTTTAATGAGTCACAAAACAGAGTAAAGTATTTTATTAAGTATCTGACAAAAATAGAATACACATCAACAATAATATATACAACCAAAACTCTCATATTCCTTTGGTACTTTACTTTGTAAAGAAACAACATGTCATTTAAAATGAGAGTTTCACTCAGGCAAGAAAGTAATAAAATCAAACAGACAGAAATAATCTGCCAAAAGTTCAATTTTTAAATGGTCATAACTGAGATGGACAAATACCTGGCAACATACAATTTGCCCAAACTGACCCATCAAGAAACAGAAAATCTGAGAAGACCTATAAAAAGTAGGAGATTGAATCATTAATCTAAAACCTCCCAACAAAGAAAATCCCAGGACAAGATAACTTTATTGGTGAATTCTATCAAACATTTTAAGAATTAACATCAATCTTTCTCAAATTCTTCCCAGAAAAATGATGAGGAGGGAACACTTCCTAACTCATTCAATGAGGCCAGCATAACCCTGATACCATAGCCAGACAAAGACACTACAAGAAAAGAAAACTACAGGCCAACAATATCCCTTATGAATATTGATGCAAAATCTTCAATAAAATACCAGCAAAGTAAATTCAGTGGCATAATAAAAAAACTCTGCACCATGACCAAATGGGATTTATTCCCAGAATATAAGAATGGTGCACTGTAAAATAGCAATCAGTGTAATACACGGCATTAAAAATATGAAAGAAAAAAACCACATGATCACCTCAATTGATGCAGAAAAGCATTTGACAAAATTCAACACTCTTTAATGATAAAAACATTCAGTAAACTACTAACAAAAGACAACTTCCTCAACATGACAAAGGCATTTATGAAAAACCCATAGCATGGGACTTCCCTGGTGACACAGTGGTTGGGAATCCGCCTGCCAATGCAGGGGACACAGGTTCAGGCCCTGGTCCGGGAAGATCCCACATGCCACAGAGCAACTAAGCCCATGCGCCACAACTACTGAGCCTGCACTCTAGAGCATGCAAGCCACAACTACTGAGCCCGTGTGCCACAGCTACTGAAGCCCGCGTACCTAGAGCCCATGCTCCACACCACCGCAATGAGAAGTCTGCGCACCGCAATGTAGAGTAGCCCCTGCTCAGCACAACTAGAGAAAGCCCACGTGCAGCAACAAAGACCCGATGCAGCGAAAAATAAATAAATAAATAAATTTATTTTAAAAAAACCCAAAAAACCCATAGCTAACATCATACTCAATGGTGAAAGGCTGAAAGCTTTTTCCCTAAGATCAGGAACAAGACAAAGATGCCTGCTTTCACCATTTCTGTTTAACACAGTACTGGAAGTTCTAGTCGAAGCAATTAGGCAAGAAAAAAAATAAGAAGCACTCTAATTGGAAAGGAAAAAGTAAAATTATTTCTGTTTGCAGAGAGCATGATCTTATATGTAGAAAATACTAAATAGTCCATGAATAAAACTGTTCATGCTAATCAACAAGTCTGCAAAGTTGCATGATACAAAACCAACAAAATCATTTGCAGTAGCAATGAGCAAACCATAAAGGAAATTATTAAAATAATTCAATTTACAGTAGCATCAAAAAGAATAAGATACTTAGGAATAAACCTAACAAAGAAGGTAAAAGATTTGTACACTGAAAACTACAAAGTATTGCTGAAAGAAATTAAAGAAGACAGAAATAAATAGAAAAACATTCCATGCTCATGGATTGGAAAACTTAATAAAATTGTTAAGATGTTAATACTACCCAAAGTGATCAACAGATTCAATGCAATTTCTATCAAAATCCCAATGAAATTTTCGGTAGAAATAGAAAAATCCATCATAAAATTCATATGGAACCTCAAGGAACCTTGAATAGCAAAAACAGGGCAGACTAACACTTCCTGATTGCAAAACTTACTACAAAGCTATAGTAATCAAAATAATACTGGCATAAGGACAGACATATATACCAAAGGAACAAAACACAGAGTCCAGGGAAAAACTCTCACATCTATGGAGGAAAGGCCATCTTTTCAACAAATGGTGCTGGGAAAACTGCATATCCACATGAAAAAGAATGAAGTTGGACCCTTACCTTATATAACATACAAAAACTAACTCAAAATGGATCAAAGATCTAAACTTAAGAGCTAAAACTATAAAACTCTTAGAAGAAAACATAGGGGAAAGCTTCATGACATTGAATTTGTCAATGATTTTGTGGATATGACACCAAAAGCACAAGCAACAGAGAAAAAAAATGGACAGGACTCCAAAATTTAACTGTTTTGTGCACTGAAGGACATCATCAAGAGAGTGAAGAGAAAACCCACAGAATGGGAGAAAATATATGCAAATCATATATCTGATAAGTGCAGAATATATAAAGAAATCCTACAATTCAACAACAAAAAAACAAGCAACCCAATTCAAAAATGGGCAAAGGACAAAGGACTTGAATAGACATTTCTCCAAAGAAGATATGTGTGTGGCCAATAAGCATATGAAAAGATGTTCAACATCATTAGTCATTATAGAAATGCACATCAAAACCATAATGAGGTATCATTTCATACCCACTAGGATGGCCATAATAAAACAAACAAGCAAAACAGCAAGCATTTTTTAAGGATGTGGAGAAGTCAGAACCCTTGTTCATTGCTAGTGGGAATGTACAATGGTACAGCCACTGCAGAAAACAATTCAGCAATTCCTCAAAAACCTTACCATAGAACTGTCATATGATCCAGCAATTCCATTCCTAGGTATATACCCAAAAGAACTGAAAGCAGGAACCCAAACAGATGCTTTTACACCAATGGTCATGGCAGCATTATTCACAATAACCAAAAGATGGAAACAACCCATGTGTCCACCAACAGATGAATGGATAAACGAAATACATACAATGCAGGTACAATGGAATATTATCCAGCCGAAAAATGGAATGAAATTCTGACACATGCTACAATATGGGTGAACCTTGAAAACATTATGCTAGGTAAAATAAGCCAGACACAAAAGGACAAATACTGTATGATTCCACTTATACAAGATACCTAAAATAGGCAAATTCATAGAGACAGAAAGTAGACTAGAGCTTACCAGGGGTTGGGGGAAGGAAGGAATGGAGAGTTATTGTCTAATGGATTCAAAGTTTCTATTAGGGATGATGAAAAAGTCCAGGAAATAGATAGAGTGGATAGTTATACAACATTACAAACGTATATAATGCCACTGAATTGTACACTTAAAAATGGTTATGTAAAAAAAATGCTTATGTTATGTATATCTTACCACAATTAAAAAAATGGCTTGAGTGCATTTGAAATCACTCATTTCCAGGGCTGTAAAATGACTGACATCATTCAGTTTACTGAGCTGAAAACCCCTTTTCAGTATTTTTTAATACCCATGATGTGGAAGCGCTTAAAATGACGAAATCACTTTTAGAGAGTGACACAATTTGACAGTCAGATGAAAAGCCCATTCTAAATATTTGCAATCCAAAACCTTCCCCCTCCCTCTGATCGTGCCACAACCTCCTTAGGTACCAAGAATACTAAGAAGTAAAAACACAGTAACAGGCTTTTTACACTTTGTCTGTTGTCACTAAATACACAAAACGCCGTCACTGTGAGGCCAGACCCTACACTGTGGGACGAGAAGCAATGGAAGCAAGGCTCTCCCTGGAGTTTCACTTAAAGATTTTTAAAGACCCACTACCCCCCCACAGAACACCAAGGATTTCCAACAAATGGGGTGTAAAATAGTTATACATGATTTTAATGAGAAACACAGATTAAACAGTTACCCTGTCAAAAGCAAGCAGCTGCTCTGAGGCTCCCGCCCCATGTGACCAGGGCTCTGGATTCTCACAGGAAGCTGGAATTCTGGATTTCCTCCTCTTTCTCAGTCCACAGCCTCTTGATTTTTCTTCATGGCACTGATTCGCTGCCATCCTATTATCTCTGCATGTGTTTCCTTGTTCATGTCTGTGTCCCGGAAGCTAAGCCCCAAGAGGGTGGGTTTGTCTCTCTTTTCAGCCCTGTCGCCCCAGGACTCCAGCAGGGTCTGACCCACAGGAGACCTCAGTCAACATGCACTGAACCAAGAGGCTCCAAGAGTTGGGCTGGATGACAGATACTTGTGTGGGTGGGAATGTTCTGTAACTTGACTGTATCCACATCCTGGTTGTGATAGCAGACTGTGGTTTTCAAGGTGTTGCCATTGAGGAAAACTGGGTAAAGGGTCTCTCTGTATTATGTCATACAACTGCATGTGAATCTACAATGATTTCAAAATAAAAAGTTTAATTTTAAGAAGCTTACCAAAATTGAAGCAAATAACACAAAGCCTAAATGACATCCTACGAAATACCTGGCCAGTATTCTTCAAAGATATCAAGGGTATGAAAAATAAGGAAAGACTGAGAAACCGTCACTGGAGGAGACCAGAGACATGATGACTAAATGTCATGTGGGATCCTGGACTGGATCCTGGAACAGAAAAAGGACATTAGTGCAAAAACTGGGGAAATTTGAATAATGTCTATAATCTAGTCAATAGGATCGTACCCAACGTTATCTTCTTAGTTTTGACAAATGTAAGCTGGTAACATTAGGGAAGCTGGGTGAAGGCCATATGACAACTCTCTGTAGTATCTTTGCAACTTTTTATTAAATCTAAAACTATTCCAAAAGAAAAGTTTATTTTTTTAAAATATAGTGTGATAAAAAAAAAAATGTAGTGTTGGAGGAGAAACATCTGATAATGCACCAGGTAGTTAACTAGAAATGCACCTGCTTACTTTTCAGATAAAATCATGTAAATTTAAGCAATAAAAAAGTCGAGGTGTCCGCTCTTATAAACAATTATGCTGTGGTTTGAATCCACAATCCTTCACCCCAAATCCTTGGGGCCAGATTTGTTTTGGAATTTAGAATCTATCTGATTTCAAAGAACATGACACGTGCTGTACGTGAAACCCCCAGCAGAGTCCAGACAGCAGTTTATTATCAAACATATGAAGAGTTCTTCAGCAAGATGCATGAACAGTCACACCATGCAGGGTAAATGAACACCACAAACAGCCACCGTTCTTCAGGTAAGCTTTTGTTGCCAAAAAATTTTGCTAAAAACTTTCAGTTTTCAGAGCTATTTGGATTTCAGAATAGCAGATAGGGGATTATGGATTGCATTACTAGGATTCCAAATGAAAAAAGTTTTGACGTTTAATGTTAGACTTCCAAATTTCTAAAATTACCACCTCAATTCTTTTTTCTCCCTCTCTCTCCTTCTCTCTCTCTCTCTTTTTTCCTACATTTAGGAGTCGCACTCAAGCCCCAGGGTGGCTTCTAGAATGCTGATAATATCAACATTTTATCTCATAATCCATGGCTGGTTAGAAGTGTGAAAATTCAACGAGCTATGCACGTATGATTTGGCCACTTTTCTGTGTGTACGTTAAATGTTGACAACATTTTTTTTTCAAAAGCAGCAAACACAGAATTAAATTCAAAGTCACAAAATGTTAACACCGCAAGAAATCTTCTCTCATTTAAGATATGTAGTCCCATGTCCTGCATTCCACAGCTCTGGAGTGGTGAAGTGAGCTGCCCAAGGTCACAAAGCAATGCAGTGAGAGAGCTAAGACTCCCAGCTTGACTCCTAGTGCAGGGTTCTTTCCATTTTGCAAAAACATGAGATTTCTGTTTCAAACATTTGTTCTACAATATTTGTTATTAATTAACTGGGAAAACTGGTAATATCATCACATTGGAGTTAATACCAAAACACTTTTTGCTCATTTAGATTTATTTTTTCCCTTGGAATTACTGAACTGATGTCTGGATCAGATGTCCCTGTCTAATTTGGTGTAACTATGCTTCTCTCTAATAATGTGTAAAACCATCAATGACCATAAATACAATTTAAGTGTTTTGTCACATCATCCAACTCAATCATTCAGCTATAAATATATCATGGATGACTTAAATCACACTGATTGGGCTCGTCACTAAAAAAAAACAAAAATAAAAAACCCTCTGGTTAACGATGACTTTTTTTTTTTTTTTTTTTGCGGTACGCGGGCCTGTCACTGCTGTGGCCTCTCCCGCCGCGGAGCACAGGCTCCGGATGCGCAGGCTCAGCGGCCATGGCTCACGGGCCCAGCCGCTCCACGGCATGTGGGATCCTCCCGGACAGGGGCACGAACCCGTGTCCCCCGCATCAGCAGGCGGACTCTCAACCACTGCACCACCAGGGAAGCCCAATTATGACATTTTAAGGATGGAGAGGGAAACATGATTTGGGGGCCTTTGATTTATGTACTTTTAATTTCATGCTACTTTCCTGGTCAGCACCATATGACTCAGCTTTTCCTTTCGTTGCATTTACAATCTTGCTCTTGATAGTTTATAATAGTATGCAGCTGAACTGGGGCAGTCCTGGAAAAAGCACTGAGCTTGTAAGGACACAATTTAATGATTTCTTCTCCGAGAGAAATAAACGATCTAGAAAGATGCAGAAAATTCCAAACGCCAGGCATCTGTAAAAACCTAGTTCTCTCAGATGGAATTATAATTTCCATAAAAGAAAAGCACAGTCACATCAGAGGTTCTCAACTGGGCTTCAAACTATGAACCCTTGACATCAATGCTAAATTGTGTGCGTGTGTGTGTGTGTGTGTGTGTGTGTGTGTGTATGTGTGTTTCTGGAAAGGAGGCCCATACATCAGAATCTCAAAGGGAGCCATGACCTTAAATAAAGGAAGGGTGAGGGAAGACTCACTAGCTACTATAAATAGCAGAAAATGAGGTCTGGGCATGAGACCCCTAAGTTCTATTACAGGTTTTACGAAATATCTAAAGAGCCCTGACAACGTAGTATAGCACTGTACTGTGGACCCTCTAGCAGCTCTGTGAGGCAGGCAGGAAGACCTGGCTCTGTTTCACAGATGAGGAAAGCAAAGAACTTTGATTAGCTCCATGGCTAGTAATTGTGGATGCAAGATGATGGGAATTCATACAGCATTTAAACTGATCCCCATCAGGGCTATATGCACATTTATGTTAAAGTACAGCTGAGGAGTTAAAAGTGTTCCCATCACATCAACCCGCACCACCATTCCTGAAACAAAATCTTACATTATGTAAAAGAATTACAGAAATGCAATTTTCAGTACATGAGTTTTAATTTTGTCTTATACAACATGCAAAAAAAGAAAAAAAAGCCCTGCTTTCTCATCCCCTCTATCCCCTCTCCATCCCTTTCCACTACCCAAGGCTACCTCAAATCCAACCTTTATTTTCCATTTTCCTTCCAGTCATCCCCTTTCCAGGCGCTAAATCCACCAAAGGTAGAAATGTCTCTCTCTCTCTGTGCTTTCCAAACCAGAAGTAGGGTGTCTTTTCCTGCCCACCCTCCTGGAGGTCTCCCCCTCACCTCTTTACCTCTCATTATGGATGACTAGGGACTTGCTAACCAAAATAGAAAAGAAAAATACATTCCATCGCTCCTTCCTATCTAGGTGTTTAAATGCCAGAGCTATCTTCCAGCTACCCTATGACCATCCTGCACACGGACACAGCTGTCAACAGAAGAACAGAAAACAAGAAAGTCCGTGTGAGCTTGACCTGACAGAAGACAGGTTTGTCACCAGTCTCTAAGTCAAAAATAGATCACCCACCGCTCAGAAGGGCACAAGGCACTTTTCCACTCTTATCTCAGTGGCCTCCAGCAGTTAGGTGAAATGCGCTGAGGCCTGATGGAATGAAATGTACAATCAGCGATATGCTTTCAAAATAACTTCTCTTTGACAGGCCTGCCAAGGACAAGAGGACAATGAATCCATAATGTTGCAAGTAAAAGCACTGAGCTTCCACTGTGATCACAAACCCCAGAAAGGCCAGGAGTGGCCCACACAACGGCTTCCCCAAATCCACAGCTGGTCCAATCACCTCGTTTTACACACAGCATCCCCAGTCTGCACCTCATTTCAGACAAAGAAGCAGATCCAGGAACCCGTGCTAGAGCTTTTGTGAATCAACTCACTTCCCAAGATGGTAGGAGCTACCACGATCACCCACAGATGTCACCAGCAGTTCTCTTTACTTGTCTCCTTCACAGTATTTTTGGGGAGTAATTGTTTGGGGGGCTCTAAGTTTCACAAGATCTACATCTGACTCACGTGTGTGACGTTATTAGGCTGCTTCACAGACATTGATAAGGATACCTGGTGACAAAGTTATGATTCCCTTTTGTAAAGTTTTTAAAGTATTAATATCTTGGCTTTCCATTCAATCCTACAAGCAGGCAAGATGAACAGCTTATGGAGAAATGGCATGCCAGCGTTTTGGATGCATTTTCTCAGTACTGGTGGGAACCTGCCTAAGCTTCCCCAAGACTTGGAGCACACATGTTTCTACCCTAAAGAAGGAAGGAATTTAGCTGCCGTTTTTGAGGCTCTGTCTCTTAGTGAATTCTGTCCAGGACAAGATCAGAAGCTCCCATATTTCTTGACTCTAACAATGTCTTGGGCAAATGAAAATTCTTTTCTTTCTGTTTTGTTTTTTTTTTAAGTAATACTGTAGAAGACTTCTTTCTATGAATTCTTTAAAATCTGAGTTAACTTAACTATTTCCCCCAAAATTAGTTAAAAAATCTTTCAAAGTGAGGAATACAACTCCGTTCCTTGTTACAGGACGTACCTTGATTTTTCTCTCTTCTTTCCATCATCATTGACTGAAGAGCCCTAAGAACATTTTCTGAAATCATCTAAAGGACTAACAAAAATGGAAGAGCCACACTCACCATTGTTCACTTAATCTTTCGTGTGGTGCTAAAGAAATAAGTTTTACAGGGAAAAACGAAGTTTCTCCTAGTTTAGAAAGCTGACTCAACATACTCATTTTGCGTTTAAAAGCAGATCAGACTGCTTACATTTTGGGAGCCTGTTTAACTTTCTAACTGAGGCAAAATCATTTAAAATGACATTTTACTTTAATCTAGTAACGTGCATGCAAAAGCAATGAAACTCTGTTTACTTTCAACTCTGTTCCTAAGCCAGCTTTTTCACCCTTAAAGTTTCCCAACAAGTAGAATAAAAAGAAAGCTCTTAGCGAACAAGAAGGGAGGAGGAGCTAGTAACTTGGACCACACTCACAATTCAAACCTGATCTAGAATGTACCAGAAAATACTACAAACTCCTCCTCCAGCCAACAAGATGAATGAAAACCAGCTGCCAGCTCCCAACCAGCTCCAATCGCCCTAAGGCTGACACTCCCACTGCAACTCAACCAGCTGCAGGGTAGACTCAGAGTGTAAACTTGGCCCGTGCTTTGGGATGAAAAGTAAAATTGCCTCTGCCATTAAAAAGTTAATGAGGGCTTCCCTGGTGGCGCAGTGGTTGAGAGTCCGCCTGCCGATGCAGGGGACACGGGTTCGTGCCCCGGTCCGGGAGGATCCCACATGCCGCGGAGCGGCTGGGCCCGTGAGCCATGGCCGCTGGGCCTGCGCGTCCGGAGCCTGTGCTCCGCAACGGGAGAGGCCACAACAGTGAGAGGCCCGCGTACCGCAAAAAAAAAAAAAAAAGTTAATGAAATGCAAACCTATTAGGTCTGAGTACACCAGATGCCCACAAAGTGGAAATTAGAATAAAGCCAGCTATGAAATCAAGAGGTGGTCAAGAGTTAGATGAGACCAAAGAAGTCCAAAAGAGGAGATTTTGCAGCCACCTCAAAAATCATGATCACCGTAATCCAAAATATAAAAGAAATACCTATGAGTCCATACCGATGTAAAGGAACGGCTCTTCCTTACAGAAGAATTCCAATTAATAAAGGTAAAAGAAATGAGTGAAATAGAAACTCCTCATTAGAATACCAGTGATAATTGTTACAGGCAAGATCCACTAACGGAAGCTAAAATGAACAGGTGACACTTTGAGGAGAAACAGGACATCTGCATAATCTTAGAGTATCTGGCTTGACACAGTCTTAATTACATAGTGGGGGGAAAACACTCTGCCTGTTTTCATAAATGAAGTTATATTGGACCACAGCCAAGCTCATTTAATAGTGTCTAAAGCTGCTTTGGGGTTACAAGCGTAAAGCTGAAGATTTGCAACAGAGACCATACAGCCTGCAAAGCCAAAAGTATTTACTATCCGACCCTTGACAGAAAACCTTGGCTGATCCTTGTTTTTTTTTTTTTTTTTTTTTTTTTTTGCGGTACACGGGCCTCTCACTGTTGTGGCCTCTCCCGTTGCGGAGCACAGGCTCCGGACGCGCAGGCTCAGTGGCCATGGCTCACAGGCCCAGCCGCTCCACGGCACGTGGGATCTTCCCGGACCGGGGCACGAACTCGTGTCCCCTGCATTGGCAGGCGGACTCTCAACCACTGTGCCACCAGAGAAACCCCTGATCCTTGTTTTTAAAAAATAACTGACACTTCAAAAGTGTCGAGGCCATGAAAGGCAAGGCAAGAGTGAGGATTTGTCACACACTGCAGTAGACTACAGAGACATCACAACTAAATGCCATGTGAGACCCTGGATGGTCTCCTGGAATAGAAATAACATGCGTGGGAAAGCTGCTAAAATCTGAAAGAAACTCTATAACTTGATTTCAAATGTTGTACCAATATTCCTTTCTCAGTTTTAATAAATGGACTGTGCTTTTGTAAGATATTAACACTAGGGGAAGCTGGGTGAAAAGTATACAGGAATTCTCTGTATAGCTACTCGCTATTTTTGCAAATTTTCTGTAAGTCTAAAATCATTTCAAAATAAAAAGTTAAAGAATTGTGATGAACTCCTCAGCCTTGGTCTGAGGGTGAGGGAGCAGCAGCGGCCGTCTCGAGGCCAGCAGCACCTTCCAAAGTTTGTCCTTTTGGGGCTTAAAGGCAACTGTGAAAATAATTCCACTGTCACTCACACTTCATGCCAGCGACCTGAAGGCAGACGGGATTAGCAGAGTATTATCAATACTGCCTTTAAAAGTATATTATAGCTTGGATATTCCTGTACTAAAATACAAAGTACTTAATAAAAGGATGAACTTAGACATCTACATCTCTCCCATGAGGTCTGTCAAAGGCTAAAGCAACTCTAAGAGGTAGGTAGACAGGAAGATCGTCTTGGAAGAGTCACAGGGAAAGGTTCGGAGCAGACCCCACTGCAGAGGACACGGGTCTGACAGCAGGGGGAGATGGTGTGTTCCAAGGATGCAGGGCCAGTTCTGTCACCAGCTCCTCATGCAGCCCTGATGAGGGAGGGAAATGCCTCCAGCAGAGATGTCCCTCTTCATTTACTCAAGGGCTTATCCCTGCAGGGTCAGTGAGGAGTGTTGAGGGTAGGGACCCCTGCTTCTCGCCCATCAAGCAACTGCCCCCCGACAGAAACAAGCCAAAGAGTCAGGATTTCCCACGACTTTTAACAAATCACATCTTATGATTTGCCACAAATTATGCCACGACAGAGAGAGAGAATCAGAGACAGAGATTACAAGAAAGAGAAGCAAAAAGAAGCAAAGGGGAGCAGGTGTGAGGTCAGGGGGAGCACACGTGTGGAGCAGGAAGGAGAAGTGTGGGTGCAGCTCTTCCCTGCAAGAAGCAGACGGACAAACGGACCCTCAAGGACCACCTGTCTGCCCCCAGCCTTAGGATCAGCCCCTGAGCAAGTGGACGAAACTGGGCAGAGGGGAAGGTCCAGACAAACCGGGCCAGGCGGATCTGGCCTCCCCCAGGGGCCCACTGCCCCGGGCCCCCATGTGAGCTGCCTCTGTGACAAGCACCACAGGACAGAGTCCCGGAGCCTGGGCTGGGGCACCGTGTGTGTCAGTCCTGGAGCTGGCCAGGCACCCAGGGCAGATGCTGGCTCCCAGCTGACCCCGCGGCCCACAAGGCCAGGCCATCTATCACCACGAGTCTGCTGGGAGCGACCCGGTAGAGCCTGGAGAACCAGGCTCTAAGTGCCTTTTCAGCTGACAGTATTCCTCCTCCCCCCCGGAGAGAAATGAAGCCTTGAGGTGGGGAAAACCGGGCCGTGGCCAGGGCCAGGCGGAAAGAAAGAGGAGGCGTTTTATGAATGGGCCATCTGGACAGGAAAACAGCCCTTCGGGCCCTCCCCGGGTGGGGCCGTCCCTCCTCCCTCTGGAAATTCTTGGAGTCCCATCTGCTCCAAAGGAGGCAACACACCCAGGGAGCAAACCCACCACCCACTCCCCAGCTTCCGCCCCCACCAGGAACATTCCAGTGGTTCTGCCAAACAAACTAATTGCTGTCTGCCCCGGGCCAGGCTGTGTGACAACAGGTGCCCAGCTCCAGGGCCACCACTTACAGTTTCTGGATTTTATTGTTGTTAACTAGCCTATATAATTGTTTTGAAAGTCATTTAAAAACAGCACTGTCCTACTATGTCCTTCTCTGGAAGCTTCAGACAAAGAGGCTAGAGGGGGCAGGGTCAGTCTGGAGATGAAATTGAGATGGAGGTGTCCTCCGACTGCCTCTGGCCTGAGACGGCAGGAGCTGTGAATGACAATCACCAAGTGAATGACTCAGTGGCCATCTGTGGGCTGGGCCTGTCTGTCTGGATGGGAAGTGTGTCTGCATGTGCCCCAGTCCATCAGGGCAGGGGGAAGACAGACCTGCTTTCCAGTCTCGGCCAAGCCCTCCCTCAGAAAACAGCCACCCTGCAGATACACAGACCTCCAGCCTCCTGCTTTTACCTGCCCAGTCCTACCAACTGGCCCTCGGAGAGGATCTCAGCGTTCACAAAGCACGTTCACATAATCACATCTGACTTTCCAAACAATCCCGAGAGACAGGCACCACAGGCAGGACACCAAGATAAAGGGGGTTATGTGACGTGCCCAACTGGAGAACTACAAAAACTGAAGCCATAATAATTATTAATAAGAAAAATGACAGCAGTAATGGACATTTATCGGGACGAACATTATGAGGAAGAGAAGTGGATTTACAGATGAAAAATGCAGGCTCCATTTCATTGATGCAAAAGCCAAGGCTCAAGAAGGCCAAGTTTCCCACCCAAGTCCACACGGCTACTTAGTGCAGTGTTCTGGATTTGAACCCAGAGCCTGCAAGCATACCCACTACGGAGCCCCCTTGTCTCGGAACATGGGCAGCAGCTGACCACAAGCTCATCTGTGCTCTGGGCCTGAATGAGCACAAACGAAGTCATTCCAGGAGTCCGTGGTATTGTTGAGCCTGGAACTTTCACACTTCTGGTCCAGGGCTCCCTCTACTGCATCGCACCATGAAAACGTCTTAAGTATGAATAAGTGATTCTACTCAAACATTCTCCTACTGCCCATTTCTTCTAAAATAAAATTTGGACCTAGAAAGATCCTTCAAGGACATCAAGTTCAACCACTTCATATTCCAACTCCCCTAGTCTCAGGGAAGCCAAGCTCCTTGAATAAAGCAGATGCAGCAGAATGGAGAGTAGACCCCCATACCCCCCGGGCTTGCATGCTCAAGGGTGCTTTCCAGAACCAAACTGCACTTTACCAGAAATAAACAATGAGGGGTAGTCACCCAAACCGATGTTTTTCCATAATGGCCCTGACTCCAGTGGAGGACATTCTCCAATGACACTGCAGTAGGTACGATGCTGCTTTAACTAAAATGAACCAAACTATGAGAAGATTCACTGCTAAACGGTCTCAGCATGGCCATGGACTCAAATGCGTCTTGAATTCATTTAGTGACACATTCATGGCCAATTAATGACAACTTGATGTATTTAAACACCTTGAAGCTCACATTTTTTGCATAATCATTCTTAATCTTTGTTCTTCGTTTAGACTTTCATAGGAAATTTCTTTTATACAAATAAACTTTTTAGTTTTAGTTCCCATAGCTCTATTTTCCCACGTTGGGAAGAAAGAACTCCTTTCTTTTCCTTCCTATTACTTATCTCAGTTAATGCTTTTATAGTTATCTGTATTTATTTTGTTTGGTTTATATTGGTTTTCTCCATTAGACTGTAGTTTCCACCCACAAAGACCACACCTGTTCTGTTCATCACTCAGCACCTAGCACTAGTAAGTGTTCAATAAATATTTCTCTTAGTTGAATGAAGTTTCCCATGTGTTAGATGGGGAAGCAGCAGGCTCTGGAGGATGTGAACCCCCTTTTTCTTAAAGCAAAGCAATTCAGAAAGCCATTATTTTACCAACCAGGTTGACATTATTACCTTTGGACAGTCATCCATTACATGAAGACAAGCAATGTGCGATACATGCCCATCAAAATAACCAACTATTTAAGACCCCCTGTTTTAAAATGTACCTATCAGGAAATTTGGAAAATGAAACAGTGGGCAACACTCCGGTTTTTCCAAAATACCCCTTAGCACCAAATAGATTTAGCAAGTAGCAATCTGACTCTAGCTGTATTCGAAAACTTAAAAATTCTACAGCGACTCTGGAATTTTAATAACTTTTCACATTTTCAGAAACACTACATATTTTTTAACACTTATTTCCCTTTATACCTTCTTGCATTCCCAAATTTCAAAACCAATAGTGGATTAAGAGCAACGAAGAACATTTGACAGTTCCAAAGAAACCAAATTGGATTATACCAAGGATATAGGCAAGAACAAACAGACTTATCACAACCAAGGAGACTGAAAATCAGAAAAAAACTAGAAACTGTTCTTTTTTGTAGCCCCTTGCATTGAGGCTTTTGCAATTCTTCGAAGAAGTAATGTTAAGAAAAACTACAGCCACAGAATATCACAGAGAAAAACTACCACGTGAACAGTTTGAAATGTGCAGGGATTCAAGCATGAGAAGCACGAAGTGCTGTTTCTTCATTAGTTCTGAGAGTCATATTTCTAAACAGCATTTCATCTTAGTGCACGGTTTTTCTTCTACTGTTCCTTTTAAATATTTTGTTCAAATGTGTCTTAGTTATAATTATTCCATGCATCATTTAACTTTATAGACAATTAAATATGCAACTTTCACATATTTATTGTTCTTTCTAAGATGCAACCCAATTATCTGCGGTCAGCACCATCAAGAAGCAGGAAGTAGCAGAGCAAGGTCTCCCATAATTTCAGCAGATCCCAATGTCAGCCCCTGGAATGTACAACTGGCACCTTCCCTGTGCCAAATTTCAGTACAATGGCAATGTCCTGGTTTTACCCTCCAAGTTTTGGAGGACAAAGAGAAATGCAGTCTGTTCACGGAGCAATGCAGAACCACCTTTGGAATTTTTTTTTTTTTTTTTTTTTTAAGTTCCCATATCTCTTCCCGCTTGCATCTCCCTCCCTCCCACCCTCCCTATCCCACCCCTCCAGGCGGTCACATAGCACCAAGCTGATCTCCCTGTGCTACGTGGCTGCTTCCCACTAGCTAGCTACCTTACGTTTGGTAGTGTATATATGTCCATGCCTCTCTCTCGCTTTGTCACCATTTACCCTTCCCCCTCGCCATAGCCTCAAGTCCATTGTCTGTGTCTTTATTCCTGTTTCACCCCTAGGTTATTCATGACATTTTTTTTTTCTTAAATTCCATATATATGTGTTAGCATACGGTATTTGTCTCTCTCTTTCTGACTTACTTCACTCTGTATGATAGACTCTAGGTCTATCCACCTCATTACAAATAGCTCAATTTCATTTCTTTTTATGGCTGAGTAATATTCCATTGTATATATGTGCCACATCTTCTTTATCCATTCATCCGATGATGGACACTTAGGTTGTTTCCATCTCTGGGCTATTGTAAATAGAGCTGCAATGAACATTTTGGTACATGACTCTTTTTGAATTATGGTTTTCTCAGGGTATATGCCCAGTAGTGGGATTGCTGGGGCATATGGTAGTTCTATTTTTAGTTTTTTAAGGAACCTCCATACTGTTCTCCACAGTGGCTGTATCAATTTACATTCCCACCAACAGTGTAAGAGAGTTCCCTTTTCTCCGCACCCTCTCCAGCATTTATTATTTCTAGATTTTTTGATGATGGCCATTCTGACTGGTGTGAGATGATATCTCATTGTAGTTTTGATTTGCATTTCTCTAATGATTAGTGATGTTGAGCATTCTTTCATGTGTTTGTTGGCACTCTGTATATCTTCTTTGGAAAAATGTCTATTTAGGTCTTCTGCCCATTTTTGGATTGGGTTGTTTGTTTTTTTGTTATTAAGCTGCATGAGCTGCTTATAAATTTTGGAGATTAATCCTTTGTCAGTTGCTTCATTTGCAAATATTTTCTCCCATTCTGAGGGTTGTCTTTTGGTCTTGTTTATGGTTTCCTTTGCTGCGCAAAAGCTTTTAAGTTTCATTAGGTCCCATTTGTTTCCTTTTGTTTTTATTTCCATTTCTCTAGGAGGTGGGTCAAAAAGGACCTTGCTGTGATTTATGTCATAGAGTGTCCTGCCTATGTTTTCCTCTAAGAGTTTGATAGTTTCTGGCCTTACATTTAGGTCTTTAATCCATTTTGAGCTTATTTTTGTGTATGGTGTTAGGGAGTGATCTAATCTCATACTTTTAAATGTAGCTGTCCAGTTTTCCCAGCACCACTTATTGAATAGGCTGTCCTTTCTCCACTGTACATTTCTGCCTCCTTTGTCAAAGATAAGGTGACCATAGGTGCGTGGGTTTATCTCTGGGCTTTCTATCCTGTTCCACTGATCTATATTTCTGTTTTTGTGCCAGTACCATACTGTCTTGATTACTGTAGCTTTGTAGTATAGTCTGAAGTCAGGAAGCCTGATTCCTCCAGCTCCGTTTTTCGTTCTCAAGATTGCTTTGGCTATTCGGGGTCTTTTGTGTTTCCATACAAATTGTGAAATTTTTTGTTCTACTTCTGTGAAAAATGCCAGTGGTAGTTTGATAGGGATTGCATTGAATCTGTAGATTGCTTTGGGTAGTAGAGTCATTTTCACAATGTTGCTTCTTCCAATCCAAGAACATGGTATATCTCTCCATCTATTTGTATCATCTTTAATTTCTTTCATCAGTGTCTTATAATTTTCTGCATACAGGTCTTTTGTCTCCTTAGGTAGGTTTATTCCTAGATATTTTATTCTTTTTGTTGCAATGGTAAATGGGAGTGTTTTCTTGATTTCAC
This sequence comes from Orcinus orca, assembly GCF_937001465.1. Classification (NCBI taxonomy): domain Eukaryota; kingdom Metazoa; phylum Chordata; class Mammalia; order Artiodactyla; family Delphinidae; genus Orcinus; species Orcinus orca. Next base: position 71,408,066 of record NC_064572.1, on the reverse strand, counting down.
TTTCAGATTTTTCATCATTAGTGTATAGGAATGCCAGAGATATCTGTGCATTAATTTTGTATCCTGCTCCTTTACCAAATTCATTGATTAGCTCTAGTAGTTTTCTGGTAGCATCTTTACGATTCTCTATGTATAGTATCATGTCATCTGCAAACAGTGACAGCTTTACTTCTTCTTTTCCGATTTGGATTCCTTTTATTTCCTTTTCTTCTCTGATTGCTGTGGCTAAAACTTCCAAAACTACGTTGAATAAGAGTGGTGAGAGTGGGCAACCTTGTCTTGTTCCTGATCTTAGTGGAAATGCTTTCAGTTTTTCACCATTGAGGACGATGTTGGCTGTGGGTTTGTCATATATGGCCTTTATTATGTTGAGGAAAGTTCCCTCTATGCCTACTTTCTGCAGGGTTTTTATCATAAATGGGTGTTGAATTTTGTCAAAAGCTTTCTCTGCATCTATTGAGATGATCATATGGTTTTTCTCCTTCAATTTGTTAATATGGTGTATCACGTTGATTGATTTGCGTATATTGAAGAATCCTTGCATTCCTGGAATAAACCCCACTTGATCATGGTGTATGATCCGTTTAATGTGCTGTTGGATTCTGTCTGCAAGTATTTTGTTGAGGATTTTTGCATCTATGTTCATCAGTGATATTGGCCTGTAGTTTTCTTTCTTTGTGACATCCTTGTCTGGTTTTGGTATCAGGGTGATGGTGGCCTCCTAGAATGAGTTGGGGAGTGTTCCTCCCTCTGCTATATTTTGGAAGAGTTTGAGAAGGATAGGTGATAGCTCTTCTCTAAATGTTTGATAGAATTCGCCTGTGAAGCCATCTGGTCCTGGGCTTTTGCTTGTTGGAAGATTTTTAATCACAGTTTCAATTTCAGTGCTTGTGATTGGTCTGTTCATATTTTCTATTTCTTCCTGACTCAGTCTTGGCAGGTTGTGCCTTTCTAAGAATTTGTCCATTTCTTCCAGGTTGTCCATTTTATTGGCATAGACTTACTTGTAGTAATCTCTCATGATCTTTTGTATTTCTGCAGTGTCAGTTGTTACTTCTCCTTTTTCATTTCTAATTCTATTGATTTGAGTCTGCTCCCTTTTTTTCTTGATGAGTCTGGCTAATGGTTTATCAATTTTGTTTATCCTTTCAAAGAACCAGCTTTTAGTTTTATTGATCTTTGCTATCATTTCCTTCATTTCTTTTTCATTTATTTCTGATCTGATTTTTATGATTTCTTTCCTTCTGCTAACTTTGGGGTTTTTTTGTTCTTCTTTCTCTAATTGCTTTAGGTGCAAGGTTAGGTTGTTTATTCGAGATGTTTCCTGTTTCTTAAGGTAGGATTGTATTGCTATAAACTTCCCTCTTAGAACTGCTTTTGCTGCATCCCATAAATTTTGAGTCGTCGTGTCTCCATTGTCATTTGTTTCTAGCTATTTTTTGATTTCCTCTTTGATTTCTTCAGTGATCACTTCGTTATTAAGTAGTGTATTGTTTAGCCTCCATGTGTTTGTATTTTTTACAGATCTTTTCCTGTAATTGACATCGAGTCTCATAGCGTTGTGGTCGGAAAAGATACTTGATACAATTTCAATTTTCTTAAATATACCAAGGCTTGATTTGTGACCCAAGATATGATCTATCCTGGAGAATGTTCCATGAGCACTTGAGAAAAATGTGTATTCTGTTGTTTTTGGATGCAATGTCCTATAAATATCCATTAACTCCATCTTGTTTAATGTATCATTTAAAGCTTGTGTTTCCTTATTTATTTTCATTTTGGATGATCTGTCCATTGGTGAAAGTGGGGTGTTAAAGTCCCCTACTATGAATGTGTTACTGTCGATTTCCCCTTTTATGGCTGTTAGTATTTGCCTTATGTATTGAGGTGCTCCTATGTTGGGTGCATAAATATTTACAATTGTTATATCTTCTTCTTGGATCAATCCCTTGATCATTATGTAGTGTCCTTCTTTGTCTCTTCTAATAGTCTTTGTTTTAAAGTCTATTTTGTCTGATATGAGAATTGCTACTCCAGCTTTCTTTTGGTTTCCATTTGCATGAAATACCTTTTTCCATCCCCTTACTTTCAATCTGTATGTGTCTCTAGGTCTGAAGTGGGTCTCTTGTAGACAGCAAATATATGCGTCTTGTTTTGGTATCCATTCATCCAATCTGTGTCTTTTGGTGGGAGCATTTAGTCCATTTTACGTTTAAGGTAATTATTGATATGTGTGTTCCCATTCCCATTTTCTTAATTGTTTTGGGTTCGTTATTGTAGGTCTTTTCCTTCTTTTGTGTTTCTTGCCTAGAGAAGTTCCTTTAGCAGTTGTTGTAGAGCTGGTTTGGTGGTGCTGAACTCTCTCAGCTTTTGCTTGTTTGTAAAGGTTTTAATTTCTCCATCAAATCTGAATGAGATCCTTGCTGGGTAGAGTAATCTTGGTTGCAGGTTTTTCTCCTTCAACACTTTCAATATGTCCTGCCACTCCCTTCTGGCTTGCAGAGTTTCTGCTGAAAGATCAGCTGTTAACCTTATGGGGATTCCCTTGTGTGTTATTTGTTGTTTTTCCCTTGCTGCTTTTAATATGTTTTCTTTGTATTTAATTTTTGACAGTTTGATTAATATGTGTCTTGGCGTATTTTTCCTTGGATTTATCCTGTATGGGACTCTCTGTGCTTCCTGGACTTGATTAACTATTTCCTTTCCCATATTAGGGAAGTTTTCAACTATATTCTCTTCAAATATTTTCTCAGTCCCTTTCTTTTTCTCTTCTTCTTCTGGAACCCCTATAATTCGAATGTTGGTGCGTTTAATGTTGTCCCAGAAGTCTCTGAGACTGTCCTCAGTTCTTTTCATTCTTTTTTCTTTATTGTGCTCTGCAGTAGTTATTTCCACTATTTTATCTTCCAGGTCACTTACTCGTTTTTCTGCCTCAGTTATTCTGCTATTGATCCCATCTAGAGTATTTTTAATTTCATTTATTGTGTTGTTCATCATTGTTTGTTTCCTCTTTAGTTCTTCTAGGTCCTTGTTAAATGTTTCTTACATTTTGTCTATTCTATTTCCAAGACTGCATCATCTTTACTATCATTATTCTGAATTCTTTTTAGGTAGACTGGCTATTTCCTCTTCATTTGTTAGGTCTGGTGGGTTTTTATCTTGCTCCTTCATCTGCTGTGTGTTTTTCTGTCTTCTCATTTTGCTTATCTTACTGTATTTGGGGTCTCCTTTTTGCAGGCTGCAGGTTCGTAGTTCCTGTTGTGTTTGGTGTCTGTTCCCAGTGGCTAAGGTTGGTTCTGTGGGTTGTGTAGGCTTCCGGGTGGAGGGGACTAGTGCCTGTGTTCTGGTGGATGACGCTGGCTCTTGTCTTTCTGGTGGGCAGGTCCACGTCTGGTGGTGTGTTTTGGGGTGTCTGTGGACTTATTATGATTTTAGGCAGCCTTTCTGCTAATGGGTGGGGTTGTGCTCCTGTCTTGCTAGTTGTTTGGCATAGGGTGTCCAGCACTGTAGCTTGCTGGTCGTTGAGTGAAGCTGGGTGCTGGTGTTGAGATGGAGATCTCTGGGAGATTTTCGCCCTTTGATATTATGTGCAGCTGGGAGGTCTCTTGTGGACCAATGTCCTGAAGTTGGCTCTCCCACTTCAGAGGCACAGCACTGACTCCTGGCTGCAGCACCAAGAGCCTTTCATCCACAGGCCTCCTTAATTTGGGATGATTCGTTGTCTATTCATGTATTCCACAGATGCAGGGTACATCAAGTTAATTGTGGAGCTTTAATCCGCTGCTTCTGAGGCTGCTGGGAGAGATTTCCCTTTCTCTTCTTTGTTCTCACAGCTCCCAGGGGCTCAGCTTTGGATTTGGCCCCGCCTGTGCGTGTAGGTCGCCGGAGGGCGTCTGTTCTTTGCTCAGACAGGATGGGGTTAAAGGGGCCGCCGATTTGGGGGCTCTGGCTCACTCAGGCCGGGGGGTAGGGAGGGTCACGGAGTGCGAGGCGGGCCTGAGGCGGCAGAGGCCGGCGTGACGCTGCTAGCCTGAGGCGTGCCGTGCGTTCTCCCGGGGGAGCCGTCCCTGGATCCCGGGACCCCGGCAGCGGCGGGCTGCACAGGCTCCCCGGAAGGGGGTGTGGATAGTGACCTGTGTTCGCACACAGGCTTCTTGGTGGCGGCAGCAGCGGCCCCAGCGTCTCACGTCCGTCTCTGGGGTCCGCACCCTTAGCCGCGGCCCGCACCCGTCTCTGGAGCTCCCCCAAGCAGCGCTCCCAATCCCCTCTCCTCGCGCACCAGGAAACAAAGAGGGAAGAAAAAGTCTCCTGCCTCTTCGGCAGGTCCAGACCCCTCCCCGGACTCCCTCCCGGCTAGCGCAGCGCACCAACGCCCTGCAGGCCGTGCTCAGGCCGCCAACCCCAGTCCTCTCCCGGCGCTCCGACAGAAGCCGGAGCCTCAGCTCCCAGCCCCGCCCGCCCCCGCGGGCGAGCAGACAAGCCTCTCGGCTGGTGAGTGCCGGTCGGCCCGATCCTCTGCGCTGGAATCTCTCCGCTTTGCCCTCCGCACCCCTGTTGCTGTGCTCTCCGCAAGCTCCCCCACTCCGCCACCCGCAGTCTCCACCTCCGAAGCTCCCCCACTCCGCCACCCAAAGTCTCCGCCCGCGAAGGGGCTTCCTAGTGTGTGGACACTTTTCCTCCTCCACAGCTCTCTCCCGCTGGTGCAGGAGCTGTCCCTATCCTTTTGTCTCTGTTTAGTTTTTTCTTTTGCCCTAACCAGGTACGTGGGGGGTTCCTTGCCTTTTGGGAGGTCTGAGGTCTTCTGCCAGCGTTCAGTAGGTGCTCCGTAGGAGTTGTTCCACGCGTAGATGTATTTCTGGTGTATCTGTGGGGAGGAAGGTGATCTCCGCGTCTTACTCTTCCGCCATCTTCCCGGAAGTCCCTCCACCTTTGGAATTTATAGTCCATTCCTGGAATGCTCCAGTTGGAATCCAGCACCTGGTATCTGTGTTGGCTAATTATGATTGCAAGTGACACCAAATAAATTCTACCTGAATCATGTCTTACCCTCATTCCTCCTTCTCAGAGGCCTCTTTATAGCCCAAGTATATCTGAGAAATATAAGCCCATAGTATCTATCATTTCCCGCCTGCTTACTCCCTGCTGGGTATTCTGCTAGGTGATATATATATTTATTATCTCATTTAATCTTCCCAACAACCCTGAAGTAAATATTACTATCCCTCCTTCATAAATGATGAAATCCAGGTTCAGAGAAATGACTTGCAAGGTTATAGCTACTAAGTAGTAGAGCTAGAATGTGATGAGCCCAGGTCTGTCTGACTTGAAAGGCTGGGATCCTCCAGAACCCAAGGAGAAGCAGGGACCATGTTAATCTCATCAAGAGCTCTTAACTATTACTAAGAGGTAGTAACACACTGTGGTGAAAACACAGACTCTAAAATCAGGCTGCCTGATTCAGTCCATTGGAATCCCAACTCTATCACATACCAGCTGGAAGTTACTTAACTTCTTTACATCTCCGTTCCTCTGCTGTAAAGTGGACATATTGGCAATTGTTTCATAAGGTTGTCTGAGGGTTAAATAAGATAACATATGTGAAGTCCTTAGAACTATGTAGTAAGCACACAATAAAGGCTAGCTGCTAACACTACGCTGTTGATGATGATGGCGACGGGAGTTTCAAGGATCAGCCTCTCTTCCTGACCTTGGGCTCCTCCCAAACCTAGACCTACCATCCTATCGAACCTTTCACCCACAAAAATTAACAAAAATCTTACTCTCCTAACCAGGCTCTCATCTCCTTTATTCCACAACAGTCTCCTCTGAGTATAACTTCAGTTAACTTCACTTCCACTATCCAAAACCTGCTCATTCCTTAAAGGCCCCTCAAAATTCCTCCCCCTCCAGGAAGTCTTCCCCAAACACTGAGGCCCCACTGGTCTTCTCCTTCCAGACCATTTGCACCCCGTTAACATTGGCACTTAGATATCATCATCAATCAGCAATGCCCCATGAATACAAAATTATATCCTGTCTTGAAGCATTCATTTAATATTTTAGCTTTATTTGCCTTATTCCCACAACCTGGTTGCAAACTCCTTGAGGACAGTACGTGAGATACTTCTGTATCTTCTACAAGCAATGACACAGAGAGCTAGTGTACACACACACACACACAGCAATATAAAATGGGCATATCCCCTGGTGGGGGAATCCTAAAACTACTGGCTTAAATTATTTTAAGATACTTAACATACTTATTTGAGATAATTAAATTATCTCCAAGAGTGGAGAATGAACTCAAGACAGTCTAAAGAGTATCGTTCATTGACAGCCTCAAAAATACCAGACACTATGTTTGATCTTGAAGCCTTCAGCAGTATCAATCTTAATGCCTGCTCTTACTATCATCTTGTTAATATGCTAGCTTCCTTTATGCAATTGAAATTATGTGGATTAAAAAGCTTCATTAATCCAGTGAGTTTCTAAGTGTTCCACAAAGACTTGAGAGACACTGTTGAGCTTGTGTAGTCATGACACAGACATCCAGCTACAGGTTACATAATTCAAGTCTGCCCATCATCTGGACATGGGCTGGGAATTGAGAATAACTCTAAGAAGATACTCGCAACTTGTTTAAAATGCAGAACATTGAACCCCAACTCTAACTCAAAAGCAGTAGGGCAAATACAGCAGCCTTGGATTGAAGAGCTCACAGTTGCAAGCAAAGTCCCTGGAACGTGAGAGCCAGGCACAGAATATGTGAACTGCTGATACAGTTACAGGTTTTCTAGTGGATTTTACAGAAAATAAGAATTGACCATGAACAATTCAAACAAGAATACCATCCTACACAGTTCACTTGTTATTAAACTCAGCCCTTCTGAGACAGGCTGGGACCTGGGACCTGGGACTCTTTGCTGCAGGGCTTGCACCTGGACAAACATCTCCTCCAGCAGTAAAATACAAAGAAACTATAAGGGACTAAAAAGTACTGCGTGCATGGGCAGTTGGGGAAAATTATGAACAAGATACAAAAAACCCCAAAAACCCAACTGCCACTTCTGAGGTACTGGGAGCAAAAGCAGGGTACTGCGCATGCCCCCTGCACACACCACCACCAGAGGGGTGGGCAAACTACCTAAGCCACCCTTCCAGCAGGACCCCTGGACCCGCCCCTACCCTCACCCCACATAAAGAACCAACTTGCCCCCCACTCAGAGAACAAGCAAGGGAACCTGTTACTTGTTTTCGCTCCGCACTGCTGCAGCAGGAGCCCCAGTAAAGCCTTGCGTGAATTTCTCATCTGGCCTCTTATCAACTTCTACTGGAGAAGGAAGGCTAAGCACCCTGGTTGGTAACACTTACAAGATATTTGCAGACTGATGGCTGTAAGTGATTTCTGCATTTCTTCCCATCCACCTGACACACAAAAGGACTGACGTGCACCCTTGAAGGGAGACCCTCTCTCTCCAGGCAACAGTTGTAACAAGCAACTGCAGTATAAACCTCTGGGGCTGGTTAGGGTTGGGAGAGCGCACATAACGATGTCAGATCCAGCCCCTGCCCCAAGAAGACACATCCTCAAACTGCGGAGGGAAAGCCAAGCCCCCAGAGGTGTGTCACACACAGAAAACGGTATTCCCTTTATATGTAACTCAAGCTCCTGCCTTACCAAGCCATGACAATTTCAGATGGTGCCCTATTTTAGACAGATCAATCCAAGAAAACCTTTGGAACCACTTCAGTCCCTGACACACAACTAAACCTCATTTCCTCGGGTTCAGTATAGGCTGATGTCCTCAAAAGGCAGGGAGTTGGAAATAAGTGGGTTACAGAATGCAGGTTTCCACTGTCAGGACTTCCTAATACTCTTTGCCTGTGGCCTTGGCCTCAGTATCTGATGAGGATTCTCATAATACTCAGGGCTGGTGAGGCTGGCACAGAACATACATTCAGGCATAGCTAACAGAAGTGAAAGTTGGTACAAACTTTTTGGAAAGCCACTTGAAATACACACACACACACACACACACACACACACACACACACACACAGAGCTTAAAAATATCCCCACATTTTGCTCCAAAAAATTACAGTAATGAGACTACAACCTAATACAGAGAAGGCTTTAGGCAAAAAGATGTTTACCACAGAATTATTTTTTTTAAATAGCAAGAAAACCCCAACCATCTAAATATCCAACAGAGGAATGGCAGTTACACAGCCAATATGCATGTTTCTAAGAGAATGTTAAGTGGAAAAAAGCAGACTTCAAAATTCAACATTATAGTACAATTAAAACCAAGAAAAGAGGAAAAACTAATCTACGGATGGAAAAGGCAGGCAAAGGGACCATCCCAAACAGCAGCTGATTTTGGAGAGTGGACCGGTAAGAGTTTTTTTGCCTTCTTTTCTACTGTCCTATATTAAACACCTGTTAAGCCCTATTTGCAAAACTGGCAAGGTACAGGTCCATGGTATGTCCCAGCAGGCTGGGGGCATTGGCGTCCCAAAAGCAAGAAGCTGTTCTCCCAATCCAGGAGGAAAGACCATCTCTCTGGGGCCACTATGCCCGTCCAGGCCTGGAAAGGTCTCCAAGCAGGGGGCAGAAGCTGCGGATGCAGCAGCTTCGGGGCGATGGCGAACAGTGCGGACGTGCGCGCACACCTCCCGGCGCCCTCCCAGGAACATGTCAGGGGCCCAGACCACCATCCGGGGCTTTCGACCGACGACCCCCGAAAGCTCCGCGGGTCCGAGAGAGGGCGCCCGCCAGCCGGTAGAGGCAGTCTCGGCGGAGAGAGGAAGCAGAGTCCCGGCACAAATGACACACGGCGCATGGGAAGTCTCGCCTTCGACCGGCTCGCGGACATTTCTCAGGCTTCTAGAGCTTTTAAACACACACAAGGATTGAATTATTCGGAGAGCTCAGCAGAAACAATCAGGATTAAGGAGAGGAAAGCTGATGGAGCCATAAAGTGACAAGTGCTGCCACTTCTCCCACCCTCCAACCCTGGCCGCCCAGTTCGAGCTGAAACCCCACTACCGCCGGCACCCGCAGGGTCCAGGGCGTCGCCACCTGGCGCGGAAGAACCCGCTCCACGTGCGCCAAGAAACGCGGGAGCAGCAAGGAGGGTCCCCTGCATTTTCCCAGGTAAAAGCAATCTTGGACACCCAAACCCGGATTCTACATTAACAGCCATCCATCCAACAAGAGAGGAAGAAGATTCCCTAATACAGGCCCTAAAATACCCATGTGTTTGCCCACTCCACTCCACTCCCAGCGTGGTGGAAGGAGAGGGGGAAGTCCCATTTAAGCATTCCAATTCCTCAGAGATGGGTGGCTGACCTTCAGCCTCGGCACCTTTCCCACCCAGCTGACATCTGACCTTCAGACCGTAACCTAAAGGGATACAGGATCTCTATTTTAAAAGTTTAAGGACTCCTGGGACTCCCCTGGTGACGCAGAGGTTAAGAATCTGCCTGCCAATTCAGGGAATATGGGCTTGAGCTCTGGTCCAGGAAGATCCCACATGCCCTGGAGCAACTAAGCCCATGCTCAGCAACTACTGAGCCTGCGCTCTAGAGCCCGCGTGCCACAACTACTGAGCCCATGTGCCACAACTACTGAGCCTGTGCTCTAGAGCCCACCAGCCAAAACTACTGAAGCCCATGCGCTTAGAGCCTGTGCTCTGCAACAAAGAGAAGCCACCGCAATGAGAAAGCCCGCACACCACAACAAAGAGTAGCCCCCACTCGCCACAACTAGAGAAAGCCCGCCAGCAGCAATGAAGACCCAACACAGCCAAAAATAAATAAATAAATAAATTTATTTTTTAAAAAAATTAAGAACTCCTAAATAATGTGAATAATCCCACCAGAATGGGTCTGTTCTGTAAATTAACATTATAAAATCTACCTTTTCCAAAAAAGAGATTTTAAAGGGGGTGTTACTTAGAAATACTGTCAATAAACACGTTTAAATATAAAAACAAAGTGTTAACATTATTTCTATTAATTTTTAAAACCTTGAACTAGAGAGATGTGTTTTACAAACAAGCAGTGCATAATACTTTGAATACTCTCTTCTAGGCACTATACAAATATTAACTCATTCCTAATAATAGCCCCATGAGGTAGGTACTATGGTTATCCCCACACATGGTTATACAGAAGATGTAACTGAGGCAGAGAGAGGTTAAATAACTTGCCCAAGGACACACAGCTGGTAAGTGGCAAGTGGAAAAGCTGGGATTCAACCCCAGGCAAAGTGGTTCTCCTACCCCCTCATGAAAATCATGAGTTTCATATGCAATTCATACCCTCATAAGTTACTGCTGACTTTGTAAACTGGTAAAACTTTACTGTAAAGCAACATGGCAAATATATCAAGAGCAAGGAAGATACTCATACCCTCTGACCTAGTAATCCCATTCCTGGGAAATATTCCAAGGCTCCATGTATGAAGATATCCATTACTATAGTATTAAGAGTGAAAAAGTGAAACCATAATTTTCTATCAGTTGGTGAATAATTAGATGCAATTTTGGTAGATCAGCTCAGTGGGATACCAAGCAGTCATGGAAAATTAAATTATGAAGATGATGCAGCTGAAAAAAAAATACTTTTACAATATATTGTTAAGTAGAAAAAACTAAAGTTGCATGTACTATTTCAAAATATATGCACATGACCGAACATTAAAGGAATGAAGACAAAACAGGCAAATAAATGAGACTGACAAAGAGATCACTGGTAATTGTTTTCTTTCAAAAATTTCCCTTTATATTGTTACAGTAGAGCTGTTATAAATAAAATCTGGAGAAAGGGAAGTATGTCTTAAAGTATTTATGAGAATAAGCCAGATTTGCAAAAGCCTCCAGCATTCAGAAGGAAACTACTGAATCCTCAGAAGCTTCAAAGGGATGGTTCTATTGTATGTAAATGGTCCCTGAGCCTGGCTCCTCCTAGCTAGGGAAGGAGGAGGCTCCTGCTGGCAGCTGGAATCAGCACGCTCTCAGCAGCTGTGCTAGGGAACTCCAGCTGAGACAACACTGTGGGGATTCCAGGGCTAGCCTCAATCCCACAAATCATGATAACAGTGAAATAAGCAAAGGCTAATGCCAGAGGCTTTTCACATACAAGCTCACGATCTAAAGTGAGAAATTTCGGACAATTTCAGAATGTGCCACATTCTTCACTTCCTGATCTATCTGTGATCTATCTGCCAGGCACCACCCAACAGTCCCTGGGAAAGAGATAAGAGTGATCCTGACCATTTCTTGGATCCACCCTGAAACTCCAAGATGTGAAATCCTTAGCTTCTCTAAGGGGTCAAGTGGAGGCAAAGAAAAAACAAGACAAAAATGCTCTCCTTAACAAGAACAACCAAAGTGACACTGAAAGGTTTCATAGGATGAATCATTAAATTCACTAAAGAATAATGTTAAGACAAGGTCAAAAGTAAGACAGAAATATCTGGAACAATTGAATAGGGTAAAATTGAATGGTTTCAAAGAAATGGCAGGGAGTTCCCTGGAAGTCCAGTGGTTAGGACTCCAAGCTTTCTCTGCCAGGACCCGGGTTCAATCCCTGGTCTGGGAACTAAGATACAACGAGCTGCACAGTGTGGCCAGAAAAAGGAAAGAAAGAAAGAAAAGAAATGGATGTTATTTTGAATTCAGGAAGTCTGTTTATGAGGGGTTTGTCTGTTCACCAAATCCCAAGCAACTGCCTTATTCAGACCAGAAGAGCATCTTTCAGTCACTGTACTTAAAGACCGAGGCAATGTACCTCTTCCCACCCCTGCCCCTACCTTCCTTCACTAAATGGACGGCTGGGAGAGCCTGTCCCTTAAAATTTACTGCAACCAAGTGAAGGTACAAAGTTTTCAGAATTGAAAACAGCCTTCTGAGCCTAAAAGTGTTATAATTTAATCCAAAATTTTATTGCAAAGATCATTAAAGCATGCAAATGGCTTGTTGAACTGCAGGCAAAAACCCATAAGAGATTTTTTTCTGACAGATGGTAGTGGTCTATAAACACATCATACTTCATTTTGATTGCTTTTAACAGAAAATGCAAATAATATATGGAAGGAGCTCATTGGTCAAATATCTTTCCTATTCCCCAAAGTAAAATGACCACACACACACACACACACACCCCCCACACACCTCTTCCCCATGCTCCCCTCTCAGACTCCACCTGGAAACATTTTCAAAGTTCTCTAGCCATAAACAACCTCACCATCAGCGGATTAGCAAAAGTAACTGGTATTTTAAATTAATCTTCTGCTTATCCTCAACGATGGCTTTGCTGCCATACCAAAAAAAGAGAAGAAAGTTTTCCCTCTGCTTAAAAATGACAACACCTTAAAAGGGGTTCAGGACAACAGGAGCTGAATTCGTGTAAAAGTGCAAAGAGAAATGACACAACCTGTACAAACTGTCAATGTTTTTTCACATAAAATCACCATTTAAAAAATCGCTTTTTGTGAATTCCCTGGCGGTCCAGTGGTTAGGACTCTGCGCTTTCACTGTCGAGGGCACGGGTTCAATCCCTGGTCCAGATCTAAGATCCCGCAAACCTCGCGGCACGGCCAAAAAAAAGAAAACAAAATCACTTTTCAAAAAAAAAAACCAAACAAGGTCTAGAATTTATCATGATAAACAGGCTTCTCTTCCAAAAAATGTCCACAGAGAACTGCCCTAGCAGGAAGTTCAAAAAAGAGCCTTTGTCAGTCCCTGCCTTCCAGTGAAACTTTAGGCCAAAGAAAAGAGTTAGGATCAACTCTGCCCTCTGCCCTCCCCTCCCTTCACAGTCCTCAAAGAGCAGACATTAAAAAGGTTTCAAAGAGAGAATTTAAGAGGGTTTCTGAAAGTTTGCCCTAGCACTCTCATCACTCATCATGAATTCTCTGGACAGGAATGACACTTGTTAAGTTTTTTTCCCTCTCCCTCCCTCCACCTGTCGTCCCAAGTCTCTGTTGGTATGCTGGGGCCCATCACACTTTCTGCTTGAATGACAAAGTCTCCCCTGAAATCCCATGTCTCCCCTTCCACCCAAGTGGCTGCTTCTAAATTGGGGCCCGTAGAAAAATATGTACCAATTAGGGGCTACGTGATAGCTAAGCATCACAGAATAACCATAGGTTGGCTGGTGGGGTTTTCCCTTTGTTTTATTTTTTTCAGTATAATGACTAGCTCCACCTTGACCTTCCCTAATAACTTTCTGTGGAGTTGGGATGGGCAAAGACAGGCAAACTCAGATAGCTGGGGATCAGCAAGGTGCCCCTAATTTCCCTTTGGGCCTCCCCCTGTAGGTAGACACAGCCACAGCTCAGAAATTCCAGGCGGGATGCTTGGCATAAGTAAGTAATTGAGTTAAGGGAGATCTAAAGAAAGACTTCACGTTCACATTCATATGCTAAACTTGGTTAAAAATAGGCTCAAGGAGGACCTGACTTCACTTTTAATTTTAGCCTGGTGATGAACATGCCCTAAAGACAGAAAGTCACCAGGCATTTTCCTGAGGGCAGCGATCTTCATGTTTTTATAAAAAGGAAATGCAGCATGTTCTATTAATAAAAGTGCTGTAGCCTCAGTTAAATCTGGACAGTTCGTAAATCAGGGCTCCCGCTGGCTGAGCTTCCCCAGGCCAGCAGCTCCCTCACACCCAAGCCCCCAGCAAGGGGGCCGTCACATGCAGCGGGGGAAAGTGAGCCCGACACCCAGGGATCAGAGGCCACACTCGATCAAAGACCACAGGGTATGGTTCCTGGACACTTCACAGGGGACCAAGTGCCTCAACCAAGAGCATTCGCCAGGGACTCTTTTAAAGGGCTCCTGCAAAGATCCTCACTGCCAGGATGGAGCCCGGTGTGTCATGAGATTTAGTGAGGCAAGGGGGACAGGTTGTGATTGTAGGAGGTGCACAGGGTAGAAGGCAGAGAAAATGTGAGGCTTCCTTCAGAAAGGACAGGCAATTTCACCTTTTCCTTCCAATCTCAAAGATGGAGAAGTTAAAACTGGCCTCTGGCTATCCAGCTGGACCTTTCCATGGACCCATGGAAGAAGGATCCTCTCCAGCTGCATTGGCTATCAAGTCGCGTGACAAAATAAAATGTGGCCAGGTGGGAAAATTACCACCCCTAGAGCACTGAGCCTCCTCACCCAGGCTAACTGGTAACTCCAAACTTGGGCAAGGCTGCCCCAGGTCCTGGAGAAAGTGCTAGGGCTAGGGTGTGTGTGTGCGTCCAGGTCACAAGGCACTTCCAAACTCACAATCCCCAGCCCAGCTTAGGGATTCCTAGGACCTCAGTGAATTGCTCTTCTGCTTTCTTGTCTGAGTAAACATTTGAGGGCTCATAAACTCACATAACCCTCCCAACAACCAGATGAGATTGGCTGAAGAAACCGAGGCACAGAACAGTAAGGTCACACAGTTAATAAGGGATGGGCCATGCTTTAACCAGGTCTCTCTCAATCCAAAACCCAGGGGAGTGCAACAGGAAAGGCCCAACAAAGTCAAGGTGGAAGGTATGCCGTCTGTTTCCAACTTCTTGCTTTTCACTTGGGTAAATTTCCCTCCCTCAAAGGAAGACAGCTCTAATGTTTTGGTTCTGATTTTTGTTCTTATTTTTCTTTCGCCCCCAGTTTTCCACGTTTATATTTTGACCACTTGTAAAATCCTATAAACCCTCAATCTAAACAATGCCACGATAGCCTGAGCCATAGAAAGTCATAACATACAGGGAAAAATGGAGAGACCTTGATTTGGGCTTTGTGGCCAGACAGATGTGAGTTTGCATCCCAGCCCTTCTCCTTGCTAGGCAAGTGACTTAAACAAGGGTATATACTCCACAGCCCCAAATTAAATTCAGGAGCAGCTGAAATCAGAACTGGCCAAATGACTGAGCTGGTAGCTTTTTTTTTTTTTTTTTTAACTTTTATTATGGAAATTTTCTAACTATACAAAGGTAGAGAAAACAGTATAATGAAGTCCCACGTACCCATCACCCAGCTTCAACAATTACTAACTTTAGGTCCGCCTTGTTTATTACTCTGTACCCCTACCCATTCCCACCCTCCACACTATTATTTTGAAGCCAATTCCAGATATATCATTTCATCTATAAATTGGTATCTAGCTCTAAAATATAATATCATTTCAATTTTAACATAATTTCAGTATATTTATCACAACTATAAATAAATCAATAATTCTTTAGCATCAATATCCAGTCTGTTCAAACGTCCTAAGTGATTTCTGTTTTGGATACTACTTTATTCATATGTGCATACTACACTTAATTTCCACCCCATAGCAAGCACCAGCCAGAATGAAAAACTGTAGAAATCAAAGTCAATTCTATAACCTGTAAAAATAAAGGCCTTTATTTAATCAAACCTAACCAGTAGCTTTCATGGGAGCTTTTGATATTTTAAAATTTTTACCTTTAGATCTTGTGTTTCTCTGGTAGAGCAATTTTTAAAATATTTATTTAACACCTACTATGTGTTAGGTATTCTAGACCTGGGGCATAGTTTGTTTTTTAATAGTTGGTTTGTTACAGCTAAGATCCACAGATTATAGGCCCCATAGATAAAACCACCTGCAGTTCTTACTCTTGTAATTTATTTGTTGAAGAAAACGGGTCTCCTGGCCTAAAGAATGTCCACATTCCAATTGGTGGATTTTTACCTCCATGGTGTTTTTTGTTTTTTTTTTTCCTTGCTGTACACGGGCCTCTCACTGTTGTGGCCTCTCCCGTTGCAGAGCACAGGCTCCGGACGCGCAGGCTCAGCGGCCATGGCTCACGGGCCCAGCCGCTCCATGGCATGTGGGATCTTCCCAGACCGGGGCACGAACCCGTGTCCCCTGCATTGGCAGGCGGACTCTCAACCACCGCGCCACCAGGGAAGCCCCATGGTGTTGTTTTAACATGTTCCTCTGTCCTCCGTATTTCCTATACACAGACAGTTAGATCTCAAGCCTGGCGTAGATTCAGGTTCTATTTTTGATGGTGCTGTGTACTTCCTGCTGCATCAGTAGGCACATGATGCCTGGAAGTCTTTCTTTTTTGTGACATTAAGATTGATCAGTAGGTTTAAATGTCATCAGCCTGATCCATCCATTACAAAGTTTCCCATCAGCTTCACCTAATGTTTTAGCAGCCATTTAATAACCATGTTCTCTAAATTCATTATTTCACTAGGGGTTACAAAATAGTGATGTTCCAAT
The DNA here is from genome assembly GCF_937001465.1 of Orcinus orca. Taxonomy (NCBI): domain Eukaryota; kingdom Metazoa; phylum Chordata; class Mammalia; order Artiodactyla; family Delphinidae; genus Orcinus; species Orcinus orca. Next base: position 71,391,818 of record NC_064572.1, on the reverse strand, counting down.
TCTATAATTCCTTCTGCATTTATTAGATAGAATTCTTCTACAAAAAAGAACTTTTCCTCATTTACAGTTTGGATACCCTAAGGTAACCAATAAGAAAGGACAGAATGAATGTCTGATTCTTTCCCTTTCTTGGCCAGTGTTCAGAATGAGTTGGTTTCCCAACCTTCTCCAGTGAAAAATCACTGAATTTTTAACACATGAATTTTACACTTTGGAACATGTTTGATATATGTGAATCCACTATAGTTATTCTTTTTAATGCTCAAATTATTCCATATTTGGGCACCAGGAGGCCCTTCAACTCATCTCCAAAGTGCTTCTGACATGACACAAGTGGTCTTTGACTGCTTCTTTGCTTTCTGATGCAAGATATGCCCACTCGTTTTGTACATTTCCTGTTCCAGACCTGGAATCAGACATTTTTCTCAGGATTCTTAGTCCCTTTTAGTGGGGAATTGTATTTAAGAGTCCACAATCCAGATGTTACAAGTGCTCATTGTTACTGAATTGGTCCTTATTTCTAGGCTTTTCATTGGACAAAGTTAGGAAATACTTTTTCACTTGTTAAAGAGAAAAATACATCAGGAGTTCATACCAAAATTTTCAATTCAAATTTAAGATTACAGGGTTTTTACTTAACATCTTTTTTTTTTTTTTTTCAGTACGTGGGCCTCTCACTGTTGTGGCCTCTCCCGTTGTGGAGCACAGGCTCCGGACTCGCAGGATCAGCAGCCATGGCTCACGGGCCCAGCTCCGTGGTATGTGGGATCTTCCCGGACCGGGGCACGAACCCGTGTCCCCTGCATCGGCAGGCGGACTCTCAACCACTGAGCCACCAGAGAAGCCCAACATCTTTGATTATAAAATTGCTATCTCTTTTCTATTATGATAAAAATATTGCTTTCTGATGATTTTAACATAATTACTATATATATATATATATATACACACACATACACACACACATATAAGTGATCGATTCCAAATAGTAATACCAATATTATTACTAACAGTATTACTGACAACAGCTTAAGATTCTTTTGAATTTGTTTTGCCCTTAAGATATATTCCACTCGAGATGTATAATCAAATTACTGCGTTTTAAAGTTGTGTGGAATAATTCTTTGTGTGATTAAGCTACCAACTTGACACATAAATTTATTTCATTTTAATCTTGATTTGGGGGAGTTATTTTTTCTATTTTAATTAAAGTTTGTTTGTAGTTAAGGAAAATATCTATAGGGTTCCAAAGTCAAATCTATAAAACAAAATACATTTTAAAAAGTCTAGATTCTATCCCTGACCCATCCATCCATTTCCTCCCTCCCTCTATTTTATTGGTTTACTCTTTCATTTATTTTAATTACAAGCAAATATATATGTATTTCTCAGATAAAAGGTAACAGGCTATCTATTATTTCTGCACCCTGCTTTTTTACACTTAACAATATACCCAGGAGATCATCCCACAGCTGTAGCTGGATACAGAGATCATTCTCCTTCCTTTCTATAGCTCTATAGAAACCTACTGTATGGATGTCCCATAGCTGACTTAACCCATTCCCTATTGATGGACATTTGGGTTGTTTCCAGTCTTCTGCTATTACAAATAATGCCACCACAGAAAGGCTTCTGCATATGTCTTTTCCTATTTTTGCCTGTGTATTTTGGGGATAGATCTTATAAACAGGATTGTGTGGTCAAAAGAAAATGCACATGTAATTTTGCTAAATATTGCCAAATTCCCCTCCTTAGAGGTGGTACCATTTTTATATACCCACCATGAGCTGATAATTTTTAATGCTGACTTTAATATTAAAAAATCTCTGAAATCTCAGGGGCCTTAATTAAAAATCCCTGAAAGGGGTTTTCATGAAGCCCATCTAATTCATTTCTCCATGTTCTGGACAAAGGAAATTTCTTTTGAGAAAAGGCAATGACATGCTCAAGGAACTGCCTTCACCCCTTGCCTTTCTGACCTAAATACGCAGTTTACACATAATTCTTTCTATGTCAGAGAAGTTAGGCACAGTATTAAATATTCGGATTGAAAATATCATAGGTTAGTTTAGGTCTTTGTGAACTACAAGTAGTTCCCTGAAATGAAAACTCGAAGTTCGTGGGTGGTGAGCAGGGGGCTTCTCAGTGCTCTCTCCTTTCCTGGTCCCCTTTCCTCCTTTTAACAAATCACAGATTTGATGAGGATTGCGACGGTACCACAGGCAGGTGCTGGCTCCTATCCGCACCCACACCACTGAAGAGCATCTCCCCTGAGCGCCCCTTTCCCTACAGTACCCTCCCAGCGTCTGAGATTAGGCACTTATCTCATTCACTCCTCACAATAACACTATGAGGTGGATGCCCTAACAGCCCCATTTCACACCTGAAGAAATGAAAGAGCAGAGAGGTTAAGTAATTTGTTCAAGGTCACACAGCTAGCAAGCAAGTAGGGAGCCAGGATGCACACCAGGCATTCCAACTCCAATACCTACCTTTAACGGCTGTGCTGCGGTGCTTCTATGTTTCAGACCCTCATCACCTGTCGCCCAACTAGTGCAGGGGCCTCCCAACTGACATTCCCCATCTCTAGGGGCACACCTACACACACACACACACACACACACACACACACGTGCACACATGCACACAACTCTGCCAATTATCCTCCCTTCTCCAATACCCATGTAATCTTTCCAGAACACCAATCGCATTACATCAGACCCCTGCTTACAAATGACTACTCAAAAGATAACATCCAAACTCCTTACCTTGAGAAACACAGTTCTGTATCACCAGCATCCTGCCTTTTTTTTACATCCTCAGCTCTCGCCATTCCCAGCCACTCCATCCCATATCTGTGCCCATTAGTTAAAAACACACTCTGACCTCCAGTCAAGTGGAATTACTCTGAGGCTCCCAGTTCACCAAGTTTTTTCTTATCTTTGAAAATGCATCTCTTCTCCCACATCCATCTAGACCCCACCCTCCCCCATCCACTTGACAAGCCCTTAGGCACAGACTCAGAATCAGCTCAGGATGACCTCCTCAGACATCTGGGCTGGTCCTTCCTGGACCCTTCTCCTCCACCCTCCATCCCCCCTACAGCACCTACTACGACAGAGTCTCACTCTCACATCCTCTACCCACTCAACCCTCTTCTCCACCTGCACTCAGAGGTAATCATTTTATCAGGTCTTCTTTTTGTTTATTCTTCCAGTAATTTTTATGCAACAAAGGAAGATGTGAATATATATTTAAGAATATATAAATGTTATACATAATATATACATATATTTTACATAATAATATTATATATGCTCCTATTCTCCCCTTTTCTTACACAAAAGCTAGCCAACTATGCACACTTCCTGCACCCTGCTTTTTTCTCTTGCTATATCTTCGGGATTTCTCTGTTACAGCACACAGAGATGATCCTCCCAGTATGGGAGGATACAGCCATATTTGTTTATTAATCCCCTGTTGCTGGACATGGAATAGAGTACATCCCCTGTTTTAAGGGACTGAGTGAGACCCAGTCCTGCTGCTTTTCGTCCAACATCAAGATTCCACCAAGCGCACAGCTCTGATCTCTGCCAAAGAGAGTCCAATGGGACTGGCCACTGCTGGAGCCAAGCCATGATAAGAGCACCAAGTCATGATGCAGGTCCAGGGGGAGCAGCCCACGTTCTGCACCTTCTTTTACTTCCAAGAACCACACAGGAGTGGAGGTTAGGATCCTCTAACTTCCTGCACCTTCATTTCAGTTTCCTGAATCACAGAACTCAGATCCTGCAGCCCACAGAGTTCACATCTTAGGTGGGCTCAGACAGGAAACAGATGCCACCATGTGTCAATGACTAAGCTTGGCATTTCATCTAGTCATTCAACAAATATTTGGTGAACTGCTTCTAGCAACCAGGTATTGTTCTTGGGGGCTGGGGGTGTAAATCACTGGATAAAACTCCCCAGCATAGGCAGGATGGGAGGAAATGTAACAGACAATAAAAACATAATAAATAAGTAAAATAAGTAAATGACAGTTTGTTTGAAGATAACAAGTGCTATGGAAAAAACAGAACAAAGTAAGGGAGTTTGGACTGGAAGATGCAGGATGCAATTTAAACAGGGTGGTCAGAGTGGATCTCAGTGGCAAATCGTGGCACATAACTTATTTTCTGGGCAACTCCTTTTTGCAGCTGCCACAGGTCAACTGTCATTACCATTGCCACAATTAAACAGTTGTTATCACAATGTCAAGGTAATAATAAAGTATCCGAATGCTGCAGTTGTCTTGAGTTGTATTGTTCTAGAAATTGCTTGAAATAAGTAGAGGGTTCACTTAGGGCTTAAAAACCTTTTTTGTCATAAGAATTTCTGTTGTTGAAAACTTTGATGCCATGGGGCTTAAGGGGTGTTCCAGGTGGTCATGTCCACCATCTCCCCTATTTGAACTGAATCTCACAGAAGAAATTCAGCCTGGAAACTGCCTGTACCTTTAAAGGCACAATTACGCCCCTGGCTGGAGATGGCCAAGTGAGACAGAAAGCCAGGTTACGCTATGACAAACATGTATTCAGCGTGTCCTTCCCATATTCCTGTCCCTGTGTCATGTCGCTGACTGTTACACTCAACCCCGCGTCCTGTAAGAAGCCCACACTCTCTCAGAAACCCTGCACCTCGGCTCACGTGTGCCTTGAAGGTGGAGCCCAGACCAGAGCTTGGGCTTCTTGCTGCCTGAGTTTGTGGCTCACACACACACCACCACCACCACTTAGCCCACCTCTCCAAACACAAAGGCAGACTAGTTGTGTCTCTCTAGCCCTTTCAGACTGGCAACCCAAAGAAAGCGTAAGTTGGAGAAAACCAAGCTTTGGTCTCACATCAATTCTCAGCCATCAGACCCTCCTGTGATGAGTGGATTTTCTCATCACAAAGTCACTGAGATCAAAAGTTAGGTTGCAGGTAACTTGCTCCTTCTCTCAGGTGTTCAACAAACTATGTGTCAGGGACCCTGCCAGATGCTGAGGACACCAAGATGAACAACAGTGGCCCTGCCTGCAAGGACGTGGCAGGGCCTTTAGAGGAGATCCACAAGAGGTGAGCACGGGGAGGCCATGGAGCATGATAGGAAACAGGCACCCAACGCCCCCTTCCTGCCTGGGGCCAGGGAAATCTCCCTAGAAGAGGGGAGTCAGCAGAATCCATGAAGACAAAAGGCATGTTCCAGTTGAGGACAGGGAAGGTGGTTCAGGTGGACGAAGCAGGAGGGCAGCCAAGACAGAACAGCAAGTCCAGACTGGAGAGCTAGTGGGGGCAGGGCCAGAAGGGGCTTCTCAGCATCCGAATCTCGAGCTACAGGCAATGAGAAGGCACCGCAGGGCTTTAAGTAAGCAGATGACAAGGCGAAGGCTGTGCTGGTATGGAGAAAAGAACAGTCTGAGGACAGGCTCCATTGGAGTCAGGGGAGAAGCTGAGAGGCCTGAGGCAGCGGCAGTGGGCACGAAATGTGGGTAGGGTGTTCTGAAGGAAGGGGACAGCGCACGTTGGAATGGGTCAGAGGGCCTGGCTCTGAGCCTGGGCTCTCCAGTCGCTGGCTTGAGGACCCTGAGCTACGAGTATTTATTTAATCCCTACCTACTTCACAGGGTTGTTGGAGGATTAACAGTGCCTTGTGAACCGTACAGCATGGCAGGAAAGCAGAGCTGTCCACTCACCCCCTGCACTGCTGCATCTGTAGACCCCTCGTCGCTAGGAGACTTAAAGTTACCCTCACAGGCATGTATGTTTTCTCTGCTCACTTAACTTCTCTGGCAGCTGAGTGGTCTTTGGTAAATCTGGTCTTCCTTCTGAACCTGGCTTCCTTTTCTACAAAACAAGATCACTGAATTAGAGGATCTCTGGGGTGCCTTTCAGCTTGAAGTTTTGTTTTCTTATTCATCTTGTATCCCAATTTCCAGGGTAATAATTATTTGTCAAATGAAAAATTATTGAAGGATGAGTCACCAATAGAAGGAAAATAAGCTAACGAGTAACTGACCCTGAAAACTTAGATGATAAAGTGTGTGTTCTTTAAAAGCCTTGAAGGCTCATATTAATAAGTTCCATTCAAAGACACAGTCATAAAAATTCAAAGGTGTTTTCAACCAAAAAAAAAATGATTCTTATGTATAACATCTGTGCTCCCAAAAGGTTAAATTATCATTGGCCTAGATGTTTACCCAAGAAATCTAAAAGACATGTCCACTTTAAAACTTGCAAAGGACTATTCATATCACTTTATTTGTAATAGCCAAAAAATTAGAAACATCCTAAATGTCCATCAACAGGTGAGTGGATAAATAATTTATGACATATCTGTAAAATAGAATACCACTCAGCAATAAAAAGGACCAAACTTTTGATATATGCAAAAGAACAGACGAACCTTAAAATCGTATGCAGAAAGAAAACCCACAAAATGGGAGAAAGTACTTGCAAATCATCTATCTGATAAGGGTCTTGTATCCAGAATTTATAAAGGACACACAATTTCACATCAAAAAGATAAACATCTCAATTTAAAAAGAGACAAAGGACTTGAATCGACATTTCTCTAAAGAAGATATAAATACAACAAGCACATGAAAAGATGCTCAACATCATTAGTCATTAGGGAAATGCAAATCAAAACCACCATGAGATACTACTTCATACCCACTAGGATGGCCATGATTTAAAAAAAATAACGGAAAATAACAAGTGTTGACAAGGTTGTGGAGAAACTGGAACCCTCATTCACTGCTGGTGGGAATGTAAAATTGTGCAGCCACTTGGAAAACAGTTTGGAAGTTCCTCAATAAATTAAACACAGAATTACCATATGACTCAGCAACTCCACTTCAAGATACATACCCAAAAGAATTGGAAACAGATGTTCAAGCAAACACTTGCACACAAAATTCATAGCAGCATTACTCACAATAGTCAAAAGGTGGAAACAGCTGAAATCCATCAACTGATGGATGGAAAAACAAAACACTGTCTATCCATAAAATGGAATTTTACTCAGCAATTAAAAGGAATGAAGTACTGATACATGTTACAACATGGATGAATCTTGAAAACATTATGCTAAGTGAAAGAAAGCCTGATACAAAAGGCCACATATTGTATGATTCCATTTATATGAACTGTCTAGAATAGGCAAGTCCATAGAGACAGTAAAAAGCAGATTAGTGGTTACCAAAGGCCTGGGAGAGGAGGGAATGGGGAATAATTGCTTAATGGAGACAGGGCTTCCCTTCGGGGTGATGCAAATGTTCTGGAACTAAATAGTAGTAGCTGTTAAACAACATTGTGAATGTACTTAAAACCACTAAATTACACTTTAAAATAGTTAAAATGGTTAATGTTACACGTATTTTATCACAGTTTTTAAAAATACTATTTCCCCAGAAATCATTATGCTGAGTGAAAGAGCCAGGCAACAAAAGGAGTACATACTGTGATTCCATTTGTATGAAATTCTAGAAAATGCAGGTCACTAGTAGCTTGAGAGGAAGGGGCTTAAGGGAAAGAGAGAAGGATAAATTATAAAAGGCATGAAGAAACTCTTACTATCTCTATTGTTTGATTGATGCTTTAAACATTTACAGCTTAGTGTACTTCCATTATACCTCTGTAAAATTGAAAAAAAAAAGACCAAAAAATGTTTTAAAAATTATCACTGGACGTCTAAATTCTTACTTATTAAATTTCTAAATATACTGCGGAACTCACTGTTTAAAGGATCTTTGCTATAACCCCTTTTGAAGGTCAAAAGCAAACAGTCTTGCCCTGATTTATCGATTCTATTAAGTCTGCTTTTTACATTCAACAGTTTCTTAAAGCAAAAGAACACCTGTAACAATGTCTGCTAAAACCATTCAAGAGTATGTCTGGTGGAGACTAAGCGAGCTTGATGTGGCCATGTTTCAAGTCAGAAATTCTTTTTGCTATTAATAGGAGCCTAGGACACTTTAATCATTGCTGAATCCTGGTTTTCTGAATTGGTTCAAAAATGGTCTGGCAGAGGCTCACTTTGCAAATCAAACGATCATATGTTATCATTTTAGCACACGCTGAGTGATTAGTGTTTATATACTCTCCGTAAGCATCAAATTCAGATCTTGCCTGACATGTATAACAAGCAGAATAAGACAGTGAATCAAACGCCAGAGTCAGATTTGCTCATGGAAGTTAAGTTGGGATGTGGATTTCAAAACCAAAAAGGAATACTTAAAGCTACAAAAAACGGAAAAAGGCGTTTTTTAATTGGACTGCTTAGTTTGTCTCAAATTAAATTTGGCCTAGTTTCACATTTATTTCAGTTTTTTCCATAATATTTTCTTTGCAAATAATAGGTTTTCTATAAATTATTTTGAGGATATAGATATTTACATAGAGATGACATGATCACCTGTATTATATAACATCCTCCCATCCCAGCCCCACCCCACCAGTTCTTTCATAAATACTATTTTTCTTAGCTTTGTTGAGTCCTTTTAAGCTTGTGACTTGATTTCTTCATTTGTAAAATGGGGAGAATAACAGCACTAGCCTCACAGGATTATTGTTGGATTAAATGATTAAATGGATTATACATATATAAAGCGCTTAGACTAGTAGCTGACACACAGGAATCACTCAATGAATGTTAGTTGTTATTCATGTTATTATTACTATTCCCTTTTCCAGATGAGAACACTGAGGCTCAGGGTTAGTGGTGGCAAAGCTGAATGTAGAACATACAGCATGCCTGCTCCTGATTCTTTTCATTACTCCACACTACTTTCCCCACCCATACATATTTTGTGCATGAAAATAAGAGTACCAATCTGGAAAAGGCAAAAATAGCTGTGTAATTTAAATCTGAAAAACATGAATAAACTGGTAGTCACAGAGCAGCTCAAGGACTCATCCAGTTTAGGTTCCAGGGCAAGTCATCAGTCATTTTTAAAATCGCCTTCACATAATGATCTCGAAAAGGGGGATAAAAGGTTTCTGCAAAGAGTCAACAGAGCTTTGAGGATGCCCCCAAAATTGTGCAAGCTAGCAAAAATTACATACTGCCCATTCACTGCCTTCAGCATTAAAACAGATTTATATATTCACTTTGTATGGACATTAAAAAGTACTGCAGCCCGGGATAGAATGTCTGCTGGAGGGGTTAAATGGAAAGTGGCAGGCCCATCAATTAAGTTCCTATCAAGTCAAGACGAGAAAAAACCAGAGGATGCAGATCATATCTACGGGCTGGTACAAGGCAAACATATTTGCAAGGCTGTCTGATTTAACCTACATATACAAACTAATCCATTCTAAAGTGATATGTAGTTATTGCTCCAGTTCCACATATTTCATTGAGGAGGTTTTTTTTAAACATGGTCAAATTAAAAGATAACACCACTAGCTGAAAGTTAGTTGGGAAACAGGATATTCAGAGGGTCTCACGGTATCACTCCCAAAGACAACTTACTAATCACAAAGAGAAAAATGTCCCGTAGTGATAGAGAGATCTGGCAATGACCATGTTAACCAAGGGATCAACCTTAGCGGAACACACATTACCCGTTGTATGTGGATCCTTGCCAAAGTGCTTCACCTGAATCTGGTCATGAGGAAACAACAGACACATCCAGATCATGGTTCATTCTACAAGACAACTAGCATGGAATCTTTGGTCACAAAGAGTAGAAAAGAGCAGGTACACTTGCTACATTAAAAGAGACATCATAGGGCTTCCCTGGTGGTGCAGTGGTTGAGAGTCCGCCTGCTGATGCAGGGGACATGGGTTCGTGCCCCAGTTCGGGACGATCCCACATGCCGCGGAGCGGCTGGGCCCCTGAGCCACTGAGCTTTCGTGTCTGGAGCCTGTGCTCCGCAACAGGAGAGACCACAACAGTGAGAGGCCTGCGTACCACAAAAAAAAAGAGACATCATAAACAAACAAATGCACTGTGAACTTGAACCAGGGGGGTTTAAAAATCGCTATATGAGACATTTTTCTGACAACTGGAAAAAGTTAAAAATCAAGTGTTTATTAGAAAACTCATTTAACTAAGACTAATTTTCTTAGATATGATAACAGAATTATGGTGATGCAATTTACTTTCAAATGCTCAGGAGAAAAATATGTGATGCTCTGCTTCTGTTTGGAAGGATGGAACAGAGCATGAGATGCCCCAGAGAGACCCAGTCTACCCCCACGTGCAGAAATACCTTTGGGGGGAGATACGGGAGGAGATAACATACCCAAAGATGCTTTTCAAAATTCTCTTTCGGGGGCTGAGCAGACTAGAGCCGGCAGATAAAAGGTCAGTTTATGAATGTTCTCCATTTCTCTCTCTCCCATTTCCAGGCAGAAAAAAGGGCAAATAGCAGAAAACGCAACAGACGGAAATATGAGGATGCTTATCCCAGCCTGCCCATTACCTTGCTGTGTGACCTCAAACAATTCTCTTGACTTCTCCCATGCTCACTTGCCTTACCTAGAAAAACAGGAGGGCTGGGCTAAAGCAGCTTTCAGATGCCTCCCAGGTCTAAAATCTAAGATGCTAATGGCTCATTCAGTCTTAAAGACAATGTGCAATGCCAACGTGAAAAGTCTATTCCTATTTTTGTTTTTAATAATGCAGGTAGTGGGCTTCCCTGTTGGCACAGTGGTTAAGAATCCGCCTGCCAATGCACGGGACACGGGTTCGAGCCCGGGTCTGGGAAGATCCCACATGCCGCGGAGCAACTAAGCCCATGCGCCGCAACTACTGAGCCTGCGCTCTAGAGCCCACGAGCCACGACTATTGAAGCCCGCGTGCCTAAAGCCCGTGCTCCACAACAAGAGAAGCCACCGCAATGAGAAGCCCGCGCACCACAACGAAGGGTAGCCCCTGCTCACTGCAACTATAGAGAAAGCCCGCGTGCAGCAACGAAGACCCAACGCAGCCAAAAAATTAAGTTAATTAATTCATTAATTTTTTTAAAAAAACGGAAAAAAAAGACAAACCACTATAATTACGCCACCTAGAGTTAGCACCACTGTTACTGTCTTTATATTTATTCTTCAGATGCTTTTCCAGGCTTGCAGGCACTGGCACATGCTCATACACGTTTTTTAAAAAACATGAGATCCCTGTTACACATGCTGCTTGTAATTTTTTTTAGTTAACAATATTATATGGTTTATATTCCATATTAATAAATATAGAATAATGGCACCATTCTAATGGCTGAATGGTACATGATATTATACATGCACATGATTTATTTTCTCAGTGAGAAACATCTGGGTGGTTTCTAATTTTCTGCTCTTCTAGACAATGCTGCAATAAATATCTTATGTTCATCCTCATTATGTAAAGTCTCTAAATCAAGATTTAATCACACAACCCCTCTCCCTTTTCATATAGAAAGTAAAAAAATCTCTTTTCAAGTATCAAATAAAGGTTCTCCATAACTCCAGCCTATCAGCAACCCTGCCAGCCCAGGAGGACGTAGGGGCCCGAGGAGACCCGGTCTTTGAAGGCTCTGGAAACAATGTTTGGTCTCGTCAATTCAAGGAGGCCACACGGAAACCTGAGGCCCAGCATTTGGATAACCGTGATCTCTTTGCAAAGTGTTTTCTGGCCGTGAGCTCTGGGTGCAGCCCACGCTGTGGTTAACTGAACACACAGCATCGTTTACCGAGTCCTACTTGGGGCAGCTGGTAGCCTCTCAGAAACATCTGTCAGCCTATGCTTATGTTTTCTGCCTCTAAAAATAATGACATCACCAAACAGACTCCCACCTGCCTGTGTTTAATACAATCAAATTTAGACACGTGAAAATTACTGGATCTATCTCCGAATTGAGAACAGTACTCTTTTTGCAAACTCAACTATTCACTTTAAGATTCCAGAATAATTAACATTCCAAAATAATTGTTTTTATTTTTTAAAGTTTGTAATAATTAGAAAACAGTATGAAACGCCCTCCTTTTCACTGACATGAGTGGCTACTTTTCCGTCTTAAAATTATGTCACTGATCCAAATATACTTTGCAAGTGTTGGAGGAAGCTTTTAATTCTTTTTGTGGTTATTGTTGTTTCTGTGAGTGATCAATCTCACAAACATGTACCTACGCCCTTGATTAAAACATAACTCATTCTCCATCAGATGTCTAGGAGGCGAGGGGAGGCATTCTACAGGGATAATCACTCAGCAATATTCCTGGGGATTCACATAATTTTATTCTTGGAAGGAACTGACACCGATCATTTCCAATCCCTGGAGAAGCAGGATTAGGAAGGTTAATTGGCTTGTCCAGATCACCTACTCCCAATCCAGGGTTTCCTCTTCCTCTCTGACCCTCTTTGTCAGAAACCCAATAATTAATTTACAAAGACGCTCATTTTACACTTGACAACACTGGGAAGATCCTACCTATCATGCTATTCAATAATGAATTCAAAATAAAGCAAAAGAAGTAACTTCGTGAAACGAATACATCTTTAAAATATATATTACCTAGTCTACTCTTTCAGCATCATGACACTGGAGGTCAGGTTTAAGGGTGGGTCCAATAAGAACCAAAAACATATCTGGAAGACCGTCTATAGACAAGCTGCACAACTGAAAAGCATTTAAGATGTTCAGACAGCTGTGAATGGAGGTTTCTAGGTTCGGACCAGAGTGGAAGCGGCAACTGAGAACTGGTGGGTCATTACTGTGATGGAGAGAAAGCAGGTGCAAAGAAAGGGCAGTAGCAAATGGCCCTGGTGCATCCCTGAAGCAAATACCCACATAAAAGAAGGGAAAAGTGGCGTGAAAACTATCTTCATGAGGTGAAAACCACCCCCAAACACAGGCACGACCCCAGGCCTTTTGTTTCTGAACACATGGAAAGATTTATTTGGCAAACTGAGCTACAAGTTATTACCACATCCTCATACAACTTGCTTAACAGCTCCCTTTTTGCTCATAAAGTACATTCACATCAATATGTACCATCCCCCTGACGGAGCTGCTGTCAGCGAGTTGGAAAAGTTGCCTTGTAAACCATCAGGGGACTTATTTATCTTATAAAATCCAGCAGGAATTATAGGAAAGGGGAGGATGAATTAACTTGGCTGTAACTTCTGCCACTGTAAAGACTTTATCCTATTAGATGGACATACGCATTAAATCCAAAATACCCCAAACTTGCTGTCTTGTAAATGTCAAAGACTGAAACCTTAGTTGGGTGGAATTTAAACAGTGACCACAGTTGAGCCAGGCAAAATACCAGCCCACCGCCAATACCCCCTTGGTGGCGGCTGGAAACCAAATTCACATTCCTGATGGAAAAATGTGCCTTCTCAATTAAAGTCAGGATTTCCCAGTCTTCTCACTGGTGGGAACAAGAAATATGAGCTTCCATAACAACACACACATCACCAAGACCCAGCCAGGTTCATTAACCAGAAAGGGAATTGCCACATGCTCCTTTCTACAAGCGACTGAGTACGGTCTTTTGCCCCGATTCTGGAATAAGGACCACTTTACTTTCTGCAAAATTTTTCAACGCGCTATTCTAAACACAGCTACCATGTCACTCACAGCAGCTGTGGAGCTACAGCAACCTCCCCTGTCAAAATACACGAAATTGTATCAGCTAGACCATCCCAAGCAAAATAATTACTGTGGCAGGAAATAAAAAATCAGATTAAGTGGGATTTTTGTGGCACAGGAGACCCCTTCAAGCTTTTGCCTAACAGGGGGACCAAGGAGGATGAAGGGAGGGGGAGCCCTACCTCTAAATTTGTCTTTGGGGTTTTAACTCCACTATCTCAAGCTTCTTCCATTCTTGCTTTCCGAGTTTAGTTCAGTCTGTTTTGATTCTATCCCTTGGTTAGATCTCAGTTCCTAACATTTTGTAGACTCTTGTTTATCAAAGCCTTGAATTGAGCTATATTGGTTTGTTTACTTGAGGACTAGCTGTTGTGGGCAGGGAAGAAATATTAGTTTAGTTGGAGTCAAGAACCTACAGCCGGGACTTCCCTGGTGGCGCAGTGGTTGAGAATCTGCCTGCTAATGCAGGGGACACGGGTTCGAGCCCTGGTCTGGGAGGATCCCACATGCCGCAGAGCAACTAGGCCCGTGAGCCACAACTACTGAGCCTGCGCGTCTGGAGCCCGTGCTCCGCAACAAGAGAGGCCGCGACAGTGAGAGGCCCGCGCACCGTGATGAAGAGTGGCCCCCGCTTGCCACAACTAGAGAAAGCCCTCGCACAGAAACGAAGATGCAACACAGCAAAAATAAATAAATTAATTAATAAACTCCTACCCCCAACATCTTCTAAAAAATCCACATATCTTAAAATTCTTAATTCTAAATTCTAAAAAAAAAAAAAAAAAAAAAGAATCCGCCTGCCAATGCCAATGCAGGGGACACGGGTTCAAGCCCTGGTCCGGGAAGATCCCACATGCCACGGAGCAACTAAGCTCGTGCACCACAACTACTGAGCCTGTGCTCTAGAGCCTGCGAGCTACAACTACTGAGCCTGCATGCCAGAACTACTGAAGCCCGCGTGCCTAGAGCCCGTGCTCTGCAACAAAGAGAAGCCAACAGAATGAGAAGCCGGCGCAACGCATTGAAGGGTAGCCCCCGCTCGCCACAACTAGAGAAAGCCTGTGTGCAGCAACGAAAACCCAACACAGCCAAAAAAAAAAAAAAAAAAAAAGAACCTACAGCCGCAAGAAAAATAAATCAGAGAGAGAGAGAGAGAGAAACTGGATGATGGGGCATCATTTCACTGTGAGTCAATCCTGGTGGGGTTATTTATCCCCCCTGGTGACTTACATGCATAGGCAAAGAGATCTTAACAGATCAGAGTCCACATTCCAACGGACAGATATGGGCTTTTTAAATTATTAATTTGATAAACTGCTAAACCGGTAACAAAAGAATAAGTGGATAGAAGAATAAAATGGGTAACAAAATTTGACTTCTTTTTTTCTCCTGCAGCAATGGCATTAGAACTGCTCTTCGTACACCACAGGTATAGTCATTTACTGTGACTAATGGGAATAATGTACTACATTTCATAATACTGATCTCTTTGGCAATTTGAGAAAAACTCATAACTGGATGGCTACACTTACTATCTAAAAATACTTATCACAACAAACCCTCAAGCAAAATTTCTTAAAAAAAAGACAAAAACCCTTAATAGGCTTTCTAATGAAGCAAAGAAACTTTTCAGAATGCTAAGAAAAGAACCCACCCTCTCTCCTTCCCTGTTTTGGGTAAACGCTTAATCTTCTCAGATGTTTTCTCCTGCTGAATGCTTGTCTTAGTGCAGTTTAAGATGGTGTTTAAAATTTTCAAAATTCCTTCTAAAATGTATCCCTGTTTCCCCTAAAAACGGACTCAAACTAATGTTAGAAAGTGGCACTGATGTTAGAAATTCCATCCTTCTTCCAGAAAAGGACCAACTATGAGTTGAGATAATGTCCCTTTTTGGCAAATTCTTATTTCCTCTCCGATTCTGGATGTAATTGTCAGCATGCCCATCACAGTGGGTGGACATCACATACAACTTGCCTGTGTATCACTCTCTAAGAGTTACATGGAGATCCTTCCAAATGCAAAATGTCTGTAGAATTATCTGCGATCAGAGTGACTACTTGTAACATTTTCGAGACTGAATTAAGGAGCACTTTGCTCTGAAAACACAGTTGGCCAGTGTCCTAACGCGATGCAGAAGACTATAAACTTCAGCAATCAAAGCTGGATTTATATCTTCATAAGTCACAAACACATGCAGGTGATGCTAACTATCAAATGCTAAACCAAAACTTTTTCTATTTTCATAATTGATTTTTATTCATTTCATACCAAAATAATCTGTAAAGGAAAAAATAAGTCATCTATATGCAAATTAAATATGCAACCTGATATCAAGCATTAGCCAAGAGTATTTCACGGCAAATCAAATAATTTAGGAAAATCACCTGTGTGCTCACCTCATAGATGTGTGTGCTTGTTTGGTTTTCACCATGATTAGTACCACACTTTCTAACTGCATCCGACAAATGAATTCAACACAGCACACAGAACTAATGGCTGTGTTTTCATTCTGAAGAGAGTTTTAGAACTTACAACCTAAAATTGTAATTTCTAATGTTCATCATAGTTAATAAATAACTTGTTATAAACCAAGAATTAGGTTTGATTAAAATTAAAATATAAAATACTTTTGGAAATAAAATATTGTGAATATTTGAGGAGATAAATCCGTGTAAAATGTTCACCAACAACAGCAATGTCTTACTTCTGCTTATATGAAGATTTTTTTTAAGCTTTCAAGTTATTCTGATTTCCTAAACTCATCCCAAATCTCTTCTTAAGGTGTTATTTATATTAGTTGTTGCCCAAATGGTTTACATAATGCTTCACATTTTATCCAATAATGTCTCCACATTGGCCATCTTAGAGAATGCACGTTTAAAACAAATATCTTACAAGATATTAGTTATATGTGTCTAACATGGCTGATAATCTTCATAGGTAATGCGAATATTGGCCCGGATTCAGAGGTTAACAAGAGCAGAGAGGTCATGGACCATGCTTGACTGAAGCTAAAAATGCAACAATGAGAAAACTAAATATACCTGAACAGGCCAAAGGAACTCCACAGTAGTTAACTTTTGGCACGATCTTCGTCAATACTGAGACTGGGTTCCATAAGACAAACACCAAAGTCAGTCACATTATTCACTGTCACACCTCATTCTCTTAAGACCAAACATAACATAGGTGAATAGGATTCTGTTTTTATTATGATCATGACTATTATGATCATGACTTTACCCAAAATGAAAACCGTGATTAATGAAGATCAGTAAATAGAGACATTAAGAAGTGAAAAAGGGACTTCCCTGGTGGCGCAGTGGTTAAGAATCCTCCTGCCGATGCAGGGGACACGGGTTCGAGCCCTGGTCTGGGAAGATCCCACATGCCGCGGAGCAACTGAGCCCGTGAGCCACAACTATTGAGCCTGCGCTCTAGAGCCCGCAAGCCACAACTACTGAAGCCCACATGCCACAACTACTGAAGCCCACCCGCCTAGAGACTGTGCTCTGCAACAGGAGAAGCCACTGCAATAAGAAGCCTGCGCACCACAAGAAAGGGTAGCCCCTGCTCGCCACAACTAGAGAAAGCCCACGCGTAGCAATGAAGACCCAACGCAGCCATAAATAAATAAATAAATTTATTTTTAAAAAAAGTGAAAAAATTCTTGTAATCCTTAAATGCTATGTAACATGAAGAATATTGATATCTTCATCATTTTGAAAGCGATCAAAACTTCTCCTCTTGGGCTTCCCTGGTGGCACAGTGGTTAAGAATTGCCTGCCAGGGCTTCCCTGGTGGCGCAGTGGTTTAAGAATCCGCCTGCCAATGCAGGGGACACGGGCTCGAGCCTTGGTCTGGGAAGATCCCACATGCCATGGAGCAACTAAGCCCATGTGCCACAACTACTGAGCCTGTTCTCTAGAGCATGCAGGCCACAACTACTGAGCCCACGTGCCTAGAGCCCTGCTCCTCAATAAGAGAAGCCACTGCAATAAGAAGCCCACGCAGTGCAACGAAGAGTAGCCCCTGCTCGACGCAACTAAAGAAAGCCCGCCTGCAGCAATGAAAACCTAATGCAGCCAAAAATAAATAAATTAATTAAAAAAAAAAAAAAGAATTGGCTGCCAATGCAGGGGACACAGGTGTGAGCACTGGTCCAGGAAGATCCCACATGCCACAGAGCAACTAAGTCTGTGCACCACAACTACTGAGCCTGCTCTCTAGAGCCCATGAGCCACAACTACTGAAGCCTGTGGGCCTAGAGCCCGTGCTCCACAACAAGAGAAGCCCCCAGTAACGAAGGGTAGCCCCCAGTCGCCACAACTAGAGAAAGCCATGCGCAGCAACAAAGACCCAATGCAGTCAAAAATAATAAATAAATTAATTAATTTAAAAAACACAAAACTTCTCCTCTTATGAATTACATTATAACCTTACTCAAATAACTAGAAAAAGTGCAGGTTCCCCAATACAATGTATTTAACATGCCATCCACTAGAGGAGAATTTCACCCAAAGCTCTAGCTCACACAATTCTCAAATCAAGAGGAGGACACCTCATTTTGCAGCTGAGGGCAATCTCCCGGCTACATTTTCTCAAAGATGGCTGATACAAACAGTACCTCATAACTACATAAAAATGGTTGCTCTGACTAAATTATGCAGTTTCAAAATAACCTGCTCAAGTTTCAGCCCATTAAAGATGGACCTGCAAGGCGTTTGCCATGTTATGTCTGCTTCCCATGGAATTTCAGTGGATACTGAGGGGAGTGCAAACCCCAAATCATCCTTATAAATAAAGACTTTGAAACATAAGCGCAAGGACATGGGGAGGGGGAAGGGTAAACTGGTACAAAGTGAGAGAGTGGCACTGACATATATACACTACCAAATGTAAAATAGATAGCTAGTAAGAAACAGCCGCATAGCACAGGGAGATCAGCACAGTGCTTTGTGACCACCTAAAAGGGTGGGATAGGGAGGGTGGGAGGGAGACACAAGAGGGGGGGATATGGGGATACAAGTATATGTATAGCTGATTCACTTTGTTATACAGCAGAAACTAACACAACAATGTAAAGCAATTATACTGCAATAAAGATGTATAAAAAAAAGAAATAAACATAAGTGCACAAACATCAAATCCCATGAGCACATTCACCAGCCTTGGACCTGGTGCCTGAACACTGATCTGTCACCAATGCAAAACAAGCCAGGCACCTCTTTGAGGTCTCTCTATCCTGGACTGCTAGCCGAAGGGGCCATCTTTGAAGAGCTCAGGCTTATCTACTAAAGTAAAATATTCCAGGGGTGGAATTTTCAAAATGGGGGTGAATTTACAGGGTCAATTACTTATTACATGAGGTAACTGAAATACACTTGAAATGATCCATCTCCCACAAAAACAGCCTTTATTTTCAACCTGGCAACATTTCAAAATCAGTCACCGCTCTACAAAGATTTTTCTATGAACATAAAATTCTTAGTTTTTTCCTAATTAAAAGTAAATGATAGGAAAATGCAGGGTGACTACAATACCAAAGCAAACTCAATGTGCACCCTAGCTTCAAGCCACAAGACACTGGCCAGTAAGAAGCACATGAGATGTTTCCCAGTTAATAATCAGTCAATTAGATTTCTTTTTCTCTTTCACTAAATAAACCTCAGGTTTTAAACATTTTTTTCTCTGTTAGTTTATATTTATGTTAAGGACTAAAGAGAAATTTTAAGCAATGATGTACTTAAACTGTCCATCATATTTAGTAAATCTTAGCTGAAATTTGCAAAACAAAGGGAATAGAATAATATAAAATATTTTCAGTTTCAAATAGTTAGCTACTTGTTAGTAGTTGAAAGTTATATAAAATCAAACTAAAGCAAAAAGTTGTCATAAATGGAGCTTTTAATATTCTACCAGTCAAAAACAAGGGAACCATTTTGTTCTGAAATACGATACCAGCGTTCTTTGATGTCAAACTTAAATTTTCACTATTCTATTACATAAGTCAGTCTTAAAAACAATATTTACTTCCATTTATGCTCCATCACTGGTTATTTCTCTTATTACATTTTAATAAGTTTATGTAACTCAAAGCAGTGCCGAAAAACTCCTGCTCGGTTCCATAGGATTGATTTTGCTGTGCTTGTGTGTATTTCTTTAATTTTCTCCAGTTTCGCCCGCTCATCATTCAGACTTTCCAACACTAACTACACTAGTTTTGAGGACTTCATTACAAGCTGAGGGAAACTTTTCGGAGAATAAAGATCCTTCAAACAAACCAACATTCTAGGCCTTAAACTGTCAAACAAAATTTCGAAAGAATGAACGAAGCCTCACCGTTTTACTTTTATGTCTCCCAAATGGGCTGAAAGAGCTTCTCAGAGCCTACTGACCACCCCCAATCTACTCGACGCATTGGGACAGCCGGCCCGGAAAACTCGCGACCCAAGTCGCACAGTTTCCCCCTAATCACAAGATGGTAACCTTAATGGAAAACGGTTCCGCGGCTAGAAACTCTTCGCAAGGGCCTTCTTGGAAAGTGTAAACACTTCTTGCAGGACAAAGCAAAAATACGTTGTCTACAAACCCTCACCACCCTTTTCACCCAATATCACTGTTTGACTTCATGGGCACCATTAAGGGTGGTTTCTTCGCGCGGCGTTTTACTTACACGCCCTCCAGCACGCGCGCGCACACACGCACGGCTCTCCATACGTTCCAGCGGCCTCTTGGGACTAGAAAGATGAAATATAGTCCCTGGGCCATTTCCCCCCAGTTTGAGTTAATTTAGTTCAAAATACCCGGTAACGTCCCCGAAGAGAAGAGACAGGGGATGAGGAAGAACAAAATTATTTTCCCCAAATAGCTTGGCTTCCCTCTCCCCAAACTCACAAAAGGCCAGAATGACACCGACTCTGCCGAGAGGACGGGCAAGAAAACTTCAAACGCAAGGCGGCCGAGAGAAGTTTAGCGGGAACGGGAGAGAGGAAGCCACAAAAGGGGGCGCCCGGGGCTTGTCCCCCAAGCGCACCCGGGGCCCCGCTCCCCCTTTCCTCCTCTTACTTTTGGATGATCTGGGTTAGGCCGGCTTGGGGCGGAGGCGGTGGCGGCGGCTGCATCCCTCTCGGGCCTGGGGGCGCTGGGGGCGCCGGGGGCGCCGGGGCACCGGGCACGCTGCGGGCATCTCTGTCCGGTTGCTCGGGGCCGCTGGGCTCGGCGTCCTGGCTCATGGCTGCGGCCAGCACCTTGCGAAACAAGACCGGCCCGGGCTCGCGGCGGGAGAGCGCGAGCGAGGGGCGACCCCGGGGCGCGGGCGCTCACTGGCCGGGGTCCCCGTGCCCAGTCCCCTTGTCCTTCCCGGTGGCGCGGGGAGGAGACGCGAGGGGCGGGGAGGAGGCCGTCCCGGCTGCCCCACCTCCTCCTCCTCCTCCCGCTGGTCCCGCTCGCCCGGCCGGGCCAAACAGAGGTAGGGGCCAGGGGGCGTCTCCCAGCCAGCAGGAGCCCCTGGGCGCCCGGGTGGTCGGGGGAGCTCTGCCCGCCGCCCGCCGCCGCGCGCCCTCTGGGTCCCCGGTCCGGCGCCCCGCAGCTCAGTGCAACCGCGTGAGGCGGCGAGACGCACGCCAGTCCGCCGCCGGACGCCGAGTTCTCGCCTCTCCCGCTAGCGGGGCGGCCTCCGGGCTATCCCCCGGGACCGCGCGCGCGGCTTCGCGCGCTCCTGCCAAGCGGGGCGGACCGAGCGCGCCCCGGGCGTCTGCGCTCTTCGCCAGCGCAAAGTGCGCGGGGCTTGGCACCTTCCCGCGACTGGAGCCGGGCCAGCGCCACTGGTGGCTGAGGGGCCCGACCCCGCGGGGGAAAAGCCCGGAATTCCCGCAGGTCGGTGGGACTGGTAACCCCAGGTCTTAGATGACCGGACCCGAGGGCTCTCCAAACTGGCCATTCCAGCTGCTGATTTCAGGGGTCCCCAGAAGTAGCCGGCGAGGCCGCCGTGATTTCTCTTCATTTATTTACTCACTTCTCTAAAGGACCTGCCACGATCCCGCGAGCGCAAAGACAAAACCACGTATATGTTTTATTCTTGTTATTTATTGCCCAGATCTCAGTAGGAATGTAAAGAATGAAAAGGAGTTCGGTGACATCGCACCCCCAAGTTCACCGCTTCTGAAGCTCTGTTGGTTGCTGGGGAGCCAGTGTGCGCCACTTCACCTGCACACACCAGTTCACAGTTGTGGACACAGGCATCCTGCGCGGAGGAGTCACCCCGCAAAGTGCAATGTGATGTCCTGGAGCACGGGTAGAGGTCTGGGGAGTCACCTGGTGCCGCAGAAACATCTAGAAGCTGGGCAAAGACCTCGGAGAGTGGTTACTCTGGAGATCCTTACCCTCCGTCGAGCACACGGCTTTTTAAATCCTGACACGGGCAGCACCGAAAAGCGTCCCTTGGGTGCGTTGGAAGCCAGAGCGCGCGTCAGGGTGCCCCACGGCCTGGAAAGAAGTTTGCTGAAGGTCTCAAGCCAACCCATCCTCCTCCCGCAGCCACGTGAAGGAAAATTCTGGAGATGGGTTCTCCGGGACCGGCAACTAATTGAATTCCCTGAAAGATGCTTTCTTCTCTCCCTAGACTGTGAGTTTCTGTCAACTTCCCTGCCAGTTTCAGGAAGGTAAGCCTCCCTTGATTGCTGTCATCCTACTTATATCTTTCCCGCTCCCTCCCTCTCTCTCTCCTATACATAAAATGCCCTGTCCACTCTCACCTTTCTTCTGTCTCTCTCTCTCCCTCCTTCACCTACAGATAAAATGGTACATCAGTTCCTTGTATTCATAAAAGTAATCACAATTCGCAAAATTGAATCTCACCAGAAAACCCAGGTAAAGAGGTACTGATTGTTTATTCATTTCACAAATGAGGCAAGTCAGGGTGATTTTTCCAACTATATATGGCTAGTAAGAGGCCATCCCAAAGAGTCTTCTCGGGCTCTGGGAGTGGTTAGTTCATCATCTTTAGTTTCTATCACTGAAGTCCTGACTATGGTTTCCATAAAACTCCACCTTCCACTGCTCCCCTACCTCCTTGGTTGAGGGAAATTATCTGAAATTAACATTGCAACTGTCCCAGAAACTAAAACTTTCCATATGCTTACATTAAAATATCACTCTGAGAATCCCCCAAAACCTTTGTGAAAAAAGCTTTGTAGTCAAAAAAAGACAGATCAGCAGTTTTTACCAGAGAGGTTGAGTGACTCAGTCTCTGAGTGTCAGTTACCAAATATGTAAACTGGCAGGGATGAGACCCGGACTTGCACAGTCACTGTTAGGATTAGAGATAATGTATCTTGCACATTTGGTGCAAGAGATATTCAGTCTGGCAGGTATCACAAACATGATTCCTTATATTCCAAACTTGTAGCCAAATAGAACAACAGACGTCAAACTCCAGGAAGCTGAATGCCTGGAAGTCACAATATTAATATAACTTAATCCATTCTCATAACATTTTTACTGGCACAAAAAAACAAAGGAAGAAAGGAAGGAAAGAAGGGAGGGAGGGAGAAAATAAAGAAGGGAGGGAGAGAGGAAAGGAAATTCGTATTATACAAATGTACCTCTCTACATCTCAAAAATGATGTATTAGTTTTGTGACAAAATAATAACAGTGGGTAAATCTTGGGTATTCATTAGACTTTTCTTTCATCCTTTCTGTAAGTTGAAATTTTCAAAACAAAAAAGGAAAAAAAAAATAATTCACAAGGTGTTTTTAAGAAGCCCCATTTCCATGAGTATAGCTTAATGTTTGCAGTTTATGTAAGAACTGAAATTTGAATTGAAGCAGATGTGAAGGGTGAGGGAAACACTGCAGCAAAAACCTAAAGCTAGTTCCTGTCTTATCTCAGATCCCCCAAAATGTTGTCCAGGATAATAATGAACAAGACTTTCCATTTTGCAAGTCAAACATTAAGTGTATTAAGCAATTCCAATGAAAACTATTTATTAACTTAATGTCGTTTCACTCCTTTCCAGGAAAAATGAGAAAGACCCCTGGCTGGGGTTGCAGCCATGTAAGAATCTTTAGCAGTCTTGCTTTTGTGGGTCTGTCCTGTGTCATCACCACCCCCATCACACTAGGATGTGCTTTACAGTTACTGAAGTGAGGGAAAGGCTGGGGAGGGTGTGTGTGTGGTCACCCAACTTGACAAATGGGGAGGGGAGGGCTGGTAACATCTCTGTTCCACTCTGCAGAAGCATTCTGTCCCTGCTGACATACCAGTAAACAGTGATCAGGAAGTGAGGCTTTTGCTGTCTATGAATATATTGAACATTTCACAGGAGTCAGCTGCTAAGTGCTTTCATAGATTATTATTTACTTCATACTCCCAATAATCTCATGACGTAGCTACTGTTGTTACCTTGTTTTAGAATTGAGGAAGCTGAGGCTAGAGGGCTATAAGAACTTGCCCCAGGTCACCTGGCTTTTAAGAGGCAGAAGCAGGACTGCAGTTAGGTCAGTCTGACCCCAAACCTCTCCCACTGCCTCAGTGGCACACCTAGACCTAAGATGCCACCTGTCTTCTTTTGCTGTGATGCTGCCTACATCTTCCAGTGAATGTAAAATGCCCCCTGCATTGTGATTCGACTCTGCCACTCATATTTATCCGAATCAGTAAATTAATAGGCAGGATCCAAATTGACGCCTTATAAACAAGAAAATTTAAAGAAATTAAGCAGCCTAGCAGTGGGTAGTAGAAAGAAGCAGGAAATCGAAACTAGGTCTCTGTCACTCTCAAACTTGCCAGGGACTCTGGTTTGTTTTGTAACATTAATAAATGTTTACTGGGTTCCAGACAGTGGTTCTAGGAGCTTTCTTATGCCTTATTTCATTTAATATCACCAGTTTGCAGACATAGAAGCTTGATGAACCTGTCCGAGGTCACAGGGATAATAAATAGTGGAGCTGAAGTTCAGACCCTGGTCTGACTCCCTGCAACTCCCTGCCCTCTGTTCAAGGTGATGTGAGCATTCATCTCTGCGGATGGAATCATTTAATCTGTACTGCTATTCCATATATGTATATTACTACTATTTTTTAATG
Source organism: Orcinus orca (assembly GCF_937001465.1). Lineage (NCBI taxonomy): Eukaryota > Metazoa > Chordata > Mammalia > Artiodactyla > Delphinidae > Orcinus > Orcinus orca. The sequence goes on along the minus strand of NC_064572.1, from coordinate 71,367,127 downwards.
ACAATTTACTTAGTAGATTATAAAGTTTGATAATACTCAGAACTGGTGAAAATGCAGGACACAAACATTCTCATATACTGTGGGTGAAATTATCAGTTGCTGCAACCTCTTTGGAAGTGAGTTGGCACTGTCTATTACAGTTACAACAAAGGAAACTGATTCAGTAGTTACCCTTTTAGGAATTTATCCTATAGGTTTATTTGTAGCAACAACTAAAGTTCCATGTTCAAGGAAGTTTATTGTGGCATTGTTCATAATAGCAAACCAGAGACAACCAGAATGCTAAGCAAAGGGACTGGTTACATAAAGGACGGTCCCTACATGGAAGGGATTACAATGTAGCTCTCAAAAAGAAGGGGGCAGGTCTGTATGCACTGCTAAGAAGTTGCCAAGACCTGTTACTAAGGAGAAAATACAAGTTCCTCAGCAGTACTGCAGTATGATTAAATTTGTATAAAACCAAAGAATATAAAACATTCCAGGAAAATTATACAAGTAATTAATTATTAACAGTAATTACCTCTGGAAATTGGGATGGGGCAGGAACCTTTTTCTTTTATGACCTTTTATATCGTTTTTATTTGAAATAAAATTTAATCGAAGTACAATATATATACTGTTTGAAATTTTTTTACTATAAACGTGGTTTTTTTAATTAACTAACAACAAAACCTTTCTTTCTTCAACTAATAATTCTTAATAGCACTTAGCACATGAATAGGATTTTATTTTTTTAAGGTAAAACTTCGTCTGGAAGAATGAAGGAGAAACACACTGGACAATGTATTTTCCAGAGTAGCCTTTTGTTATTCTAACAACCCAAGTACAGACAATTGAATAATTAACTCATTAAGTTGCCATCAGTCATCTTGATACAGTTACAACCTACTAGTTTGATAATTGTGGATAAATATTAAGCAAACTATCAACATTAGCCATAACGTATTAACTGTTATCTGGGTATTAATAACAACAGTTATCATTTCTTGAGTATTACTCTATGCCAGACTGTCTTGAGCACATAATATTTCTCATTTAATCCTCACAATTACCTTATTAGGTGGCTGTGTTTATGCCCATTTTAAGGATAGGAAAACTAAGGCTCAAAGAAGTTAAGCCACTCAACAGCTACTAAGTGGAGGAAGTACAACTCTAACCCCAGTCTCTATTCCCCCTAGGACAGAGCTTTTAACTGCTCCGCATAGTGGCATGATGTTTCTTGGTCTAATGGGGCTTCTGAGACCAGACATTTCCTCTGCTTAATGCTGGCTGGTTTGACACTCTCTGCTGTCTCCAGTACCTCATCCTTTATTTTCCTCTCTCTCCACAAGACCTGGCTTCTCTTTTCTATCCCCCTGAGGTGAGCTTTACCTGTTTGCTGGCTTCTCTCTCAGAGCTACACCCTAATCTTTTACTTAAACTCCATGGAATCCCCGCAGATGTCTCAAAACAATCATAAAATAAAATCCTGTGCTAGCTTCACAAAGGATTGCCTCTCTGAAAACGCAGGAGAGGCAGTGGCTGAAGGATGCTGTTTAAAAATAATATGGTTACTCATGGATCTGGATGCACGTTTGAATTTGAAGGAGACAGTCAGGGAACTTTAGCTGAGCAAAAGTGAGGACATGACCCAAGAGGTTCTTTTCTGCCTAACAACTCACGGAGAGCATCCCTCATTGGCTGTAGGGACAGGCTTAGCCTCCATCTCTCTGGTGGTGGATTTATCAGCCAGGCCCCTTGCCCTGTGATGAGCCGCACAGGTATTGTACTATAATCAAAGTAACAGTTGGCTGGGAGTCAGAAAATCTGGGTTCTGGACCACTAGGTGTATCCAGTGTTCCTGAACAGAAAAGCAGTCATCCCAAACCAGGAGTGACATCAACATCTTTGCCTTCCCTAAAAGCATCACTGCCCCAAGCCTAGGTAGCTTGACCTCTGTCTTTCCACAGCTTGCTCAGTACCTGGCCATGAACCAACAGTGGATTGAGTTAGAATCCTAGGCGCTCAGAGCCGGGTAGGGCAGGGTTACCTGCATCTGGCTTCCAGGAAAAGAAGAATTTTGAGCTGTGCTTTGAAGGATCCAGAGAATGGCTTTATCTCTTTTGCTATTACCAAGAGAAAGCAAAGCAGCAGGGTACAATAAGGGGTGTTATAAAACAAGTTGCAGCTGAATTTTCTTGGAGGGGGGATGGGAAGTGATGGAGGTATGAAATGAATGTGGCAGAAATGTTAGCTGGTGGCTAGTTGCATGATTTAACTTCCATGGGGCCCCGCACCCCCTGTGGAGACCCAGCTTCTACACTGCAAGCTTAATCCCTGGGGAATGTCACTGTCATTCAGAAGCTGGTAGTGTGACTCGGGCCCCAGCCAAGCAAAACAGCACTTCTCAGAGGCAGGGGATTCCTTTATCCAGCCCCTCCCTCCAGGTGCCTCCTCCGTCTTCCCTTATCACCAGGGCTGTCTGTCTGTCAGGCCAGTTGGTCAGCAGGGAATAAACATCTCAGGCTGTTTGCCTACTGGCTCGGGGATCAGGTGACCATTATGGAAGGCAACACCGGAGGCCTTTGCATGCCAGTGTGATGCCAGGAACAGTGAGAACCTGTGATATGCTGACCTCACTGAGTGGGCACCCATGCAGCTGGCCTGGAGTGGGGAGACTGGTGCTACTCCCCGATGTGGCACCTATGGTCATCCCAGGGTCACCCGAAGCAGGATGCCCTGCCCAGCCACCTCTCAGCATAGACTCTGGAGTCAGAATAGCTGGATGAGAAACCCAGCCCCATGACCTGTTAGCTGCATGACTTTAGGCTACCTTACCTCTCTGAGCCTCAGTGTTCCCATCTGAAAAATGGGAAGAATAGTGCCCCCATCATAAGTGGGCCCTGATCCAATATGACTGGTGTCTTACAAAAAGAGGGCAATTGAGACACAGATTACACAGGGTGAATGCTGTGTGATGACAGAGGCAGAGACTGGCATGACACAGCTGCAAGGCTGGGAACACCAAAGACTGGCAGCCACCACCAGAAGCTAGGGAGAGGCAAGGAAGGATTTCCCCAGAGGCTCAGATGGCCCTGCTGACACCTGGATTTCTGACTTCTGGCCTCCAGAACTGTGAGAGGATACATTTCTTTTGTGGTAAAGCACCTAGTTTGTGGTGCTCTGTTACAACAGCCTGAGCAAAGTAACACAGGGAGGAAAGGGACTGGTGGAGAGGGAGGGGCTGAGGGATTTTGTTCCCTTGGTCTGACAGCCCAGTAAGCCAGGTGAAGGGACGCACAACCAGAGGGGACTCGGGGGCTCCCCACCTTATCCCCCAGTCCCTGAGGGCTTGACTCAACTCCAATCCCAGGGCCACCAGGGAAGGCAAGCTGTTTGTACCCTGTGAGAATAGGAAGTGGGGAGGAGCCAGGAAACAAGGATCCATGGTCCAAGAAGGAAGGACTCTGACATCCAGAAACCTTCACAGCCTCCCCCTGGTCCAGCCTCCAGGCTCAGCTCCTTTCACACTTGAGTCTGGCCAGGCTGGTCTAATCCTTTCCCTGGAAAACACCTTATGCGTTTTGCCCCCCTGCACCTCTTCTTCTGTGCCCTTCTCCCTCTGTGCCCTGCCTGACTGAGCCCATTTCCATCCCAGGAGCGCCTTCTAGCCCAGGAATGTCTCCCTTCTTGGAGAGCATATCGCACGGCTGGTCTGCACATCTCACTTGGCAATTAATCACGTACTCCCAGTAAGTGTGTATATTTTTTATTTGATAATGTGATCCTTCTTTACTGTTTTGTGGTTTAAGTTTTCATGTGTCATGCCTCGTTCTCCTGACTTTATCAGCAATGCCTGGGCTGCAGGGACTGGGCATGCCTCTCCGAGTAGCCCTTTCATCCTCAAACGTGGAGATTTGCCCACAATAGAATGTATATTTGTTTCTTTGATTCAGCACAAGAATGTTGGCTATGAAGACTTGGAAATCTGGAGCGGTTTTTAGTTCTGCCATTGGCTTGTTTGTAGCAGTATCATTAAGGGCATGGCCTTTAGAACCAGACAGACCTGGGCTTGAATCCTGACTCTGTCACTTTATAGCTGTGTGACCTTCGGTAGGTTACCTAACCTTTGCGTGCTTCAGTTTCCTCACCTCTAAAATGAGGTTCATAGGTTGTGAGTGTCATAGCGCCGTGTGTCTGGCACATAGTATGCCTTCAGAGTTCATCTGCGGATGAACAATATATGTAAGTGCTTGGCACCACACCTGCCAAAATTCCCTGGGAAGCAGACTCTGAGACAGAAATGGGCTACGGCAGGTTTGTTAGGGCCTGCTCATGGGATCCGTACATGTGGAAGAGAAGAGAAGGAAGCAGGATTGGGCAGAAAGAGAAGTCAGGCTATAAGAAAGTCTCATGGGAGACCTCAGCCAACCCCATGGAAATTCTGAGGCTGGGGTGATCCATCAGAAGAGGCAAACGGCTCTCAGCATTTCCACATCGACACTCCCCCTTGGTTCAAGTGAGTGTGCCTCTCCCTGTCATCTAACAAAATCCTTGTTGCACTTCTTTGGCTCTGATTGAGTCCTGTGCCTATTTGTGAACCAATCTGCAGCCAAAACATGTGATAATCTCACTGGCTGAGCCAGAGACTCATGCTCACCCCTGGTGCCAGATGCCACGTCCACTCCACCTGAAGCAGGCATGTTGGAGAGCCTGTGATTCCCCTAGTGGAAAATCTGAGGGTGCCAGGAATAGGTGGATGCTGGACTGTGAAAGCCTGACAAACATCTATGCTTTAACTGAAAAGGATGTTAGCATAGGAACAGCCTCTGGTAGGGCAGGTGTGTACTGAGAATGAAGGACATGATGATGTGTGATGCACCATGCATGGCAGGGTGTCTGACTCAGAGCAAGGTACTAAAAAATGTTTGCTGAAAAAAATTAAATAAATATTCCAAGTAAATGGGGAAAAAAAAGCATCCCCTGAGTGATCCCCAAGCTGAGTTTTCAATCTGAGCCCTAGAGAGGCTTCTGAGCTGTTGCATGTTCTGTGTCTGGATCTGGATGGTTTCATAGATGTATTCACTTTGTAGAAATTCAACAAGCTATACATTTATGATTTGTGTCTCTTTCTACACATATGTTATACTTTAGTGAAAATGTTCCTTAAAAAGTAAAAGAAAAAAAAGAAATCTCACATAGTCTAAGGCTACATAATAAGACTGCATTCTTTCTTCATATTCTAGTCTTTTCTTTCTGTCCATAATCTTTGACAAGTTACAACCACTCCATTCCTAGGTGTTCATTGCCTGAAGAACTATTTCATCCAGAATGATTTTTATGATAATTGAGTGTCTCTACAACCTTCACCCCAGACCTCCAACAACTAGAATTCAGATTTCTAAGGGTGTGTCATGAAGATGAAGATCATTACTAAAGCAACAGGTTTTTTGGTTTTTTTTCTTTTCTTGGCTGCACTGCGCGGCTAACAGCATCTCAGTTCCCTGACCAGGGATTGAACCTGGGCCATGGCAGGGAAAGCCTGGAATCCTAACCCCTAGGCCACCGGGGAACACCAAGCAACATTTTTTTAAATGTGTGTTTCATATTAAGCGTCAAGGATTCAGATAATTATCTAATATTTTTGTTGTTCCTGAACTAGTTAAAAATAAGTGGTAGACACGATGACAGTTCATTCCTAAATACCAAGTATTTCCAAAGAACAAGGATGTTCTCCTCTACAACCACAATATCATTAAGACACCCAAGAAATATAACGTTGATACAATAATATATAATTTTCATTTCATATGCAAATTTTCCCAGTCGTCTAAATAATGTCCTTTATATTTGCTTTTTTGTTTCAGTCTAAGATTCAACCAAATTTTTGCATTGTATTTGTTATTCTCTTTAGTCTGCTTTATCCTAGAACAGTTTCCACACCATTTTTTTTCCATCATTCATGACATTGACATTTTTAAAGAGTCCAGGTGAATTGATTTGTAGAGTTCATATTCTATATTCTGAATTTGTCTTATCATTTTCTCATTACTAGATTCAGCTTAAGATTTTTTAGCAAGACTACATATGTGATGTTGTATGTTTTCCATTCCTCACATGAGAGGCCCAATTTTTTCAGATTGTACCATTATTAGTGATACTAAGTGGTTTTGCTTGGTTAAAGCAGGTCTCATCTCTTTCCCTTTGTAATTAGAAATCATCTGGGCTTCCCTGGTGGTGCAGTGGTTGAGAGTCCGCCTGCCGACGCAGGGGACATGGGTTCGTGCCCCAGTCCGGGAGGATCCCACATGCCGCGGAGCAGCTGGGCCCGTGAGCCATGGCCGCTGAGCCTGCGCGTCCAGAGCCTGTGCTCCGCAACGGGAGAGGCCACAACAGTGAGAGACCCGTGTACCGCAAAAAAAAAAAAGAAAAAGAAATCATCTGTGCGCTGACACTTTGAGACTATGTAAGTGTCTTGGTCACCAGTAGTCATTCACCCAATGGTTTTAGCATCCATTAATGACCCTTGCCAGAAGCTGTTATAAATGAAGCCTTTTCTAATTGAATCAATCCTTCTATGCTTGTTAGTTGATTCTGTTTTCTTCTAGTACCTGTATGATTTTATTTTTTATGCTTAGACCTCTGATTCATTTGGAGTTTATTCTGGTGTACAGTGTAAGGCGTGGATCCAACTTTATCTGTCTCCAAATAGCCATCCAGTTGCTCCAACACCACTTATTAAAAGAACCAGCTTTTCCTCAGTGATTAGAGACAATATCTTTATCATATGCTAAATTCCCATGTGCACTAAGGTCTATTCCCGGACTTGCTATTTTATTCTAATAGTCTGTCTATTTATTTACCAGTTTTAATCATAGATCTTTTATAATATCATTTACTATTTGAGAAGCCTAGTCTCTTCTCACAACTCTTCTTTTGACGGTGTCTTTTTGTTGTTGTTTTGTTTTGTTTTTGACTGCATTGGGTCTTTGTTGCTGCACGTGGGCTTTCTCTAGTTGCAGCAAGCAGGGGCTTCTCTTCTTGTGGCGCATGGGCTCTAGGGCGCACAGGCTTCAGTAGTTGTGGCACACGGGCTCAGTAGTTGTGGCGCACAGGCTTAGTTGCTCCGCGGCATGTGGGATATTCCCTGACCAGGGCTCGAACCCGTGTCCCCTGCATTGGCAGGCAGATTCTTAACCACTGTGCCACCAGGGAAGTCCCTTTTGAGGGGTTTTATAGCTATTCTTGCATGTTTATTTTTCTACATGATTTCTGGAGTTGACTCCTCTAGAAAAGAATATGGTATTTTTATTAGGATCATGTTAAAATTATATATTAACTTCAGGAGAATTAGAGCTTTATGATGTTGAATGGTCCTGTCAGAGAACAAGGGATGTCTCTTGCTTTGTTCAAGTCTCCTATTATGCCTTTTGGGAGCATTTTAACGTTTTCCTCAGAGAGGTTTTGATTATTTTAGTGGTAGCAAATAAAACACTTGACACTCCAGCAGATCAAAGCAAAAGTTTTATTACAGAAAAAGTGATATCAGAAGAGAGGACAGAGCCAAGAAAATCACCACATTGACACCAGCTGCCAGTCTCATAGCGCAGAGGCACAAGAGACCTGGAGCCAGATGGATAAAACCAGCCAAGGCAGAAAGTGCAGCTATAGCACCTCTCCTGAGACTAGACGCCGCCCTCCTGATACCTGCACTTGTGATAAACAAGGGATTCAAAATTACTTACATAGGTGGCTACAAGGAAAATATCTGCCTTTGGTTTCTATAGACACTACATAGAAAAATATAGCCTGTTCCCTGTTTCCAGGAACAGGGATTTATGTTCCTGTCATTGCTTTTGTGTATTTTGCCTTGCTCCTTTTTCATATTAGGTTAACTAGAGGTTTAAGTATTTTGTTGATTTTTCAAAGAACAAGCATTTGAGAATGTTTACTATTTCTGCCGTTTTTCTACTTTTTAAACTCATTAATTTTTGCTTTAATAGTTGCGCTTTTGGCCTGGTGGGCTGAGCCCACTGTAGCCTACGTAGACTATTAAAAGTAGTTTTCATTCACGTGGGGCAGTCAGCAGTATACATCAATGGTCTCGCTCCAGAACTTTAACTCTCCTGTCATCTGTCATACAATAGCCCAAAGGATCTTGGACAAGCTGGAAATTCTGCAGGATTTCACAAGAGTCCTCTATTTTGATAATATCATATTAATAATAGCAGATGAGCAAGAAATATGTTGGAGTCCAAATGGTGAGATAGTGAACCTTATAAAGATTCAGGGGCCTGCCACATTAGTGAACTGTTAAGGATCCAGTGGTCTGAGGCCTGCCAGACATCCCCTCCAAAGTAACAGACAAATTACTGCATCTTGCATCACCCACCACCAAAAAGGAAACACAACACTTGCTTGACCTCTTTCTGTTCTAGAGGCAGCATATTTATTTCACACTTGGGATACTGCTCTGACCCATCATCTGTCAAGTGATACAGAAGGCTGCCAGCTTTGACCAAGGCACCGACTAAGAATGGATTCTGCAGTTATGTCCAGGCTGCTGCTTGGGTCACATGACACAGAAGACCCTATGGTGCTGGAGGGGTTTCTGCAAGGAGGAGATGCTGTGTAGAATTCATTACAAACCCCAATAGGAGAATCATAATGTATACACCTGAGTTCTGGAATAAGCCATGACATGTGCAGCAGAGAATTATATATGTAAGAAAAGTAGCTGGGCCCTGGTAGAGACAGAATCTCTGACCTTGCTGACCATGGAGTGACAAGCGCCTATGTGGCCAGAGATGCTGTAATCTATTTTTATTGATGTGTGACAAATCACCACAGATGTAACGGCTTAAAGGAACACACATTTATTTGCTTACAGTTGTATAGGCCAGAAGTCCAGAATGGCTCAGATGGGTTCTCTGCTTAGCATATCACAAGGCCAAAATCAAGGTGTTGACCAGGCTAAGTACTTATCTGGAGGCTCTAGATAAGAATGTGCTTCCAACCAGGTTGTTGGCCAAATTCAGTTCCTTGCGGTCGTAGGACTGTTCTTGTTGGCTGCCAACTGAGGGCTTTTCTCAGCTCCTTAAGGCCCCTACATTCCTTCTAATGTGGCCCCATCATCCTAAAGCCAGCAAGAGTACATCTAATTCCCCTCCCACTTCAAATCTCTCTGACTTCCTCTTTTGCTACCAGCCAAAGAAAGCTCTCCACTTTGAAAGGCCCATGTGATTAGATCAGGCCCACCTGGATAATCTTATCTTAAGGTTCAATGTGCTGGATAGCATAACAGAATTACAGGAGGCATAGCTCATCATATTCACAAATTCTGAGGATTAAGATAGGACATTTGGGGGCCATTTTAGAAATGGTCCTTACCACAGCTGCCTATCATGAACTGGATTATCTTAAACCCACTAAGTCAAAAGCTCAGGTAGGTCCACCAGCAATCCATTGAAAGATGGAAGCAGTATGGCAGGTCTGGGCATGACCAACACCTGAGCACACAAGTAAGCTGCACCAGCAGGTGGCTGAGACCCCTTGTCATCCATCACTGTTGCACCAGTGCCTCTCCCTCAGCTCATATCTATGTTCACAAGGGAAGGTCCTTTATGACCAGCTGACAGAGAAGGAAAAGTCCTCATAAATGGGTTGTTTGGTACATGGAGCCAAAAATGAACTGCTGCCCATGTAGCTCCACTCTGGTGTAGCATTGAGAGGAAGTCCTCCCAGTGGGAAGAGCTTCAAATGGTACACTTGGTCATTCACTTTCTGTGGACACACAAGTAGCCCAAGACAAGAATATGCATAGACTCATGGGCAGTGGTGAGTGAGCTGGCTCATTTGACAGGGTCCTGGAAAGAGAAGGACTGGAATATTAGGCACATGGAAGTCTAGGGTAGAGGCAGATGGGTGGAGCTATGGAAGTGGGCATAAAGTGTGGAGATCATTGTATCACATGTTAAGTGCTCACCAGAAAGCATTCACCATAGAAAAGGCAGGGAACATCCAAGTACCCAGAAAGACTTGGCCAGTTAATATCAGTCAGCCTCTGTCATCAGCCACCCTGGTACTGTCATAATGAGTACATCAACGAAATATCTAGAGTACCAGGAATGGAGGTCATTTATCAACTCAACAGCATGGGCTCCCAATCATTAAGGATGACCTAGCTAATGCATTGCTGAACATCCAACCTGCCCAAAACTGAGACCAAAGCTGAGTCCCAGATATAGCACCATCCCTGAAAAGAGAACAAAAACTTGCAGGCAAGTCATCTTTTGTGGGGTCGTTATTCTGCGTACCATGGATGAAGTGTGTCAGTTGCAGCTTTAAGACCATTTCTAGCAGTGGGGTCTGTACTTTGTCTCACTAACATTTCTCTTGTAAGTTTTCCCCTCAAAGAAACCACTAGAGTCTTGGAGGAACTGTTCCATGCTGCGTTAAGTTTGTTATACAAAGCAGGTGCAACTGAGAGATACGAGGGGTGGACTGAAAGAGTTGCTTCCTATAGGCTCAGAAGGATGACACCTCTGTGGCAATTGCACAGCAGTTTAACTTCCCCTCTGCACGGTCCTGCTTCTCACATCCCTCACAGATTTTGTTACTGAGAGCACTTCTCTTGTACACAGATATCAGTCTTAGAGTCTTTTTTTGGGGAAACCCAACTGAAAATATCTGCCTTTGGTTTCTATAGACACTACATAGAAGAATATAGCCATGGGGAATCACCTTCTGCTTTTCCAAAAGAATTGTTGAGGATATTATGCTTTACATAATTTAGTGCCATCATAAAAAATTGCTTTTCTAAGTTAGTGCCAGGAAAAACATGCATTGTATTCTCCATAATAACAGCTGTGCAACTTACAATACCTCCATTTTTACCATGGCTGCCACGAAGCTCAGAGCCTATCTGAGCAACCACAGCAACAGTTAGCACATTGGCTATAATTCCCACTCAGTAGTACCTATTTTTAAGCCATATTGTAATGCTTTTATTGTAAGCTACCTCAAGCACTTTATTAAGAGCAGCAGGGTATATATAATTTAAACACGATAACCCACCACTAGTACCCTTAGGGGAAAACCAGCACACTCTCACTACTCTTAACCATCTGAATGGTATAACTCTTGTGGTTCGAGAATTGGTTCCTTCTGTTTATTAGTAAGTTGAGCTCGAGCACGTTACCTAACCTCTCTGGTTTAGTTTCTGACCTAAAGAAATGAGGGTAACAATACTATCTATAGGACTGCTGTGAAGATCGATGAAATAACATTCACAAAGTGAGCATGTAGCTGCTCAGTTATTGAAAGCTGTCAAAACCAGCACCAGCACCACCATCATTGTCATCACCAATGTCATCACCACAAGGACAATAGAGGCATGCCCATTGCTGTTTTAGGCCCCTTTGGCCTAGGGAATGGCAAACAAGACTCTGATGAAATTACCATGGAATGAAAATAGTCTGGGGCTCCAAATCCTAAAGTACCTGAACCCCTGAGACCCCTAAGTTTCCAAGTTCTATCAAAGGGTCATGGATGGCTCATGTCTGGTGGCCGTAATGGTTTTGCATATGGTAACTTGTGACCATTCAACCCATTCCGGTCTTCCTGGAGTGACTTACCCTTAACTGGCAGCTGTTCTTCTGCCCTTGCTGGCATGGGTTAGGCTCCCTGGTCTGTGCTCCCACAGCATCCAGGGCTTCCCCCGTCCCACCCTGCCTTGTATTTGCCTCTTGCAGGCTACATCCCCTGGAAGCTGTGGGCTGCTCTGTGAAAGTGAATGTTTTTGTCTTGCTATTGTATCCCCTGGATCTAACACAGCACCTGACAGCATCAGAGGAGCTAACTAAATATTTGTGCAACAAATAAATGAATAATGCTCCCCCCCTAGCTCTTTTAATCATCATACCCAACAAGGGAAAAGGAAGTGGGTGAGTTAGGAAACATTACTAGCATGTAGCAATTAACAACCCCAATCATGAACACTAAATGGGAAATTAGGAAAATAATTACGTGAGAATGTTAAGCAATACACAAGTTAAATTTCTTTTGGCCTCACCTGGAAAATGGGGCTATTAACATCTACTACACTGGTTTGTTGTGATGATTAAATGAGACAAAAAAGGTTTATCATAGCGCCTATTACTATGAACATGTGTTTGATAAATGATATTTATTTTGTTGTTGTCATTTACAGTGATATTCAGTAGTAAGTGAAAGAAAAAACAGAACAAAAATAATTCTTTTAGGCTGATTTTGACTAATAAAACAACAAATTTTAACCATTTCTTTTAATGTAGCAAAATAAGGTTATTTTTTCCATAATTTCAAAAATTTTGTGATTAAAGTAAAAGTGACCAGGGTTTATTACCAGCTCCCTGAAACTCATTCATAAAGTAAAAATAAGTATCATGTCCTCCTTGCCTTATAAGGTTTCAGTGAATTAAATGAATTTCCAAATGTGAAAGTGCCTTAAATGTAGTCACATGCCTTTTTCAGTTCTTTCTCTCTTGCCTTAATTTCCCCCTCTGGTGTCCTTGCGAAGGATGTACTGGCCATGAGGCAGACCCTGAAAAAGAAGCGAGAGTCAGTAATTCAAGTGAAAATCTGTGTGGGGCTGGCCATGACTTTAGGAGTCAGGTGCCAGGCTGGAAGGGATCTGGTGGGCACCTCCAAGGGAGAGGGAGCCCACAAAAAGAATCTTGGAATATCTGGGAAGTGGAGACAAATCCCCCATGCTGGGTCCTGGGTTTGGAAGTGCTCCAGAAAAATGCTATCAAGACTCAAGAATTTAATTTTAAAAATGCCAAAGGCGGCTTCCCTGGTGGCGCAGTGGTTGAGAGTCCGCCTGCCGATTCAGGGGACACGGGTTCGTGACCCAGTCCAGGAAGATCCCACATGCCGCGGCCAATGCCAATATTCTGTTGGCAGAATATCAGATTGCTCTGTTTCATTCATGCTGTACGGGAGAGTCAAACACAGTTTCAACTACAAAGTCAACATTTGGGAAGCCGGGCCAGGCACTTTTCACTTAATCCTCACAAAAAACTCTGCAAGGCAGGTGTTATTATGCCCATTTGTTGGATGAGAGAACTGGGTCTCAAAATTCACAAGCATGAACAAGATCATACGGCAGAGCTAGGATTCAAAAGTAGGGCTCTGGCCTGCTGAGAGCCTGGCTCTTTCTACTACACCAGAGTATAGACAGAATGTTGGACTTTAAAGATTTGCTCTATAAGTTCATATTTTAAGGCACTACTGCTGCTTCAAGTACAAAAGAATAATAGATAATATCAAAAACAATTAATCCTTGCTCCAGAGCACAATAAACACCTCTGTGGACTACTGAAGATGAACCTGAAAACCAAAAGTCTTGAGCACATCAAGAAATCTAACCCTAAGAAAGCAAGCTAATAAAATCAAATAATAGAAAGGAAAATTTTAATACAGATTAAATTAAAATAATAGGATTTTCTGAATAACATTTCAAATGATTTAGGATGCATTTTTCTCATTGCATCTTAACAAGGTGCATGGTTTCAATTTGTCCCATTAACAGTGATGTTCATTTTGACCACCTGATTAAGATGACATCTTCCAGGCTTCTATGCTGTACAGTCACTCTTTTCCCCTTTGTAACTAATAAGAATTTTGTGGGGAAGCCATTAGAATGCTGCTGCATGTGTGCAAACTAGAGTCAATGATGTCTTCTACTGAGATAACAGCAAAGGAGGTGGGCATATTTCATAAACCTCAGGAAATAAAAGCCACAAGCCATGGTAGTTATTTGGATATGAGGAATGAAAGAGGGAGAAGCTAAGGACAGTGTAAAAGTATTCTGGCCTAGGCAGGTGGGTGGATGGAGATGAACTATGGCACACAAGAGAGAGAGTAGTCAGGGGAAGATGGAAAGTTCAGTGTGTGGGTAGATTCTCCTAACTTGTGAGTCATTATTCTTATTTTAAAATTATTTCAAATTTAATTTTTGAATAATATATTCATATCATATGAAAATATTAAAGAATACAGAATATTTGGAAATTAAACAGCAAACTACTAAATAATCCATGGGCCAAAGTAGAAATCAAAAGGGAAATTAGAATATATTTGAAATGAATGAAAATAAAAGTACCACATATCAGGGCTTCCCTGGTGGCACAGTGGTTAAGAATCTGCCTGCCAATGCAAGGCACATGAGTTTGAGCCTTGGTCAGGGAAGATCCCACATGCCGTGGAGCAACTAAGCCTGTGCACCACACTACTGAGCCTGCGCTCTAGAGCCTGCGAGCTGCAACTACTGAAGCCCGCGTGCCACAACTACTGAAGCCCACATGCCTAGAGCCCGTGCTCTGCAACAAGAGAAGCCACTGCAACGAGAAGCCCGCGCACCACAACGAAGAGTAGCCCCCACTCGCCACAACTAGAGAAAGCCCGCGCGCAGCAACGAAGACTCAACGCAGTCAAAAATAAATAAATAAATAAATTTTTTTAAAAAGAGGAGATAAAAAAGTACCACATACCAAATTTTGTGGGGTGCAGTTAAAGTGGCGCATAGAGGGATATTTATAGCTTTAAATGCTCATATTAGAAAAAAAAAAAGGAAAGCTCTAAAATAAATTATCTAAGCTTCCATCTTAAGAACCTACCAAAAGAAGAGCAAATTAAATTCATAATTTAAATTAAATAGATAAATTAAATTAATTTTATCTATTTAATTATCTATCTAATTAAATTAATACTAAATTAAATTAAATAATTAAAATAAATAGAAGGAAGAAAATAATAAAGACAAGGGCAGAAACCAAAGAAATAAGAAATGGACAAATGGATAAAAATCAATTAAACCAAAAGCTACTACTTTGAAAGAATCAATAAAATTTATCCCAGGGATGCAAGGATGGTTCAGTATCCATAAATCAAACAATCTGATAAGTCATCTTTAACAAGAATAAAAATTATATAGCCATCTCAATAGATGCAGAAAAAGCTTCTGACTAAATTCAACATTCATTTATGGTAAAAACTCACCACAAAGTGGGTATAGAGGGAACATACCTCAACATAACAAAGGCCATATATGAGAAGCCTACAGCTAACGTAATACTCAATGGTGAAAACCTGAAAGCATTTCCTCTAATATCAGGAATAAGGATGCCCAGTCTTGCCACTTTTATTCAACATAGTTTTGGAAGTCCTAGACACAGAAGTCAGGCAAGAAAAAGAAATAAAAGGAATCCAAGTTGGAAAGGAAGAAGTAAAACTATCACTGTTTGCAGATGACACGATACCATACAAAGAAAATCCTAAAGATGTCACCAAAAAAACTACTAGAACTCATCAATGAATTTGGTAAAGTTGCAGGATACAAAATTAGCGTACAGAAATCTGTTACATTTCTATACACTAACAATGAACTATCAGAAAGAGAAAATAAGAAAACAATCCCATTTACGATCACATCAAAAAGAATAAAAAGGAAAAATAAACGGGACTGTATCAAACTAAAAAGTTTTTTGCACAACGAAGGAAACTATCAACAAAATGAAAGGGCCACCTACTGAATGGGAGAAGATATTTGCTAATGATATATCTGATAAGGGGTTAATATCCAAAATATACAAAGAACTCATACAACTCAACATCAAAAAAACAAACAACCTGATTAAAAATAGGTAGGGGACCTTAAGAGACATTTTTCTATAGAAGACCTACAGATGACCAACAGACACAAAAAAAGATCCTCAAAATCACTAATCAAAGGAAATGCAGGGCTTTGCTGGTGGCGCAGTGGTTGAGAGTCCGCCTGCCGATGCAGGGGACACGGGTTCGTGCCCCGGTCCGGGAAGATTCCACCTGCCGTGGAGCGGCTGGGCTCGTGAGCCATGGCCGCTGGGCCTGCACGTCCGGAGCCTGTGCTCCGCAACGGGAGAGGCCACAACATTGAGAGGCCCGCGTACCGCAAAAAAAAAAAAAAGGAAATGCAAATCAAAATCACGATGAGATATCATCTCACACGTGTCAGAATGGCTGCTATCAAAAAGAACAAATATCAAGTATTGGTAAGGATGTGAAGAAAAGGGAACTCTTGTGTTGGGCTGGTGGGAATGTAAATCGGTGCAGCCGTTATAGAAGACAATACGAGGATTCCTCAAAAGAATTGAAAATAGAGCTACCATATGATCTAGCACTTCCACTCTTGAGTATTTTTCCAAAGAAAACAAAAACACTAATTAGAAAAGATATATGCACCCTTGTGTTCATTGCAGCATTATTTACAATGGCCAAGACATGGAAGCAACCTAGGTGCCCATCGATAGATGAATGGATATAGCAGCCTTGAACTGAGCCTGGGAAGGGCCTGAGCTGGTGGGGAGGGGACAGGGGCTCAAATCCTTTCTCTGCCACTTAGCTGTGGATTCTTGGGCAAGCTACCTTAGCTCACCTTGGCTCAGCCAGTTCACTTCTCTGCAAAATGGGGATAAATGAGGCCTGGCTTAAAGCGTTTTCAGAGGTAAGTAAGAGAGCGTAGGAAAAGCACCTGGCACCCGCCTAGCACAGAGGACAAACCCTCTAGACAAGGTACTTCTCTCTCTCCAAATGATGTGTGTGCCGGTGTGTGTGTGTGTAAAGGTGTAAATACACGTGTGTGTTCGTGAGTGAGAAAAGGCAGGGCCGGCTGTGAGATACAGCTCACAGTTGGCTCAATTACTCATGGCCTCAAAATAAAAAGGCTGCTCCAAGCATGTATGGGCCCCAGGATGACTGTAAATCCCACAGCCCCGGGCCCAGGCCAGAACGCTTGCCAACCCTACCCCACCTCCTCTGCTGGTGGCCAGAGCCCTGCTGCCCTCCTCTCTCCCCAGATGGCCTGGTCCATGCCTACCCAGGGCCCTGGGAAGCCACAGAGCATCAGGGGCTCCAGAGTGGTCCTGAAGGGTCCAGGGAGGGGGTCTGGGGCAGAGGCTGGGACCCCGGTTGTCTGCAGGGCTTTTTGGAGACTCTGCACTGCTTGCCTGCTCCGGGGACCTCTCCAGGTTAAGAGATCCATCTGGAACCAGCGAGTGGAGGGCTGCACAGCCCGGGCCTCTCGCCTTACGTGTGGCTCAGCCAGGGGTGTGGATCCTTAGTCCCTCCACACAGGAGCTGGCAGAGCAGGTGGAGCTCTTTAGCCTCAGCGTTTCTGAGGGCTCAGGGATCCCCTTCCTGTTCTGGAGCTTGGGGAGAGCTGGCCGTCTAAAGGACTCCTGCTGTGACCTTATTTCTAAACAGATAGCCCCCTCCCCGGGGGAGCTCATTTTGGCCCCAAATATTACAAATGTAACTTGGATGCCAACAGGCATAAAAAAGAATTAAACCTAATTAAACCTAATTCTTAATTCTTAATTTAGGTTTAAACCTAAAACCTAATTCTTACGAGCAACCAAGGCGTGCAAAGCACTCTGTTCTCATTTAATTCTGGAACCACCTTTTCATGTGGTGTCTCCATTTTCCTAGAGAGGAAATGGAAACAGAGGTTAACAAGCTGGCCTAAGACCATACAACTAGCAAATGCCAGGGCTGGGATTCAAACCCCTGCTTTTTTCCAGAACCTCCCTCGATGGCGGGTGCTTCCACGTATGAGACAACACACCTGGACAGGCTGTGTTGGTGGCACTAGGAGCTCTGGGCAGACGCTGGAGTGAGGGTCCCGGGGCCCCAGGAGAGCTGCCTCTAGGATAATGAACGAGCACAAACCCCAGGCCCAGCCTTCCTCCACCTGCCCAAGCCCCTTCCTCAGGCCCCTGGCACAGCTGTCGCCATCCCAGCCTGTGATCCGATTACAGACCCCAGAGCCGCTGGTCTCTTCCTGCCGCTGCCGCTGCTGCTAGTGAACAGGAAAGCAGAGGCCCATCCTGCCTGCGAACAACACGGAAGCAAGCGGAGGACAAAGCTATCAGAGGCCCTGCCAGCTGCCGTCATCGCTGGGGGCCCCGCCCTCCGAGCTCATTCTCTGGGGTCTTAGGCGGCGGCTGCTGAAGAGGGGCAGGAACGAGGGCCCCGCGGTGAGGATGTGAGGAATCCTGCAGTTGGCTTTGTTTAGACGGGTCGTAGGGGCGCCTCCTCCCTTGCACCAGAGTGCGGACACGTGCGGACACGTGCGCACACACAGAGGAAGCCCCCTCCACCTCCCACCCAGTGGCCTCGCACAGGAGGCCCAGGCCTGGATTAATGCTCGGCTTCACCAGTTATGAATTTGGCGACTCTGGGCCTGCTCCTAATCTAAGCTTGCTTCCTCACGTGTAAACTGGGTTCATCATAGCACCTAACTCGTAGGTTTTTACATCCCAGGTCCTCACCAAATGCTTGTTGAGTAAAACCAGTCCCCGCCACATCGACCCATCCATTCCCTGTGGTACAGGCCCTGGACCCCTCTCTTTTCTGCACTTCTTTCCTTCCTAGCATCCCTACACCTACTCAGCTGGGCTTGACCCGAGGTGTTCTTTCCTAAGCCTCCCCCTTCCAACCCTGCAAGTCCGTGAGCTACTTTCCTCAGGGTCACACTTCTGAGGGCTACAGCGGGGGGTCCAAGAGGCTTCGGATGTTTAGAAAATGTACCCAGTTCTTGGAAATAAGGCACAAGCCTACTGAATGCTCTTTCAAGGTCACACTAGAGCAGTGTCCAACAGGCCCCCTAGGGGCCTTCTGACTCTCTAAGGGAAGGCCATTTCGTTTGACACACTGTCTTCCACTGATTAGGGTGTAGACTCTGCAAAGTTAGATGTTAACTTAGAAAGAAATAGAGGATTGGGAATTTGGAAATGATCCTTGTAGGCTAGAAAAATAACCCCAAAGATTATAGTTTTATTGACCTAGAGAGCTTCTGTCATGCTGCTGGTTCCCTCATTAATGAGATAAATCTCTTAACACACGCTCACTATATTGTGTATGAGAATCGTATTTTCAACTTTTCAAAAATGATGCTTCAACACGGATCTCACGTTTCTAGGAAGAGGCCAGGGTTGGGGTGGGAGGATCCCCCAGGGTGGAAATTGGAAAGAGTGCAGCCCCTGTGGAGGATGACGGGCTGTGGATGGAGAGGAAGGCTAAGCTTAAGGCTAAGTGCACCTGTGTCCTGAGAGCGGTGATGCTTAGGATGCTGGTGGTGATGTGTGTGTGTGTGGAGGGGGGTGCGGAGGAGGGGGGTAGATGGAACTACAGAGGGGCGACTGCTGAACATAGTGATGACGCAAAGGGGCAACAGAGCGCCCGGAGCTCACGGGTCCCTCTCCCTAAGCCTGCGAGAAGAGACGGGTGAGAAAATGTGGTCTCCATCAAAAGGGCTTCAACAATGAGAGACCTCAGAGGAAATCATCAGGGGGGTAGAAGGAAGGTTTCAGGTGTTGAGATTGAGGCTGAAGGTTCCAGAAGCTTTTGCGATATAAGAGGTTTCGGAGGAGGTGGGGCAGGTATGGAGGATGGCTGGCTGCAAGGACCTCGCCTCAGGCCCAGGGGTGAAGGCAGCCAGGACGGCGGGAAGCCGCCTGGAAGGAACCGGAGCCCTAGTGAGGCCGGTGACAGCCTGGGCAGGCCTGGGGCTTCTACCAGAGCAGGGCCTGGTGCACATCAGAGGTCAGGACTGCTCCTAGTGGGGACTCTGGGCAAGAGGCACTGGAGGTTTTCCTGGTGGTCTAGTGGTTAGGATTTGGGGCTTTCACTGCCGTGACCCGGGTTCAGTCCTTGGCTGGGGAACTGAGATCCTGCAAGCCGTGCGGTGTGTCCAAAAAAAAAACGGGATTAAGAAAAGGGGGTTTTCCTCCCTGGCTGGGCGAGAGGACACCCTGAGTTGGTCACACTCATCTTGGGTCCTGGCTCTTGGCTTTCAACAAAAGCTCCCCAGAAACCTCAGGTGTGCAAGGAAGGTATCAGGGCAGCAGGGAGCAGCTGTCAGGCCCTCTAGCTGCGTCCACTGCAGCACCAGGGCGGTGATTATCCCCCGAGTGTCACCCTTAGAACTGCTGGCAGCAGGCACGGACCCTCAGCTGGGAGCCTCCAGGCCCCTTCTATTGAGGAAGCCCGTGAGTCAAGCTGGTAAGTTTAAAACTACTCTCCCCTCAGGATGGGAATTCGTTTAAAGCGCCCAGTACAATGGGGGAGGTGGAACAGTCCTGAGGCGGGTTGGGACAGCGGCGGCTCTGGTCTGCCAGTTGCAGGGGCCTCCCTCCCACCCGCCCCCCTGCAACCAGCTGCCACCCACTCTTTACCTCGGTTCAGATGAAAGTTTCATTTTCCTCTTTGGATGAAGCATAACCAAAAAAGTCTGCTGCTTTCCTTCGCATAGACGTCTTCAAAAGGATCTCTCCCAGGTCACCGGCCATTCTTTGTTCCAGAGGTCAAGGATTTCAACAGGCCGGAGCCCACTCTTTGAGGCCCGTAGATTTCCCCAGTTAACAGGCAGGACCTGAGGCCTTCCTGCGCCCTGCCCCAGACCTGCTGATTTAGAATCTCCAGGGGAAAAGGCGGGAGAAACTGCATCTTCCAAAACCACTCCAGGTGGGGAGTTCCCTGGTGGTCTAGTGGTTAGGATTTGGGGCTTTCACTGCCGTGACCCAGGTTCAATCCTCGGTTGGGGAACTGAGATCCTGCAAGCCGTGCAGCATGGCCAAAAAGGAAAAAGAAAAAGAAAAAGAAAAAGAAAAAGAAAAAAGGGGGGGGGCGGGATTAAAAAAAAACCACTCCAGGTGAATTTGATGATGAGGCAAGGCCTGGGTAACATAGGTTTCTGTTAGAACTCCACCAGGATATGGGGTATTCATACACTTCTCGTCAAACATCTACTAAATTATTCCAGCTTCTTCCCCAGCCACCAGGTTCACCCCTAGGGTGGGGCAGAGTGGACCCCACAGAGCATAGCTTTGCAGAGCATCCACGCCCCCTTCCGCATGGGGAGAACCCTGTCAAAGGGAACCAGGACGATGATAGAAATAGTCTGAGGGAGAAGTCGGAGGGGAGAAGCAGCCTGGGGTGTCCCAGGACACGGCCCGCAGGCAGGAGGAAGTCTCACTGACGGGGAGGTACCATGTGCCTGTGGACCACAGAGGACAGACCTGGGCTGGGGTCCGGCTGCCCCCACGTAGAGCTGCGTCACTGGGGTTCGGGGTGGGGAAATAGCCTCTTCTTTGGAAAACGAGGACAGCAGTTCCTCTCTCAGGGCTGTTGTGAGGTTTGTCTGCCATAAAGAACATAAGTCACTGAGCACAGAGCCTGGCACGTAGTAAGCGTTCAGTAAGTGCCAGCTGCTATTATCAATTGTTCATTCTACAAACACTCTGCATAAAAACGGCAAAAACAAACAGCAAAACAGAAACTTAGACATGGCCCCAGTCCTCATAGTGCTTACAGGGTACAGGGTTTTAAAGGGATTTTGCTCTAAAGTAAGGCAAATAAAAGGTTTTTGTTTTTAACGTGACAGAGGAAAAGAACTTTGGGGAAAAGCACAGGTTTGATTCAGATGAGAGTTCTGCCCTCGCTCCTGCTTTCAGATTCAATCTGTTGGAGCAAGAATAGATTGTGGAGGTCCCAGAAAGGGGGCCTGACTTCCTGAGACCGGAGAACCTTTTCAGCCTTGAAGAACAAATAAAATTTTTACGCCCCCGTGCCCTGCCCCTGCACTAGTGTGTCTAAAGGCTTGGTCACCTGGAACTATTCTTAGTTCTATCAACTTCCAAATCTGCCTCTACCTCAAATGTCTCAAGTTACTGCTTTAAAACCTTCCTATACCTGCAAACTACAAAGTGAAGACTAATTAAATGGATTTGAGAACCAAAAGAGAAAAGGGATGGTATGGGAAGGGGCACAGAATCACAGTCCTGCTCTTCAGAACTGGAAGATAAGATGAATGAGGACTGAACCCAGGCCCTCCTCAGGGAAAACTGAGCTCTAAGAGGCTAGGGAAGAGTGGCAGTGGTGGCAGTGCTCAATGTGCAACCTTTGCCTTTTTCAAATTGGGAGCAGAGAATAGGGTTGGGGGACTCAAGAGGAGTTGATGGTTAACTGCTAGAGAATTCCAGAATCAAAAGCACTCAGCCAGCATCCTCCTCTGCAAGGATGCTTGTGTGATACAGAGTGGAGGGGGGGAAGGGGGTTCCTGGTTTTGGATTTGCAGTTCCTTTTCGGGGACTACTTACAAGTCGACCACCTGAAATTGAAATTTTTTTTTTTTTTTTTTTGCTGCACTGCGTGTCTTGCAGGATCTTAGTTCCCTGACCAGAGATCGAACCCAGTGCCTGGGCACTGGGAGTGCAGAGTCCTAACCACTGGACTGCCAGGGAAGTCCCCAAACGTTTCGTTTTAATACCCAGCCAAGGGCAGAGGTTAGACAGACAGACACCCCAGGAGCGTGTCCACAAGAAAAAGAAAGCAAAGAGTCACTGCAAGGACCTCTTTGGCATGCAGCTTCAGTAATTTCTCTTTCTTGAAGGTTCCAGAGCTTTAATCTCACAACTGAGAGGAAAGACAGACACTCTCACCTCAGAAGTGAAACACCATGTTGCTTATTTCTCTACTTGTGGCTTAAACTCCAGTGCATCATAAGGCCACGCTTGGTGCCAGTATTTGCATCAGGGGCATGGATGGATGGAGTGTTAGGGAGGACAAGATTTAGGCCACTGTGTGACGCCAGCTGAGGCACAGAGGCAGGGCCGTGCATGTGCACAGGCAGGCACACATGCTCCTTCACACCTGCTCACTGAGAGGATGAACACTTTATTCTCCAGCAGTACAGAAACTGGACTTCTGGGAAAATCCTAAAGAGGATAATAGTGCTTTCTCCAAGGCTACAGGGGTGCTAAATAGGTTTCTAACAAGAAAACAAATCATTAAGTATTGTCATCACTCTGTGAGAGAATGTAAGAGATCCTAATTCTGACTCAGTAGTGTTGGGGAGATGATGCTGAAATGGTAAACTGAAAAGCAACGTAATAGGTGAAGGTGTTTCCATTAAGGGATGCAAGGTGTGAGTCAGAAATAGGAAACAGGGAAAACGAAGACAATCTCTTCTGGGTCTACAGAAGGATTCAGAAGGCACCAGCAGAAAAAAATGCTGCTCTGAGAAACAAGTAGGGCTGTTGGAAGAAAGTGTTGCCATTTTGTTAACAAGATCCTATTAAACAGCTGCTGTGTATCTTTCTAAATAGCAATACAACCTGTTGCGAGCACTAGGTACCTTGGCTGAAAGCATCTGCTTTATGAGCACTTAGCTCGTAAACTCCAGCAACAGGGCGATCTCAAGAATATCACACCTTGACCTTCTCATTGCTCCTGGAACTCTACTAATGAGTAACTAAAGAGGAAACTAGTTTGAAAACTAGACTGGAAAATTGGAGGGGTTGGCATGCGTCAAGGTCCCCCTCTAGCGGTTCTGGAAATAAAGTAACTTGAGATTTAGAATATCAGGAGAAAAAAATAGCTGCATAGACAAAGCTGAAGCAAACCTTTGCAGTCATCGTTTCTAATTCTGAGGGCGTATGATAGATTCCTGTTTGAAAAACCTCTCCTAGCAAAGGCTTCTGCCTTAGAAGTGGCACGACCCTTTTACTATGTTACACATTAACTGCCTCTGTGACCTTGGTTCCAAATGATTTGGTCTCACATGCATGTCCGTCAAATTCAACTTTCTACTGTTTGTTTTTCTCTCTCTCTCACCTATATGTACTTCTATGTTACCAGTCTTTATAACTATCATCTTTAATGAAGGAAAAACTTCAGACTTAACTTATGAGGCTAAAGCAGGACTTGGCATCACTGCACACCTGACTGCTTGTGTATTGTATAATCAACATGCCATGCACTGGTCTGAAGCACAGAGAATACATAAAAGTTGACATTCAAATGTTAATGTCCTCTTTGCAATAGACTTATACCAACCAATGTGATGACTTGAGAGAGTAAATATATCCACATTCTCCTTGAAAACCTAATCTCTATGCTGCCTCATATCCCTGTGCAGTTACTGGCTGCCACAAGGGCTCTTACACCCAGGAGACTCTCTGTCTCTAGGAAGGGGAGACTCAGTGCCACATGGTGGCAGATTTATGGAGCAACACTAACATCTTTCATGCAGAAGTCTGGCAACCGGGAGTAACCCAATCCCCCTAGGACATTCAGGGACACAAGTGATCAGTGTACCTAAATAGGTGAGGGCGAAAGAAAAGGGGAGAAGGGTGGGGAGGGAAAAGGTAAAGAAAACTAAAGATGGTGGTAACTCGCCCTTAAAATCTGTTACTGGGTGTAACGAGGAGGACCAATCAACACTGTACAATTATGGTACAAAATATCTCTTACTTCCATAGTTAACCAGGGAGAACAAAGAGCTAACCATTCCATATTTTACATTTTTTAAAAAGGTGCAAAAATTATACAAACAACTTTCTATCTTGGGAAAATAATCCTAAATTTCCACAGTTCTGTGTAAAAATGCTCAGTTTAAGGGGGTTTGTTTTTGGCATTGTAGCCAAAAGGAAACAATCTAAGCACCCAATAGGAGGAGGTATTTTAAGTAAATTAGGCTACTTCTATTTGACAGAATTTTGTGGCCATTAAAATTTTGTTTCTGAAGAGGTTAAACAGAGGAATATTTTATATTGTATTACTAAGTGAAAAATTCAGGATATAAAATTATATACACACTTCAAATCTACTAATACTTGGTAACAATATTAACAAAATCTCAAAGTGGAAAAATCAGGACAGGACTATCCAGCCACAGAGAAGCACTTTTTAGATTTATGAATCACTGGCTAATTCCTTTGGTGAATTTCTTTCCTTCCTCTAAGTTTCTGGGTTAGCCAAGTATGTCCAGGACTGTCACATTTTTCTATTCATTTTCATTAAGAATTAATAATTTATAGGGAATTTCCTGGCAGTCCAGTGCTTAGGACTCTGCACATCCACTGCCGGGGGCCCAGGTTCAATCCCTGGTCAGGGAGCTAAGATCCCACAAGCTGTGCAGCGCGGCGCAAAAATAAAAATAAAACAATAAATTTATGACTGAGATATAACAAGGAATATGGGTTTTATATTTATATTCTATGTTTCATTATCTAGGTGCTTATTGTTACAAATCCACTGGAGTCTCATTTATACTGATATTCTTGGGGAGATGCTTAATATTAGGAAGTTCTAGAATGATGGCATGCAGGTAACATCCTTGCCAAATTCTCTATTATAGAGGGTGGGTCATATCAGGGCAAAGTTATAGGTCATAAACTATATACCATTTCAGTCTCCACAGGTAGTGACTCATAATGATTATTCTTGGGGAGATGCTTAAGAAACATTTTAGGAATATCAGAAAGATACTGTGCTTACATAACCCTTTGAATGGGGTCTTAGAATATTTCTTATACCAAATTCTCTGTTAGGGAAGATCAGTTATATTATGGCAAAACTATAAACAATATACTGAACGTTTAAACTCTACAGAGATTCAGCTGGTCAAAATGAAAACTCAAAGTGAATGTACATTTTAAAGTCACAATACTTTTTCCTCATTTTAGAAGTGCCTCTTTAGGGATTTCTGGCTCCCACCAATGGAGACTCCTAACAAACCAAACCTCTTGCAGATAACAACTATAAACTCTGAGGGTAAAAAAAAGTCAGCAAGAAATAAATGGTATATATATAAAAAAGGAAGAAATAAAACTGTCTCTATTTGCATATGACATGATTATGTAGAAAATCTCAAAGAATCTACAAAAAAGACCTAGTAGAATAAGGGAGATTTCCAAGGACACAAGAGTATTCAACCCAGTATAGGCTGTACTGGTGACTTGCTTCCAAAGGAGTGTCAAAGGGGGAAAAAAGTAACTATAGTGAAGAAACCTGACAAACAATCTTGGGCAGGTGATAGAGGTAAACATCACCAGTGATAAAGCATGTTAATAACAGGCACTGCTGATGTGATGTGATGAGGACATTTCACCTCTATAGTATTATATATTTAACTCCAGTTTAACCATGAGAAAAATAGCAGACAAGGGCAAATTGAGGGACATTCTACAAAACATCTGAAAAGCAGTCCTCAAAACTGTCAAGGATGAAAAACAGACTAAGAAACTGTCACAGACCAGAGGAGACATGACAAGTAAAAGTAATGTAGTATCCTCTGTGGGATCTGAGAAAAAAAGGCATTAGTGGAAAAACTGGCAAAATCTGTAGTTGAAAAACTAAATGTACCCACGTTGGGGGAAAAATGTACCACGGTAACTGTTATGGGCTGAATTGTATCCCCCCTCCAAATGTACATGTTTAAGTCCCAAACCCACTACCTCCAAATATCACTACTGTTTTGGAGATAGGACCTTTTAAAGAGGTGATCAAGTTACAATAAGGCTGGAGTGGGCCCTAATCCAATCTGACTGGTGTCCTTAGGAGGAAATCTGGACAAACGAGCTTATTTCTTTTAAATGTTATGCTTCAAAAGATACCATTAAGAAAGTAAAAAGACAATCCAAGGGCTGGGGTATTTACAAGTCACACACCTGACAAGGGTCTTTTGCATCCAGAATAAAGAACTCTAACTTCTGTTATTAGTATTCTATAATAATGCAAACTATGATTCTATAATAAAAACACGAGTAACAGAATTTAAATATGGGCAAAATATATGAATAGACATCTCACTGAAGAAAATATATAAATGACCAGTAAGCACATAAAAAGATGCTTAACATCATTAGTCATTAGGAAAATGCAAATTTAAACCACAATGAGGTACTACTTCACATAAGAATGGCTATACTAAAAAGACAGAAAAATAAGTATTGGTGAGGATGTGGAAAAAAACATAGCCCTCATATATTACCGGTGGAAATGTAAAATGGTACAGCCTTTGGAAAAGTCTGGCAGTTCCTCAAAATGTTAAACATACCATATGACCCAACAATTCCAATCCAGGGTAAATACCCAAGAAAAATGAAAACATATTCACACAAAAAAAACTTGTTCATAAATAGCATTATTTATAATAGCCAAAAGGTAGAAACAACCCAAATGTCCAACTAATGAATGGATAAACAAACCATGGTATACAGTTGACCCTTGAACAACATATAGGTTAGTGGTGCTGACTCCCCTTTGGGGTTGAAAATTCATGTACTGTTATCTCTGCCTCAAAAACAAAGGAATTGATAAATTACTCACCCAAGGGCAGGAAGCTAAAACAGTTTGGATAGAATAAGGCCTCAAACCCTAGATCTTTTAATTCCTCATATTATGAACACAATCTTTATCCTCATACTTAAAGATCAATAAAATGACAATACAGGTGCTATACTGAAAAAAACCCAAGTATAAGTGAACCTGAGCAGTTCAAACCCATGTTGTTCAAGGGTCAAATTGTATATTCATACAATGGGATATTATTCAGCAATAAAAAGGAATCAAGTCCCGGTATGTGCTACAACATAAATGAACCTTGAAAACATGCTAAATAAAGGAAGTCAGTCACAAAAGGTCCCATACTGTATCATACCATTTATATGAAATGTCCAGAATAGGCAAATCCATAGTATGAGACACAAATTAGATTTGTGGTCGCCAGAGGAATGATAAGGGGAGAGGGAGATGTAGAGTGACTGCTAATGGGTACAGTGTTACTTTTGGGGTAACTGAAATGTCCTAAAATTAGATTGTAGAGATAGTTGCACAATTCTGTGAATAAACTAAAAAGCACTGAATTGCACCATTTTAATGGGTGAATGTTACGGTATGAATTACCTCAATAAAGCAATTTTAAAACACAATAAGCAGCAAAGCTCTAATCTGGGAAAAGACCAATGTTTCAATAACAAGGTTTTCCAAACTACTTATCCAGAAAAACAAGGAAATTTTATAGCTCAGTTTCTTGGATACTCTCCCCAACTTCTATTAAACACACTGCCGTTTTAAATTAAAAATACTTTTTAAAGGACTGTTACATTGAGTTAAAGCAGGGGTTCTAACCCTCACTGAGGGTCAGAATCACCTTGCAGAACTTTAGAATTAACAATGAACAAGACCCTATGCCTTAAAGATTTCGATTCAAGTGGTCTAGGGAAATATTTCAGCAATGTTACGTTTTTTTTTTTAATTAATTAATTTATTATTGGCTGTGTTGGGTCTTCGTTTCTGTGCGAGGGCTTTCTCTAGTTGCAGCGAGCGAGGGCCCCTTCATCGCAGTGTGCAGGCCTCTCACTGTCGCGGCCTCTCTTGTTGTGGAGCACACGCTCCAGATGCGCAGGCTCAGTAGTTGTGGCTCATGGGCCTAGTTGCTCTGTGGCATGTGGGATCTTCCCAGACCACGGCTCGAACCCATGTCCCCTGCAGTGGCAGGCAGATTCTCAACCACTGCGCCACCAGGGAAGCCCAGCAATGTTACATTTTTAAAAGCTCACTTATGGATTTAAAAATGCAGCCAGGATTGGGAATCACTGCTGTAATTCAACAGAATATTAAACTGTGTTTTAAAAATCTTTTAGGGGCTTCCCTGGTGGCGCAGTGGTTGAGAGTCTGCCTGCCAATGCAGGGGACACGGGTTCGTGCCCCGGTCCGGGAAGATCCCACATGCCACGGAGCGGCTGGGCCCGTGAGCCATGGCCTCTGAGCCTGCGTGTCCGGAGTCTGTGCTCCGCAACGGGAGAGGCCACGACAATGAGAGGCCCGTGTACCGCAAAAAAAAAAAAAAAAAAAAAAAATCTTCTTTTAGGTGAAGGCAGACCTTTTCTTAAGCAAAACAAAAGGTAGATATTTAAGAAAAATTTGTTTCTAATCATAGAACCATAAATAAAAAGCCACATAAAACACAAAGTTAGTCATAAAACCAATTATTTAATTGAAGCTATAAAAAAGAGGCAATATAACAGATAAAATAATTAGGAAAGACTATTTAGCACATTTTAAAAGATTTAAAATAGGAGGACACTTTACAAAAGGTTGTGTGGGAAAAATTCTTAAACTATAAGTAGAAATGTAACATTACAGAGCATGTTATAAAATACAATGACAGAAATATAAAAGGGCTATGTATGCTCTAAGTCTGAAAACTATTAATAATGACCAGATATTTAGGTTTAAATTTACAGTTCCTGGGTATGAGGATCATATTACTATACACATCTTCCAAACCAATGGGAAGTATTTTCCAATTAACCATGAGTGGTATCATCTTCTACAAAGTCTTTGGCCATCTCTGCTGTGATCACATCAATATGACTAACCTGAAGAATAAATGTTAAAAACAAAATCTGTTAAATCTTAAAGAAATATATCAGTGTTCCCCTGTATAGGGTAATATTTTAAAAATACACCCAATCACCTAAATATTTTACATAACAAGTCAAATGACTCTAAAACACTGACTGATAAAACCTTTATTTACAATGCTGTTTGTTCAATGCATGAGTTTAAAAATATTTGAACCATATTTTTGTTCAGTTTTTATTACTTTGCTATTTTAAAGAATCTTAAGGCTGAAAGCACCAGGAAGAGTTGTGTGGTCTAACCAAATATAAATGAACTTATGTAACTGTTTAAGACTGTGAATTAAATAAGCACTAAAGAGATAGATACGAAGATAGTGTCTCTTAATGCCAATAAAAATAAAACCAATGCAATGAATGCTCCAAAAATACGGATAACCTTCACAGGCATTTTAAGTTTTTTTCAATAACTTTCTAAATTTTCTTTCATACTTAAGTAACATAAAACAAGAATTCAACAGTATAATGGATTGAATACTACATAAACTTAAACTTAATATAAAAAAAATTACCTTATTTCTGAACTTTACACCATAGAATTTGTCAGCTGACTCAAGCAATTCAGGCCTAAAAGTAGTTGTAATAAATTGAGCATGTACAGCAAGTTCCATAATCATATCTGTAAAAAGAAATAGTAATCTAATAAAACCCTTTTTTCAGTTGAAATGAAAATTTAAAAAGCAACTATCTTTTTACTCTTACCTAAAACTTAAAACTGCCTGCATGCATACATCTACAAAAAATATCAACTTGTTTCTTAAACTAGGGATAAATCTTTAACACACATAACTTAGTTACAGAATATAAAGAAGCAACACCTAACACAGCATTAGAAATAATGTCAGAGCAAAGTAAATTTTCTCACACAAAAAACCAAAAGCAACCTTTTCCTGCTACCCACACCCCCAACCTGTATACTGGATTTGTTTGCATAAACTTACTAAAGATCACATATAGATTATTTAAACACATCAACATTGTTTATGACAGAGACTATTCAAGCGTTGAGAAAAAGTGTTTAAAGGAGAGACGTTTGTATAAAAGTTTAACTGGAGGAGGATTTTCAATTATTACATCTATTTCTCACAGAACTAAACTTTGCAGTCTAATACTAGGTTTTTGAAAAATTGTTCAAAGAGAAATTATTTTATTTACTAATACCCTGTCCAGGCTCCCTGGATATCTCAGGCAACAAGAAATATACTATAAAAGAGGTAAGCTATTGGGGCTTCCCTGGTGGCACAGTGGTTAAGAATACGCCTGCCAATGAAGGGGACATGGGTTTGAGCCCTGGTCTGGGAAGATCCTACATGCCACGGAGCAACTAAGCCCGCGAGCCACAACTACTGCTGCCTGCGAGCCGCAACTACGGCTGCCCACGTGCCACAACTACTGAAGCCTGCGGGCCTAGAGCTCATGCTCCGCAACAAACCCACCTCAATGAGAAGCCCACGTACCGCAACGAAGAGTAGCCCCCACTCGCCACAACTAAAGAAAGCCTGAGCGCAGCAACAAAGACCCAATGCAGCCAAAAATAAATAAATAAATTTTTAAAAAAAGAAAGTGAGGGAATTTAGTGGAGTGGGGATGAAGGGGAAAAAAAAAAGTAAAAAAAAAGAGGTAAGCTATCATTTCTAGCAAGTTACTATGAAACTATGAAACCAAAACTGTACCTGACACAGCCTTTCTGTGCTGAGCATCCAGAGCCTGGTCAATCTCATCAAACAAGTAAAAAGGAGCTGGGTCACATTTCTGAATGGCAAAAATCAGAGCAAGAGCTACCAAGGATTTCTGTCCACCTGAAAGCTGTTGCATTTCTCTCATTTCACCTTGTTTTCCTGTAAATGACACCTAAGAAAATATTTAATGAGTTATATCTCAAAGGGGTAAAAATGTACCAATTTAGATTCGCAAAATAGTCTACAAATTCTACTATGATAACGCTCTGGGGAAAATTGAATGTAAAGGTATTTTACCCTAATTCCAACTCCAGTGAACTGGTCAACTGATGGAACACTGCTTTGTGACCCAGAGCCCCTCTCACTTTCACCACTCCCTTCTCCTTCATCCTGAGACTGACTGCCTTCCACATCTCCTTTCTTCATCACCAAAGTAGCTTTGCCACCAGGTACCAACTTTTGGAATACTTCACTGAAGTTTTTGGATACCTTAAAATAAACAGATAGATAGATAGATAGATAGGGTGTCAACTGGAATATGTATTTTTTAAAAAAAAGATAAAATTTAAAAGCAATCAAAATTAGTTTTATTTTTTTAATCTTAAGAACAAGAATAACAGATTGGATCCCCTTTAAGAGCTGTATAAAACATTCCAGTTACTATATTTGCAACCTATATACTGGATTTGTTTGCATGTTTCAGATCCAATTATCAGTGGAAAAAAAGTTTAAAAATCTTTACAAATTGAATAACAGACTGAATAATACCTGAAGACTTCAGCTTGTGTGTTTACTACAAATAGAAACATACCTGTTTGAAAGTCAACTGAATAGCTTCATATTTTCGAAGTTCAAGTACATTCATCAGTTCCATGATTGATTTGTACCCCCTATCCAACTCTTCTTGCCGCTTTATTAACTTTTCTTTCTGCTCAGAGAAATTTACAAACTGATCTAAAGCTTTTTTGTTAACATGGCTGTACTTCTTCAATTCTGTGTTGCACTGTTCAAGTTTTCGAAACAACTATAAAGAGGAAAAAAATGTGTAAATAAATCCACATACAGGGAAATTTGCAATAAGATTTCAAATTTAAAACCAATTAGATTTACCTGTTTGAGGCTCAGTGTTTGGTATTTTTCAAATGCTTCCTGGGGAAGTGATCCAAGTTCTCGAATTTTCTTCATACACTCTTCTTTCTTCTTCAGTAGCATGCCTTGTCGATTTGTCATCTTTTCTAGTTCTTTAGTGTCATGATTTATAGCATCCATGTGTTCTTTTTCCATATTTTTCCAGCGCTCCATACTTTTCTGCAACTCCTTAATTCCAGCTTCTGTTTTATCAATGGAATTGTCCAAATCTAAAATGGGGGGAAAACCAAATTAGGTCATAACACCTATTTTATTATTTTTTTGACCAAGCTGCGTGGCCTGAGGAATCTTAGTTCCATGCCCAGGGATTGAACCCAGGCCCTCAGCAGTGAAAGCATAGAGTCCTAACCACTGGACCGCCAGGGATTTCCCCAAAACAGCTGTTTTAAAGCCAGAGTGTTAGCTGACCAAAGATTTTCAAGGTCAAATCTATCAAAATAAATAGGTTTAAATTTTACTGTGAAAACTTATGAAAAACTTCAGAACAAAATTGGGAGTGTACATGAGTCAAGGTATACAGTTTACATTTAATGTTTATAAAAACCTAAAATAGTTTTCTTCTCAGCAACTAGTGATAAGAAACTTGATTCAGCTATTTCGTACTTTTGTCAATGAAACTGGTAATGTTATGGTCTCTCATAAAATTGTCACAAGCATTTCAACAAAACAAAGGTTACTATTTATAATCAACACCCTAAACTCTGTTCACTATAAACTGTTTATGATGATGGAAAACACATAAAACTATTGGTACATGCTTTTGCCTATTTGGATATTTCATTTTGTAGTAAACAATCCTATAAAACCAATAAGCTAAATTTAACTAAATACCAAAAATATTTTTACTAAATAAAAATTCACCTTCTGATCGTGCCATGGTATCTTTTACTCTTTTATTGATGGCTTCAAGTTCTGAGGTTGTAGCAGTGAGAACAGTACCCCCTTCTGTCTCTCTCAGTTCATTGAGTTCCTACAACACAAAAGGAACTTAAGAGCATTAAACCACAAAAATATGAATTTTGTTAGTTTCAAAATGTTATAAATGCCGTTTATATAGCTGTTGATATGTCTGAATAAACACTTAAGAAAACCAAAAAACATATTTAAAATAACTGTAAATACTTAATGTATCCATTAAAGGGGAAAAAATTACCAGAAAACTTCTTAGCATCTGACTACTGATGAGAAAATATTTATAACTAATATTTACTACCTAGAATGTGCCAGATAATCATACAAAACGGGTACTACTGCTACGCTTATTTTACACAAGAGGAAACTGGAGCTTAGAAATATTAAATGACTTGCCCAGTACTGTACACTAGGTGGCAGTGCTAGAACTCCAAGCCAGGGCAGGTGGTCAGACTGCTAGGCTTTCTGTCCCCAGAGCCCATACTCTAAATCAGAGTCTCTCATATAAGCATTATCAAAAGGTTATGCTTGTCAAGGAACCCTAGAAAAAGAACATACCTGTTCTACTTGGTCCAAGCGCTTTCTTAAATTCTCGTTGAGGTAAGTCTCTACTCGAGTAATAATACCTTCTAACTTAATTCTTTCATTTAGCAACTGTCTGTTTTCCTAGAAGAAAAAACAAAATTCTTTGTCTACACAGCCATGCACATTTCACATACAGGAATGCTATCAATCTGTTGTTTTCTCCATTATTTTTGTTCAAATGAGCTGAAATAATACACCTTTCCAAAAGGCCCTATATTTAAAAAAAAAAAAAAGCCCTATATTTTCTTCATTTTCCCTCTTATCTATTCAGAATGCTGTTTCTGTGCCTGGTTCTTTTTATAAGGCATGCTACCAAAAATATTTTTCTTTTCCTGCTTTTTGTGTTTTGAACTTTGTATTAATTGCTTACATCTCTGTATTTAAAAATCAAATGTTGTTAAAATGTTTAATCAAGACAATATTATTAAATATGTAAAGGTGGTCAGGTCAATAAATACAGCAAAGCTGACAAGCTCCATCTTACCAATGACAAATGGGCATTAAGTAAGATGAAAGAAAATAAAGATTTCTTACACAATCCTAACATATGGTTTGGAAAAACTTATTAAAACCTCATTTACTTTAATGGATATTAGAAGTCTAGTAAGTCTTATATTTTCTCAATAATCTCTTTCACATTCCTTTATTAGCCAGAAAGACACTTTTCACAACAGCCAATTGTCAACAAAAAATTTTTTTCCTGTCAACTCTACTTGCCTGCTGAAGTTGACGAATTTCATCATTCAGTGCATCTACTCTCTTCTGATCTTCCAGACTAAGTTGAGAAAGCAAATCAGTTCCAAGTTCTGCTTTCAGCGATTCTCTGGTGGACTCCATAGCATGCAAACTTGCCTCCAAACTTTGTAAGCTACGTTGCTATATGACAGATTATCCATTTATTAATAAACGTACTAGTCAGTGTATCACTTATAATAGTGAAAAATTGGCAACTATCTAAATTTGATATTAAAGTGAGCTAGGTAATCATATTAACTCAATTAAATATTAGATATCCATTATATTTGATAATTAGAACTACGTAGCAACAAGAAAAATATTTATGATGCAGTATTTGCAGGATGTGTGTAACACATCATATTTCATGGTCAAACTATAAAAAGAAGTTGCTAGAATGTTAGGGTGGTATAATTGTTGGTGTATATATATATATTCTAAACTTTGTTGTTTTAGTACTATTGATGTACAAAATTAATAGTTTTTTGTCAAAACTGCTTCACGTTTATGACACCAATGTGTATTATCATTTGTAATAGCAGTAATAGTTTACTTTCTACTCATTTTAGCACAATCTGGACAGAATGCAATCAAATAAATCCATAAATAGTACTTTATAGACAAAAATGGATACTGGCTGACTACTATCAGGCAGTGCTATTATGCCGCAGCTCAAAATGCCTATTTGTTTAATGAAGTTGGAAAGTCTGAATGAGGCCTACAAAAGGAGACTCTGGGTACTCATGGGTAAAAGTGTGATAAAGATACATGCAGATTCCCAAAAGTATGGGCCTAAATGAAAATGGAACAGAATGTATATGTTATATAACTTATATAATATATGGTCCACCCCAAATCTTTATAATTAAAACAAATCTATTAAAAAAAGCATACTTAACGAACCTTGGGCATAAAGGTTTTCTCTGACTGCTGCCTCTTCTCTTTTAACATCTTCATTTCTGATAATATGCTATCTCGAGATGCTTTAAATTTCCTTTGCTGAGTCTCTATCTGCTGCATTTGGTTCATCAGCTGATCAATTTCATTATTAATCCATATACAAGGCTAAGGAAAATTCTCTTTGGTGCCTGTTAACAAAACATTGTGTATCCCCCTTCCTTTTCTTTACCCGTAAATAAAGCTATTTCCACAAATTTATGGACCATAACAACGCTGAATTAAATACTACACTGTGTTCAGTCATAAAAGAAGCTTAAAACATTTCACCCCACTTCTCTCTCAAAATAACACACATACTGTTTTACTAATTGCTATACAAAAAAATAAATAATAAATACAATCCTGGGAAGCCCTAAAAGAAGCTAAATGAAATATAATACATATATATTTTTTCATTCGACAAATATTTACTATATAATCTATTATGCTTACAGCACTATATAAGGGAGTCAGATATGAAGAGGAAGCCTTGCCCGATGTAGAAGGATAACTCCATCTAGCTGGATTATCAAATACAGGAAAGTAGATGGTGCCTACTGTAAACCTCTTTTTTATTAGTATTTCCCCATGCTTCGTGCTCACATCTTGCCAAATTTGGGCAGTTCTCAAAAGTATGCTATGCAGACCCCTGCAAAGTTAAAACTAAGATGTTTGTTTACCTTTTTCTTTGTGCTTTTGCTTGCAACTGATGACAGAAAAGCTATAAACTCACATTTTAAAAAATGCCAGTTCCAATAAAGAATATCCTAATGAAGCAGTAAAAATAATTATTTTTGCTGCTTGAGTACCTGTACTTAATATTGTGTGACATAATGCAAAGTACACATAAAGCACTTCTACCTTATACCATGGTTGTTTTAAGAAGATGCACGTGCACAAGTGTCTCACAGTTGTGAATCGAACTAGTCACTCTTCACAGAACACCATTTTTATTTGAAAGAACTAGGAGAACTATGGTTACTAAGACTTGCATTTTGATGGCCATTTCCTCCACTAATACTAAATCTGAGCCTCAAGATAATAACCTCTAATGGACATTTTTCAACCTTTATATATTTAACTTCTATGTAGTATGTGGCATTCCTGATACTGTCCACCCTTCTTCCACTGAAATACTATCCTGGTTTTCCTCCTATAAAACTGTCTGACAAATACTCCTCAGTTCCCTCCATAACATTAAATTTTTGTATTCCTCAGGTTCTTTTCTCTCAGAAGTAGATTTATTGCTACTAGCTATTTAACAGCTAAGCAAAGGATGTTAAAATAGTTTTTAGTTTTCCCTGTCTTCAGAATTTAAAGACTTACGACATAAGCTCCTGTGCTTAAATAAAAGTCAAACACATGGGATACTTTTCCCCACGGCATATGAGAAAATATATCTAACATGCAAAAGATTCTATATTCCCAACCAAAACAGTTATTTCTCTACAGCAACACAAGACAAAAAGATATTTTCAATATTTCTGCGCAGATTTTCATTGAGCTTTGCTTCAAGCTCACCTAGTTCTTCTTCTGCTTTTCTAACATCTTTTTGTAATTCAAGTCTAGACTTCCTTGTATCATAATAGCCTCCAGTTAAAGCACCCCGATGACTAACTTGGTCACCTATAAACAAAACATAAGAAAATTAGTAATTCTGTATAACAACTT
The DNA here is from genome assembly GCF_937001465.1 of Orcinus orca. NCBI lineage: Eukaryota > Metazoa > Chordata > Mammalia > Artiodactyla > Delphinidae > Orcinus > Orcinus orca. The sequence continues at coordinate 71,330,190 of NC_064572.1, read as the reverse complement.
CTTTATTCAATAATAAATTGATTAATAATCAAATGACTAATCTAAAGGCTTTACCTATTTAATAAGAATGTAAAAGTTAAGAGTTTAAGTCACTCTGGAAAAAATTTTGCTTTACAATATTAACATTTGCATTTAAAAAAATATACCTTCTAGGTGAGCCTAGAACATCCGCCAGAAAGGAAAGAAGTGTTAAAGACTAATGGGAACATGTCAACAGGACACAGAACCTAGCTTGAAATTCCCACTAGCCACAACTGGGAAAATCTGAAAATCAAAAATGATGATGGCAATGTGATAATACACTGAATTAAAAAAAGAAGTCCATGAATCATAGCAATACATAAAAAAGAAAAAAGGATGGGGCTCTTTACAGAAGAGTGACAGCTAATAAATATAGAAGCAATCACAGAATTTTAGAACCACCATTTAGAAACCCCCAATGTATTAACTTGAGTCAAGCAAGGGTCACCAAAGCATGCTAAACCACTGGTGAAGAAGTTTGGGGGAACCTGATATTCATGTATTCTTAAAGGATAATCCCACATATCACTTATTAATTACAAAGGGGATAAGGCATCTTTACAATCAAGATTTGTTAGTGGTCAAACCTGGCATCAGTAACAGTGGGACACATTGTGTAGTGCAATAAGAAGTACACATCACTCATGCCAAGAATGCTTAACCTAAACCTAATGAAGAGAAAGCAGTAAGATAATCCAGAACACAAGACTTTCTTTGAGAAAGTGAATTTCTTGGGGTGGGAGGAAAACGGGAGACCTGTCCTATACTGAAACTGAAAGAATCTAAAGAAAAGGCATTGAATGCATCCTTGATTGGATCCTGGATAGAAAAATATTTTTGGACAACTAAGAAAATTTGAGGACTCCCTTGAGGTGCAGTTGTTAAGAATCTGCCTGCCAATGCAGGGGACACGGCTTTGAGCCCTGGTCCAGGAAGATCCCACATGCCACGGAGCAACTAAGCCCGCGAGCCACAACTACTGAAGCCTGTGGGCCTAGAGCCCGTGCTCCACAACACGAGAAGCCACCGCAATGAGAAGCACGTGCACTGCAACGCAGAGTAGCCCCCGCTCACAGCAACTACAGAAAGTCCGTGCGCAGCAATGAAGACCCAAATGAGGCCAAAAATAAATGAATAAAATATAACATTTTGAGAACAGGTCCGGAGGCTTAACCAAAGAACCAAAGGAAGTCCATGGTGCAAAAAAGGTTAAGAAACTCTACTATACATCAAATGATTATGCTTAAGAGACATCAACTAAATATAAAGAGGTTGACCCTTTTTACATTCTGACTTGAATAAACCAACTATTTTAAAAATGAGAAATAACTGGACATGAATTTTCAAACACTCTTAAAACTAAAATGGAATTTATTTGTTCAAAGCTAAGAATTATTATTACAAACCTTCCAGGGTAATGCAGTCCATAGTGAAAGCACGGGCCAACTGGGTTGAAACTTCCATACTACGACAAATAAGTGTTTTTCCAAACACATGTTTGAAAGCTTTGTCAAATCTGGGATTGTACCTCAATTTACTTATCATAGGAATAGCATCCTAAAAATGAATATTTTACAAGCAAGCAAAGAGATCAAAACACAGTTAATTAAAATGTGTTAGCAGAATCATGAATTACATCTTCCTGAAATACAAACAAAATACCTTTATATTTCAAAACTGTTGGCTTTTATACTGAAAAAGTTAGAAAAATCATTCTACTGAAATATACTGGAAATTATGCTCATGTAAATCATCCAGGTTTTCAGTACTAGAGCACAGCGATAAACAGCTTAGTGGCTCTGGAGCCAGACTGCTCAAGCTCAAATCCCAGTTCTGCTGTTCAGATGTGTGCTCTGGACAAGTTGCTTAACTTCTCTATGTATCAGTCACTTCATCTATAAAACTGCAATAACAACAGTACCTTCCTGACAAAGTTGTTAAGTCTAGGCAAGTTATATATGTGAAACACTTAGGATAGCCTCTGTCACATAGAAGGGCCAAATGTAAACTAGTAGTATTTCCTCAAAATATTTTCATTTTATTTTATCTCTCTCTATCTACAGATATATAACCTAAGTTAGATATTCAGAAAAAAAAATTTTCAGATAAAATTTATTTTCCCTTTTTTCTCTCGACTGGCAACAGAATTTTTAGAATTTTTAAATTAAGAAATACGGGCTTCCCTGGTGGAGCAGTGGTTGAGAGTCCGCCTGCCGATGCAGGGGACACGGGTTCATGCCCTGGTCTGGGAAGATCCCACATGCCGCGGAGCGGCTAGGCCCGTGAGCCATGGCTGCTGAGCCTGCGCGTCCAGAGCCTATGCTCCACAACGGGAGAGGCCACAGCAGTGAGAGGCCCGCATACCGCAAAAAAAAAGAAAAAGAAATACATCCTACATACAGAAAAATGCAATAATATGTTAAGCTTAAATTAATAATTATGAAGCAAACACCAATATAACCACCATGCAGGACATGAAACAAAACACTACTGACACGCAGAAGCCATGAGTGTAACCCTTTCCTAATCATAGTGGTTACCTTCAATGGTTACCTGCTGGGGATGACACTATTAAAAGTTCATTCGGGTTTTTCCATAACCTGTTAGGAAAAACCCAAACGAACTTCTTGGCCAACCCAATATAACTTTTGTGGTCACTACTTCCTCGCACTTCTAGTTATATCATCTAAGCTTATTTTGTTCAGGTAGTGTAAAGGGAACCACGCTTACATGCATTCTTTTGTGTCTTGCTTCATTCACACATCACATTTATGACTCAATTTCTCCTCCCCAAAACTTCACAGATAATTCGTAGATTTAAAAGAAGAAAAAGCTAACCACTAAAATGGCTTATAAGATTCTCACTGTTCCTCTTAAATTGTAGATCATTCTCATAGGGTTTTAGCTTTAACTTTAAAAAATAGTGAAATAGTTGCTACTACCATCAATATTCTGAAGCCAAACACCTCAAAGCAATTACATTTTTTTCAAGAATGATGTCTAGGGAACATTTTTAATCTGTTTAAAAATATACCAGCTAATAACAAAAGCAACAGTATGCTTTCAGAGCCTGTCATCTTGCTAGGTATTTTTACTCTAATTTATAAGCCATTTAAAAACAGTACATTCAGAAAACTTTAAAATATTTACTTTAAATGATAGTTCCTCAGGGAATTCTTCTCCAGCTACTTCATCTTAATTTTGTCTCCCTGAGATACACTCTCAAAGTATCCTGTGCTTATGTATGTATGGTTTGGCCAAAAAGTTCGTTGGGGTTCTTCCATAACATCTTAAGGAAAAACCCAAATGAACTTTTTGGCCAACCCAATATTTTAACACTTCGCACATTTTGCAATGGTTTGTTTTATGGCTTGGCTGTGACCTCTGTCTCCCTTCCTTTCCTCATCCAGCACTATGCTCTTCGGTAAGACAGGAATGTTTATCTCACAGACCACGTGAATCCCAATGTACAGTGCCTGTGCACTAGGATGTGCTAAACACAAGAAAAAACGTATTGAAAGGAAGATAGACCTTAACACACATCAACTCACATTGGTTTCAGGATAGGCAGTATCCCTTACATCTAATTTGTTAAGAGGCAGAAAAGTAACCTCTCCAGGTAGGTTCATTTTATTAAACTCCATCAAAATCTTCGTGCTGACTTCATCTGAGTCAACAATGTGATAAAACAACCTACATGTAAAGAGAACAGATACATCTGAAGTGCTATAAACATTTAAGCAAACAATTCACTTTTTTTCTATGCAATCCAATTTGTATGGGGAGGGCTACTTAGAAAATTTCAACGGAGGGAGAGGAAGTACAAAAAAGGGAAATTTCTAGCTTCTACAATTAGGAACAAACACTTAGCATCTACATCTTTAATTAGAAAATTAAGTTAACTGAGGATAGACGATAATGGGAGACATATTGTATTAAAACTACAAAAAGTTGTTTCTTAGGTTACTCTTATTCCCTCTTTCCTTTAAAAACTCAAAATATCAAGCAAAAACATCTCACCTATTTCCAGCAGTGACTTCCACGCATGTGTAAAAAGCAGGCTCACATTCAAAGTTATTCATCACAATACCATGGTAGCCATTTTGAACATGCTGGTTTATTCCCTTTCGACGAAAGTGGTCTAGCACTTTGTTTATACTATCTATTCCATTTAAAATGGCCTGTTTAGAAGTGAAAAATATTAAAATAGTGCCAATGGCACTCCTGCTGGTAAGAAATGAACCCATTACTCTAAACATTAAAAAATATACCAAATTGGGAGAATGGGATTGACATATACACACTATTATATATAAAATAGGTAACTAATAAGGACATACTGTATAGCACAGGGAACTCTACTCAATACTCTGTAATGGCCTATATGTGAAAAGAATCTAAAAAAAGACTGGATATATGTATATATATAACTGACTCACTGTGCTGTACACCTGAAACTAACACAACATTGTAAATCAACTATACTCCAATAAAAATTTAAAAAAATAAAAAAATATACCAGAGATTAAACACTCTCTCCAAAAACAGGTCACTCCCTTGAAATATGCCAACTACGTGCAATACTTTATATCATGGATTCTGTTCTATGACATCAACATTAAAAATGGACTCGCCATCTAAAAATCAAAAGTGCTATCTTTAATAGCATGGGTGCTTAAATGATACCCATTCTTTCGTATTTGTAAGACAAGTAATTTGCCCTCTACTCTTGAAAGCTAATAAATTCTTGTGCAATAATAACTGACAATGCAAACTGAGGTAATGAAAGAACCTGCCCACCTTTCCTGTTGCAGCTCTAAGAAGTTGCTGTTTCTTTTCAAGATCTTCTCTTTTAGCAGCAAGTGCTTGCTGTTCTGCATTCTCCTCTCTCCACAAGTAACTAATCAATAAAAATTAGACTGTCTTTAATTCTAAAAATATTAATATTCTAATAGTATACAAATTTCAATAAATACTGAAATTAAACTTCAATAGTTAATTTATAACTTAAAGACTGTTTAACAGCCAGTAATTACATTACTCAAAAATATTAAGACATATTTTAGGCTATACTAACTTTCTTTCACTTTGTAATTCATCTTTCTTATTTTTTACTTCATAGTATTTTCTGTCCAGTTCTTCAACTCGAGCTTTGACTTCATTAAGATCCTGATCCAGTTTCTATGGAAATAAAAATAATTCAAATTTAAAATCCAATTCCATACAAACAAATCCATAGTGACAGAAAGCAGATCAGTTGTTACCAGGGGATGGAAGGGGAGGACAGGAAAGGAGGGAGGGAGGAATTACCAAGGGGTATGGGAAACATTTTGGGGTGATGAACAGGCTTGTTATATTAATTGTGGTGATGGTTTAACAGGCATACACATATATCAAAACAATTAATTTGTTCATTAATGTCCTTACTACTTCTATAATACACACCCTAGAATTTTAAAAGAAAAAATACATTAATAAATTCTCAAAACACTGCAGTGCATACTTTTCATACTTCCCCCTCTAAACATACACTAGAACATAAGAGATGTAGGAACAGACTAAGAAGCAAAAAGGCTGTTTTGTACAATTAATTAGCACTGTAAAATCATCTCTACCCATTATAAAGCACAGAGTTCACCCTCACAAGTGGTCATTTTGATACACGTTAAGTGTGGCTGAAATACTGAAAAATAACTTCAAGCTTGAGAAAGAATGAATAAAACCTCTCACTGGAAAATCTTGGTTTATCACTAAACTTTTTCAAAAGGGCATCTGTTGAGGTCGATATTTCCATGAACTCAAGACAAAATGCCTTTTCTTTATTTCAAGACAGAACTGTAGCTATCACAGCTGAAACTATACTAACAAATTCGCAAATAACTGACTACCTCAATCAACCTGTGTTTTCCATCCCCTCTGTAAAATATCCTGAACAAAGCCCAAAGTACGCTGGACTCTCAAGGCCAGTAGGCTGTCTATTACTCCTGGTCACTTTTCCTACCAGTTGAGTTGTTTATGGTTACAGAGTCAGTTCTGTTTGTTTCCTACTATGTTTTTGTTTTGGGGTAACTGATTACATTAAATATTAGATAAACTGATGATAAGAGTACAAGGAAGAGTTGTTTCTTTAAAAAAATTGATTTAGTTTTGGACAAACTCAAAGGTGAGTCACTAAAAATTGGATTAAATGGGCAAATCAACTCTAAAAGACTAGGGAAAATAATTATTTAATATATAATACATAAGTTAATAAATACTGTGCACTTTATATCAGTAATTCAAAATGTCAAGTCGCAAAGTCAAAAAGACTGAGGAACTGATCCAGATCAAAGGAGATAACAGAAACATGACAACTAAATGCGATATATGATCTTATACTGAAACCCGAATTCTGTTCTCATCCAACTTCAAGGAGAACTGTATTTACATGTGTTGTCCATAACATGAAAGTCCCCTAGGAACTCCAATCACTACTCATATTCATAAGAAATACCTTGGGCTCTACATCAAAAGACTGGTACACACTCTGCTGGAGGAGGTTGATAAGGAGGCTATACATGTGTGGGGGCAGGCGGCATATGAGAAATCTCTATACCTTCCTCTCAATTTTGCTGTGAACCCAAAGCTACTCTTAAAAAAAAAGTCTAAAAAATAAAGATTGGTACATACGCATATATTTATCTATTTAAAATTAAATACTTATAAATATGTACATTTATATATGTGTAAAAAATACATATAAATATTATACATAAAATATACATAAGTATACACATTTAAGATTTTATGCTTTTAGTGGCTTTTTTGGATAAACCAACCATACCAACTGGTACAGATCTCATGGGGTAAGAAGGTTCCTTCTGGGCATGTATATATATATTCTCCTCACCCTACACCTGTCCTACACACTCCCTTCTCATCACTTCCAATCATCTATATATATCCACACATATCACTTAAAGAATTTTTCTCCCTTTCTAATTTTAAATAATGTAAGATCTTTCTTGTTCTGAAAGTAATGATTTTATCTTCTACTTCACTTTTTAAGAAAATGCTAACTAAACATGCATAGTAAATGTTTAATTCATTTAGAAAATGCTATAAAATCACCAATGCTTTAACAAAATATATATACATTCTGCAGTAAGTTATTACATTGACAGAAAATTACATTAGAATATAAAAATGGAAAAATTTTAAGTTACTGTAAAGTCATGTTTTAGTTAAGGGTAGAGTTCAGGTACATATTACCAAGTCATAAAAATATATTTTAAAATACATTCAATCTATACGGACACCCACTGACATGTAAGAACTCTTCTTCGAAAAAGAGAACTACCATATGTATCATATTACATTGTGCTGGTCTTGCCTAATTAAGTATCTGGTCTTGTATATTTTAAGATAAACCATTTACAAATAAAACTTAAACAAATAGATGAAACTGCACATGTTCACACTCTTCTGAAAGATTTCACAAAGCAGCTATGAAAGTTCTTACATTATACTGCTCCAGATTTTTCTCTTTATTTGCCTCAGTGTCCTCCAAATCCTTATGTATAGCAGCAATCTGTCTTTTCTTGTCATTAATAGCCTGATCTAAAGACTTGAGTTCCTTTTTAATCCACTTATCCCTTTCTTCTTTTGATGTAAACTGGCTTCCTCGACCCTGCTTTGCATAAAGATCCGTTCTTTCCTGCGTAGCTTGGGCCAATCTACACAAGATAGAAGAGAATGGTTTGAAAAGGACAACAGGAAATAACCAAGTTTAATTGCAATAGATACCTCAAGAGTACACAGAGACAATAACCATTTCTATAATTCCATAAAAGAAGGAATTAAAGGGAATTCCCTGGCAATCCAGTGGTTGGGACTTTGCTCTCTCACTGCTGAGGGCCTGGGTTTGATACCTGGTCTGGGAATTAAGATCCCACAAGCCGCATGGTGTGGTAAAAAAAAAAAAAAAAAAAAAAAAAAAAAGAAGGAATTAAGTATAAAAAGCAACTGTTATCTAATGGAGCTCCTGGGACTAGTTCTATATAACATTAATTTAACTGCAAAATCACAGTTACAGTCAGGTAAAACAGCCCATCCCCTAAGGATTTAAGGTCATTCCAGGTCTGGGTTAATCAGTAAACCTACACAAATCTAGTACCCCATATCTCAGGAATTTTCAAAATAGCTCCAACTATATTTAACTATTTGAACATTTTCAACTCCTTACAATAAAAGACACTATAAAGATTAAAAGGCAAGAGAAAACACTTACAACATACAGAACAAATATTAATGCCCAAATAACATAAAACAACCCTATAAAACGTAAGAAAAAAAATCAGAAAAAAGGGGCTTCCCTGGTGGCACAGTGGTTAAGAATCCGCCTGCCAATGCAGGGGACACGGGTTCAAGCTCTGGTCTGGGAAGATCCCACATGCCACAGAGCAACTAAGCCCATGCACCAGAACTAGTGAGCCTGTGCTCTAGAGCCCATGAGCCACAACTACTGAGCCCGTGAACCTAGAGCCCGTGCTCCACAACGAGAGAAGCCACCCCAATGAGAAGCCCGCGCACTGCAACGAAGAGTAGCCCCCGCTCGCCACAACTAGAGAAAGCCCGCGCAGAGCAACAAAGACGCAACACAGCCAAAAATAAGTAGGATAAAATAAATTATTTTAAAAAGCCGACAAAAAAAATCAGAAAAAAATGGACACAAGATATCAACAGGCAATTCATTAAAATGAACATAAGTGGCATAAAAACATGATAATGTACTAAATTGTGAAATCAGCAAACGTTGGCAAGTCCAATCTATGGATAAATATTAAAATGTCTAGATGTTAAAACGACATAAAGTGGAGAATGAACACACAGCAGGATATAATTTGGGTAAAAAAAGAACAATCATCATGCATGTTTTTAAATGCCCAACATTTAGCTATGTTATCTTGGGCAAGTTATTGAACACCCCCAGAGCCACAAGTTTGTCAAATTTACAGTGGTGATACTGTGGATCTCCTAGGGCTTTTGAATAGGCAATAAGCATACAATAATGCTTGGCCGACACTGCCTATTACTTTGAAATGGACATTTAACTTTTGCCCTTATTTACTGTACCTTCTTAACCCATAACTACTTAATAAGGTTCTATAGAGGAACAATGTAGAAAATTAGAATTGTTGGTGAAAAAAATCCCAGACCTAGCAATTCCTCGCTCTTCTTTTTCTTTTACACTGTTGAATTTAGGTTCTGTTTCTGCCAGTTCTTTCTGCTTTTCTTCTATTTTTTCAAGCAGCTTCTGCCTTTCTTTTAATAAGCGTTTCTGTAAATGAAGATAAGTAAAAATGCAATCTATTTAAAAACTGTTGTTTAATTTATAAGTCTAGCATAAAATATTTTCTCATGAAAAAAATGCATGAGACTGATCACGCAACACAAAACTCATTTTTAAACTGATCCTGCAACACAAAACTAACTTTTAAATGTAAGTAACAAAGATAGTACTCAGTTGCAACTTGAATGCAAATTATTTTAATGTGCCAAATCTTTTACAAAAATTCAAGCACCCGTGCCACAGAAAGGACTGTCCTCTGCAGTTCCCACTCACCTGAACATTTATATCTTTCATTTTTAGCACTTTAACTCACCCTCTGTTCACTATTGCCTGCCAATTCATCTTGTAAATCCTTGGCTTTAAGCTCCAACTTAGTCCTCTGCTTAATTTGTTCTTGTCTTTCAGCACTGAGCTGCTCCTTTTCTTCTTTCATAGCTGAAATTTTTGTTTTCAGTTCTCTAACTTGGCGCTCAATATCCTACTCAAAAAGTATCAAATAGAAACGAGTTAGACAACTAGAAATACAACAGCAAAATCAGGACACCACTGATTTGTCTCTTCTTTTTCTTTCATTTAAACTTTCAGTACTACTGTCTTTCCAATACTCAATCTCGGTGACACCCCACTTGAAGTTACCATTCTATAATTCTGGTACAAAAAGTTTACTGTGGTCAAAAATGTGACTAAACCTGGTTTATAACCTTACCTCCATTTTATCTCTTGCATCCTGCTGGGCGTCTCGTAATTGTCTGGATTTTTCTCCACTAGTCTCTCGCTTAGCAGAAAGCTGGGAAAAAAACCAAGCTATGATTTCTAACTCATTTCGAATTTGTTCAGTATTTAAAATTTTAAAATATCTGCTAAATTTTAAAATATCTGCATTTTTTAATATCTGCTAAGTATTTTTAGCAAAATTTTAAAATATCTGTTAAAATAAACATTCACTTAAAAATTTTTTTCCAAAAATAATTGTAGTGGTTTTAAATAGAAAATGCCTGTAGTTTTCAGCATTACCTAAAACCAATTTTTGTACAAAATGTCAGTAATACTAATTACAAATTACACCTTAACAAGCCAGGAAAAAAATTCATGAAACTTTAAAGGTGGCTTCCTCTCATCCTGGTCTGCCTGACATCACCACCTAATTATATTTCAGATACAACTACAGCAAGGACTATGTGGGTCTAGGCATTTTCCTTGGAGTAAACTGATAGTGTAAATTTGCTGAGTAATGAATTCACTAAGAGGTTTAAAAATTTTGAAGTTTGTGTTTAAAAATCATTGAAAAGTATAAATATAGAATGAGTTTAATATATTCGTAAAAATAAAATTAAACTGAAGTGGCAAAGTATTTTACCTCATCAAGTTTAGCACGAGTCTCGTTAAGTTCCTGATTGTAAATGGTGTATTCCAGGGCTCGTCTCATCTTATCCCACTTCTGATACTGAGCTAGTTCTTCCTTTTCTTCCTCTAAGGTATGTAATCTCTCTTCAATGTATTTTAACAACTCATTGATTTTTTCCCGTTTGCCCTCTTAAAAATAAATGGGAGAGGGGTGAAGGAGTTCAATAAAATTTTTATGTAACATCAATTCTCAAATATACCATGAGTTAAACTTAATCTTAAGAACGTTAGCATTATTTCTTTGATATTATGTGGTAACCAAATCCAAGATGCTAAAATTGCCATTAAAATGCTTTATTATGAAAAGCATTGGAGAATAAACACATGGTGACACTGATTCTTATATTACATGTGGTAAAGGCCTCTGTTTAAACTTCCTTTAAAAGCCAGTGTGCCTTCCCATGACATTAAAAAAAAAAAGTACTTAACATCACTGGTGTCACTGATTCTCAATTCTTACAACAGCATTATCTATAGCTACCATATATTGAATACCAACTATATTCCAATCGTGGTGATAGTTTGCTCCTCTACTCACCACTACAAACTATAAAAAAGGATTTCACAAGATGGGAAAGTTATGGACCAGGGAGGTCAAGTCTAAAGTCACAATATCAGGTAATTATTAGTAAGATTTTGAACCCAAAACTGTCTGACTCTAAGCCATGAGAGGGCACAGCACTTGAAAAGCAAAGTAGGGTTTCCATAATAAATGTACTAAGGAAGACTGAATTTCAAAATTTCATATTTACTTGCTCCTGAACAACTTAAAGCCTAATGCCAACTGATATTCCAGCAATTTTTTTTGAGGAATACATACATTATTATCCTCACTAATAATAAAAAGGACATTAGAGGCACAAAGTAGGTGACCTAGAAAAGCACTATTATCTCACAGTAACAACTCTTTATTCAAAGAGACAAATTATTGGAACTCTCAAACCTTAAGCTTCCTGAAACTAATTTTTTCTCCATTCAGTATATAGGCAAATTATCATACAATACACTTCTGAGAATAGATAACTCCTCTCAAGTATCGTAACACAATGAAAATGTAATTCACAACAAAAAGAATAATGTAGAATCATATTTATTTTACCTGTTTCCTTCATTAAAGAGATGCTTTCTTCTTTTCGTTCATCATACACTCTAGTACCAGCTACTTCTCTTAATAGTTTTAGTCTCTGAGAATCTGGTGCTGTTGCCATCTGGTTGATCTAAAAGTTTTAGAAAAATAATTATTTACAGAGCTACAGAATGCTCTTTAAGAGCTCTACCTTGAAAGTTATTCACATGCTAAGCTTTAAGTATGAGTTCACACTGGGGAAATAGCAATGAACAGAAAAGGTCTTGCCCTCGAGGAACCTACTTTCTAGTGGGAAAAAACCAGGAAGTATGCATACCATTACATTATAATTGCTATGCGGAAAAACCAAACAAAATAAGAAAATACAGCATAAAGAGTTGGAGTGACAGTAATGCTCTTGTAAAAGAGGCAGACATAGATCGCTTATATGAAATGACATATGAGCAAAAATTGAAATGATGTAAAGGGACCTACTATGTTGCATGTGTGCAGGGAAGACTCAGATAACGGCTTTCAAATCAGCCTCCTTTTATTTTATTTTTTAAAGTTTTTTTTGATGTGGACAATTTTTAAAGTCTTTATTGAATTTGTTACAATATTGCTTCTGTTTTCTGTTTTGCTTTTTGGCCCCAAGGCATGTGGGATCTTAGCTCCCCAACCAGGGACTGAACCTGCACCTCCTGAGTTGGAAGGCGAAGTCTTAACCATTGGACCGCCAGGGAAGTCCCCAGCCTCCTTTTAAAGAAATTTCTCTTATAAAGACAGTCTTTTCAAACTCTTGCTCTTAAAGTGAAACTCCATATTCTTTCTAATCACTTCTTCTGAATGCTAACTTTCCAACACATACCTAAAAAAGCCTCCAACATGAAATAAGTGGACATTTTAAAAGGATTTTCCCCTAGTTCAATATAGCACAACAGAAAGCTATTAGGACACTGCAGGTATGTTCTAAGAAAAAGAAATTATTTTAGATATATATAGTTAAAACATACGAGGAAACAGTAGAACAATCAGATAAAGTATATAACTCCTAAAAACTATAAAGCATATAAATTGTATTAAGGGAAAATAATATGTAGCACTACGGTAGATTTCTGGTAATTTAAGCATTCTAGCATTTTAACTCTGTGATATACTAACAGAGAGTATTAATTTCAGAGAGTAACTTTTTTCAAATGTGATTTTTATAAAGTTTCTACAACATCCTTAAATATGATTGTAACTTCTACAAACCAAAAATGTCTTCCAGTACAGTGCACCTTGGTAAATGATACAGATCACCAAGAAAATAAGATCCACTTAAATAATTCTACTGAAATACTTTTATCCCACTATGCAATGGATCTATTTTGTACATAAATTTATGGCCACAGAAAAGGTAATACAAACTTCAGTGCAAAATAAATCAATGAAAACAGAAGACAATAAGGTCTATTTTCACTCCAACTTAACCTCTAGAATGAAATCAAACTCATCATTCAATGAATATACTCAAAAAACAAATTCCACTTAAAAAGATACTATTTCTTACCTTTCCTTGTTTAACAATATAATAAGGATTGCTTCGAGAAAAACCAGCACTTTCAAGGAGATTCATCACATCATTTTTCCTGTTGATAAACAATTAAAAAAAAATTTCAAATACATAACAATCCAACTATAAGCAAAAAGAGTACACTAACTCCTGAGTTAAGGTGCATGAAGGAGTACAGAACAGTCATTTAACCCTTCTGTTCTATCAGCCTCAGAGAATCTTCTGATTCTTATGTTTATGCTCTAAATTGTGATTTGTTGAACATGAGGCAAAAAGTACCATATATGAGGCAAGTAAAAGAATACTTTTAGTCTTTTGTATAGAAATTACAAACGTAAAGAAAAATGCTTACGTGACCATTTTCTTGTCTAAGAAATACTGATCCTTTTTGGCACCGATAACTCTTCGAAGTGAAACTTCCTCTTTGTCGATCTAAGAAAAAAAGGAAAAGCCTAAAGTTAAATCTAATAGTAAAAGTGGAAACTTTATAGTTAATAAGGTCATTTCAGAGTCCCTCACCATAGCAATTATTTTGAAACTTCAATCATCTCACTAAAGATATGCCACGAATACTCAATACTATGACAAAGACATTTTTTCACAATGGCTTGCACATTCCCATTTGTTTACCAGAATATTCATTACAACTTTAAGACAAAATTAGTATGTAAGCTGTAGTTATTTTAGTATGAACTAAATTATAAAAGCCTAAGTACAACTATAAATAAGTGTTTCAAAGCATGAGAAAAGTCAGTTGCATCAATAAAATTCTCAATGTTACTGCTGAAAAGAAAAAGCAGTTACTCACTGGCAACCGGTTATCTGAATTGTCAAAAATAATCTCCACAAAAGCAGAAATAACACGAGGTCCTGTACCCTCCTAAAACATGAGAAAAATTAATATGTTGCATAAGTGGGATTTTCATATTCTTTAAATACATTTAAAGTTTAGTGCATGGTAACAAGCCTGATTCAATGGAGAAAAATTTCTATCAGACTAATATACAGCCCTCTTGCCAAAGCAGCAAACACTGGATTAGGATAATAAAACTCAACCAAACAGCTTCTGATTCTGAATTTTAAAAATGAGAACTATGCAAGAGACGTCAAAGTTAGATTTACATAGGTCTTGTTCTGCATATCACCTCATTAGAGCATAAGACCCCATAGCCACCCAATTTTACCTATTTGCTAAAATATAAAACACTTTGAGGCTTCTCTCTTATAGATTCACCTTAATGCTAGAAAGGAGCCCTAACAAGTCACATGATAAAAACTGTCTTTTTAAACATTTGAGATATTCTATATAGTTTTAAATCTGCTATGAAAACATATGCATTTAACATATGGGTCACATTCAGACCGATTTGTGACCCAACTACTTACATACCAAGCCCAGATAATTTCTAGACTGTGAAAACTGCTATTATGTAGTAGTTCAATACAATGAAGAATGATACCTAAAGAAATTATTCTTTTAATGCTAATCTGAGAAACCTAAAGAGAGATTTTTCTATAGGGAATCAATCCTGATTACTGGACTAAAAATTCAAATGTAAGAGGTGGGGGAGGGAATTTCCTGGCAGTCCAGTGGTTAGCACTTGGTGCTTTCACTACATGGCCCTGGTTCAATCCTTGGTTAGGGAACTAAGATCCTGCAAGCCACACGGTGCAGCCAAAAAAAGAGTGAGGCGGAGAAAAATATAATGGTGAGAAAAAGAACTTTAAGTCTGAGAGATACTGTGGAGATATATTGAAGAATCTCGCTTTCTGGTCTTAAAATTAATTATAAGCCATATTTAAACAAGACAGGGACTTCCCTGGTGGTCCAGTAGCTAAGGCTCTGCGCTCCCATTGCAGGGGGCCCAGGTTCGATACATGGTCAGGGAACTAGATCCCACGTGCTGCAATGAAGATCCTGCATGCCGCAACGAAGACCCAGTGTAAGTAAGTACATAAGTACGTAAGTAAATAAATAAAGTTACATCATTTTATCATAGCCTTTTATACTTTCTTATCCTAAAATTAGTTTATTATTCATAATTATCTAAAGAAAAATTCTAACAATTTTCATTACTATATACTGTCTTTCATATTGGATGTTACCGTTGTTACCAAATGATGTTACCATTTAAGTATAAATATGGCTAAAAGTAACTTTATGTTGTTTAGTTTGTAATGGTTGCTTTTCTATGCTCCCAATTAACTTATTTATTTATTTACTATTTATGTAGGCTACACTGGGTCTTGGTTGTGGCGCATGGGCTCTAGAGTGCGTGGGCTCTAGAGTGCGTGGGCTCAGTTGCTGCAGCACGCAGGCTTAGCTGCAGTATGTGGGATCTCAGTTCCCTGAGCAGGGATCAAACCTGGGCCCCCTTCACTGGGAGTACGGAGTCTTAACCACTGGACCACCAGGGAAGTCCCCACAATTAACTTTTGATTCTGAGTCTCAAAGTTTCTAATCCCCAACCTAACTTTCTTCTTTCTCAGCAAACCTGCTTCCAGACCGTTACCAGGCCATACTCCTAATAAAGAATTTATATTTATATGGAAGGCATATCCATCCATAGGGAACTCGCACAATTTTCTTACCATTATATAAAATTTAAGCCTTTATCCTGCATTAATATAGTAAGCTAAATTTCACAGCAGAATAACATACATAAGAGACACACTGTGTCATGTTCACAAAGGATCTGAAACTTGAAAAAATAATTTTGTTTACCAGAATTGACAATGTATTTTTAGAAGTATTTAATATCCATAAAGCAGTCTCACTCACATGTAACAAAGCCAATCTCTGTTCCGGACGAAGATGGCTAAACTCATCACTGAGAACAAACTGAATTGCTAGAAATAAAAAAAGAACTATTAGTAGGATCTAAAAAAGGATTTATGCCTTAGTTATAATTTCCCATACCTTCACAGAATACAGTATATCAGGTAATGAACAATGCAGATAAAGTAGATTACCTGTTTTATATAGACAAAAGGTATGCAGAAAATTTGCCTGTACTTCAGACTAATCAGCTAGGAAATGATGATATTAGAAAAACATTAAGTTTTCACTGAAATATTTAAGGTAAGAAAATAAAAACACTGAAATACACAAACAGACTAGAACTAAGGTGTACCTCTTGATCAAAGTATACATGGTTAGGTTTCAAGCTATAGTTGCTTTTATCCAGTAGATATAAATAATATAAATTAAAATATTTAACAAAATAGGATATATTCCTATAATATCCTTAATTGCATACTTTTTCAAAATAAATAGCACTAAGTAGGAAATGTTTCAGATTTCCACTTTCTACTGCAGTACTTACTTACCCTTTGTCTTCTGCAAGGAGCCATTCCTGCTTCCATAGGATGCCTAACTGGACCACCCTCTCCTAGAAATGGAACTCTTTACTCAACTGTTCTATTCCCAGTCCACCCAAGAGAGCTTTGACACTCTAAAAGAGGGAGTATGTATATATGAATGTGTATGCTGGGGGTGGAGGTGGGGATTGGTTTTCTTTTATAATCACCTTGGAGGGGACAGGTTCAAACTGCCCTCATCCCCCCTGGAGATCAGGAAATATTAATACTTCCACTCCAATCCTACTCTTCTCACCATCCCCAAATTACAACCACTGATGGGGTAAAGAGTACCCTTTAGCTTTGTAAGTAAACAAGGGATAGAACCTTTGCTATTACTACACCCTCCTTTTCCTCAAGCACTACTAAGAGGTTCAAATTTTTTTCAATCTACTCCTTGTACAGTCCAAATCTGTTAAAATATTTTTTCTCCCCAAAGAATTTAACAGAGGCATTACTATGCTTAAACTCATTTTATATTTAGAGATAGTTTTTAAAGTTCTACTTACTATCTCCTGACAACAACTGTCTTTGTTGAGTCTAGTTTTTTACACCCCTCCATCTTTTATTAAAATAATTGATTTAGATGAAACAGATAAGCCATTTTCCATAACAATATTAACTATTCTACTGCACTTACATTCTTTGAATCTCTCTCTCTCTCTCTGCATTTACAACATTTATATACAGCACTGAAGTTTAGAAAGCACTTCCATACATATTATCTCATTTGATTCTCACAACCCATCTAAGGTAGGCAGGGCAAATATCTCTGTTTTTAAACTGAAAGAGTACTTTGAGAAGTTAACTGTTTTGCCCAGTCTCACATGGCTAATCACTAGAGTAGAGCTCAGATTCTTATACTCTAAACCCTCTACATTAAATTGCAACCGCATTTGAAGAAGTATTTCTTGTGTTTCATGCAGACATAACCTCAGATAAACTACCATAAGATACCTAGGTCTTACTATGTTTAGAATTCAAAAAACAATACCTACCATAAAAAAAGTTACTTTTTCCAGATCCATTTCTGCCCACTACAAAATCAAAAAGTCCATGTTATTTTGTATAAAAAACAATAAAACTTTACAGAAAGTATTCAAAAAATATAAAATCCAATTTTCTAACATAACATCTTAAAAACTGAAATTAAGTACAACAGAACAGTGAACAACAAATCAATAAACAAAACAGCTTTAATTACCAGATGAGTGCAATTTTTGCATAGTCTTCAGATAATTTTTTTCTTAAAGGAATTTATTTCATTGTTTATTTTTTTGCTCTTTCCCAATACTTTAAAATTAACAGGAATAACTAAATATACTACCTGGTTTTCATGATTTATAATCATTACAATGGACATGTAATTCTATTTAATTGTATATAATAAAATATTTTTAACAATTTAAAGATTCACATAATGCTAAAAATTTTAAATACTTAAACAATCATTTAAAATTTTCAAACCATTTCCATGTTAAACAGTTTCTGATCAGCCCTATACATCATGTATAGTTCTTAGAATCACAAAAATATAGACAACTATGAGGCACTTTCTTTTATTACCTGAGTTCAGAAATAAGCAATTCTATACATAAAAGGATATCAAATATTTTAGATTTAATGAATTCATTTGAACTTCTTTTGTTTAACAAAATTTTCATTGTTAAGAGTCATGAATAACTATGCCACTCTCTCTCACAATCTTGACCAATCCTGAACAAATTAGCCCCAAAGTCATCACCTTTAATCCAAGATAAATTCTAAAGAAATCAGAAAGTAATGAAGTGCTTTAAAAAAAAAAAAAAAAGGCATATAACAGACACAGAGGCCAGCCTGAAGGGGGCTTCTATTAGCTAAATCTAGGACAATTTGAGCACCAAAATAATTAGATGAATTATAAATTAGTGCTGGGGCAGCGGTGGGCGGGAATAATCCATGAGTCCATACTGATAATAAAAAGATAAATATATAGCTAAGGAGTGAAGATGTTTGATTACAGTAGAATACCAAGTGGTAAATGTGAAAGGAGTGCTGGAAATGGAACATCATCATTCTGCAACCATCAGAATAAAGGCAAGAATTATCAATGAATGCTAAATCTAAGGGGAAATTTTGATAAGGAGCACAATATGTGCATAGTCCAAAAGTCTCTCCCCATCTCCATATTAGTTGCAAGGGAGAAAACACTAACTATACAGTGGAAAAATTGGACAGAATCTCTATTCAGTGATCAAAATTATCATCATCAATAAGAAGTAGATGGATATCATGTGCCTCCAGGTGGAATACCCTGAAAAGGACACATCATTTATGTAATATTTTTCAAAAATAACATTGTAAAAGACAAAGGAAGGCTGTGGAAATTATCCAGATTAAATGAGACTAAAGAGGCATGACAACTAAATGCAACGCCTGATCCTAAATTAAATCCTGTACTAGAGGGGGAAAAATGCTACAAAGAAAATTTCTGGGTCAGCCAACATAGCTAGAAAATAAAATAACATTATTGTATTGATGTTAAATTTACTGACATTGATAGTTACACTGTGATTATATAAGTAATATCCCTATTCTTAGAAAGTACACATTTAAGTCACAGGTAAAGAACCATGATGTACATAACTTACTCTAAGGAAAAATAAGTGTGAGAGCAAGTGCAAATGATAAAGCAAGTGGGGAAATGTTAACAGTAGATTTGGGGGACTTCCCTGGTGGTGCAGTGGTTAAGAATTTGCCTTCCAATGCAGGAGACATGGGTTCGAGCCCTGGTCTGGGAAGATCCCACATGCCGCGGAGCAACTAAGCTTGTGCGCCACAAGTACTGAAGCCCGCGTGCCTAGAGCCCGTGCCCCACAACAAGAGAAGCCACTGCAGTGAGAAGCCAGCGTACCACAACGAAGAGCAGCCCCCGCTCACAGCAACTAGAGAAAAAGCCCATGCGCAGCAACAAAGACCCAATGCAGCCAAAAATAAATACATTAATTAAAAAAAAACCCAAAACAGCAGATTTGGGTAAAGGATACACAAGTAGTGTCTCTGTATTCTTTTTATTTATGCAACTTTTCTGTAAATTTGAAATTATCACTAAATAAAAGTTTTAAAAGGTAATTTATCATTAAAAAATTACAGAAATAGTTCAAACCATAATCCATTCATAAATAACTGAAAAATTTATAATTTCCCTAAGAATTACTCCTACCCACACAGTGGAATGCTACATAGCAATTTTAAGGATGTTGAATACTTAATGATAGGGAAAGATATTTCAGTTTATTCTGAAGGAGAAAAAAATAGATTACCAAAAGATTACTACAAACCAATTTTTATTGAAAAAGGCGTACTTATATATATGTACACAAAAACTGAAGGGGTAGTGAGATAGACCCAGTTTATGTGTGTCCCCAGATTCACCTGCCCTAACCCAGGCCTTGGCTGCCTGTCAATAGAAAGGCTAGTCTCCCAACACCTCAGGTTGTTTCTGCCTACCCTGGGGGTGCATTCAGATCTGTGAAAACCCAAAGGAGGTTGCAGTTCCCCAACCACTCCAGGGGGGTTAGTCCCCAGAGTAACACAATCCAAAAGCACAGTGTGTGTGGGGGGGGGGAAGAGGGGAGGGGGGGAATCAATGCCCTATGTGGTAAACTTTGACCAAAGAGAGACAGAAGCCAGCACATAAAACCTTCTCCATACCTCTCCCACCTGAGCTTTCCAAGGTGTGGTGGGTTTACAAAGTCTGTCTGTAAGTTATCCAATGTGACTGCAAACCAGGTGTATCTTCTTTATAAAGCTATGACCACTACCCCCCACAACCCCTTGCCCTCAGACTGCTCCCTCCCATTAAAGCCTTAGCAGCTAAGCAGGCCTCGGGCTCCGTTTTCCAGGAAACCACAAGCTAGCTCTGGGGAGGATTACAGTTTAAATTTTTTAGCTTTTATGCTCTTTATGTTCTATAACTTCACGTATATTTCTTTTGTTAGAAGGCCAGGAAAAAGGTAAACTTAAAAAGGTTTATGGTTCTTGCACTTAAACATCAAACATTCAAGTATCAGTACATGAGGTATCTGCCTTCAAATCTTGTGTTTTTTTAAGGGTCAAAATCATTAAACAATCAAAGTGGTAAGCTTTCAAAAGACATTTTTAGGAACAATCTCACTGTATACTATTTTTGGTCTTTCTTATATGATTAAGGGACCTATTTTTAAAATATGTTAAACAAAGTCATATTATGTTTTTTCAGTTAAAACGAAAGAACATTTAGATAATGTCCTTTCTAACTGTGACTATTAACAATCTTAATGTTGCAACCAAAGTAGTAAAACAGCTGTCTGATAATAGCTAAAACAAAAATACTTGATAGGCCCTAAAGATATAATTTAATCATTCTAAGTAATAATGGCCATCATTTTACAGTTCATTTATAAAATTACAGTCAGTCCTCCAAATCCCAAATCCCTGTGCTTCACATCTGGGGATTTAACCAACTGCGGATTGAAAATATTCCGGGTGGGGGCGGTAGGGGAACTTTCCAGAAAGTTCCAAAAAGCAAAACTGGAATTTGCCACAAGCTGGCAACTATTTACACAGCAGGTATATTGTATTTACAACTATTTACATAGCATTTACACTGTGTTATAAGTAATCTAGAGATATGCTTAGGTTATATGCAAAAACACTAAGATTTTATAACAAGTTTTATACAAGCATTCAGGATACCAAGGGACAACTGTATACAATTGACATATTAAGATATTTATCCACTTTTAATTTGTAAGTTAAGGAAATAATATAAATCTAGTGATTATTCATTTTTCTCCATTTCTAAAGATTTTTTTATTGACGAAAATCAGAAGGCACTTATAATCAAAATGTAAGTAAAACTCTAGTACAATCAAGTTACCCTTATGGCACACCAATTCAATTAATGATTCTCCAGTAGGCAAGGCAGAGGGAAAAGTATGTTTTCTTTATTCCCAACTACAAAGTTGCAATTGATGTACCAAGGGCAGGTGTTTTCCTTGCCCTCAATTTTTAAATTGTATTATATATTCATTTATTTCAAAATAAATTATGATTCTCCAAGTTTCTCTGGGAACATCAGTATTCATTGTTCACTCTTTGCTGATTTCTCTATCTCACCTCACCCATGCTATGGACTGAATTGTGTCCCCGCCCCACCCAATTCATATGCTGAAGCCCTAACCCCCCTATGTGAAGCTTTTTGGAGAAGGGGGTCTTTGGAAGGTAATTAATGTGAGGTTAGGAGTGTGGGGCCTTTATGGTGGGATGAGTGCTCTTGTAAGAGGGTGAGGGAGAGGTTCTAACAAAGAAGGTCCTGTGAGCATGATGGAGAGGGAGGCCTACAGAGCAGTGAAAAAATAAATCCCTGTCGTTTGAGCCACCTAGTCTACGATATTTTGTTATGGTAGACCAAGCCGACTAGCATGCCAATAAACTCTGTGAGGACACTGTAGCAGAAATCTACGTCAATAGCAATCTTTGCTTTTCTGGTGTCTAGAAGCACTCATTTCACCTATCCTTTAAAAACTCAGCAGTGTCAGAAAACACTTTTGCTGTCTGTACGAGCAGAATGGAACCTTATCATCTGAAGAACCTATAGATTAACTATTATATTGAAAGGCAATCACCATTAGCCCCTTGTCCTCACACAACTGCCTTCTCATTTAATCTTCCCAACAGCCCCATGAGATGTATATCATTATTTCCACTTTGCAAATGAGAAAACTAAGCAGCTCAGGAAGTCAAGTTTGAAGAATACATGGCAGAATTGGGATTTGAACCCCATTCTGTTACAATTCAAAGTTTATGCTCTTCCCACCAACCTGTGTACTCTGTCCTTAGACATTATAATAGGAAATAAAAAAAAATCTGAGAACAATCTAATTTGTAAAAAAAGAATGGTCACCTTTGAAATAAGGCAATAGTGTCCACTTTAACTAGAAAATGACATACCAAGAAGAGCTGAAACGCTAAATTTAGTGTCATTCACTATAAACTTAAATCTGTCAAAACATACACATACGAGGCTACCAAATAAAAATGAGTAATTTATGATTGTCTTATTCAAGTATTTTAACCGTATAAAGGAAGCAATTTCATCAGTGCAGATAAAAAACAGAAAAGTAATTTCATATAGAAAAAAATACACATATATTTATGTAATATTCAGAGACAATTCCTGTCTCCTTAAGCCTAAACACAGGCAGGATTTAAACGGCTGTAGAGACATAAATCTGATCTAGTAAACCATGAACACTTACCAATAACATTATGTTTTGAACTGAAGGGATCTACAATTGTTTGATCTCTATAACTTCGAAAACCCTGGATAATAACCTAATAAATAAAAGAGAGATTTTTTTCAGAACACACCCCAAAAGAAATAACTTCTAAGCTAACATTTTCCTTCTGCACTCCTTCTGGTTTCTCATTTAACACAAGACAGAAAAGCTTCCATGTCCTAGAAGAAAAACTCATTTTGGAAAGTGATTTAAAAAAACTTCTAAACAGCCCGTTTATCAGTAACCATTGCCACTGTTGCTTTTTTAAGAGTTATAGTTAGTAACCTGTTAGGGAACTCTCAAAACCAAGCACCCTGTAGACGGTTCGTTGGAGCGCTAACCCTTAGAGGGCCGTCTAAAAGTCTATCAAGTATGCAGACCGGCCCAGCTTTCCTGGGAGCCCCTGTCAGTCACACACTCGGGCCAAAAAGAGCCGCCGTTCCAGGACAGGACTGCCTGGAGTCCAACACTCCAGCAGAGACACTTCTTGTAAAGAGTGTGAAGGGGCTCATCCGTGGGGTGGACTCCAGCGCGGGAAGGCCATTCTGACAGAAGTAACAACGGAATGAGGCGGCGCTACACATTCAGCAGGAACGAGGAGCCCTTTTACTCCTCCGGTTAAGTCGGGAGACACCCCAGCTTGGGCCTCAGGGGCGTCCCCGGAGCCGGGGAGACCCTCTCTCCACACATCCCACGCAAAAGGCCCACGGGGGGCTAGCCGGTCCCGCAGCACAGGGCCGCTTCTCACCCTCCCGGGAAGGCCCGGCTCCCTCCAAAGGGCCCCGCCCCGCCGACCCCTCCACCCCTCTCCCCGAGAACCCGCCTCCCTCAGGCGAGCGCCCTGCGGGGAGGCCTGGGCTGCAAAGCGGCGCCCCAATTCTCCGCGGCCCCCGCGCTTGCAGGCCGGGGCCGCACCCCTCCCACCCAGTCCCAGTCCAGCCCCGCGCCCACCCTGCGGGGAGAAGCGACACCCCCGCCTCAAGGAGCGGTCCTCACGGGCCCGTGAAGGGTGGGAGGGACGCACAGGCCTCACCTGCTTTATGTACATGGTTCCTCGCCCCGAGCCGGGGAGAAGGCCTCCCGCGAGAGAACCAACAACTCGGCTGCTGGATCAGGTGAGGCGCCTAGGAGACCCCTCCCCCCAAAGCGCCGCTCTCTCCCCTCTAGCCAAACAAAATGGCGGCGCCCAAGGAGGCGGAGTCCCCGCCTCGGACGGAACCACCCTCGCAGCCCCCAAGGAGCGTAGGGGGAATCAAAGTCAGATCTGCTCTTTCTTTTTGGAACAAGGAGCCCTTCTTCAATGTCTTTAGGTGAATTTCACTTGATTCCTCAATTTTTAGATGAGTTTTTCCTGAGAATTAGTCGGAAGCTTCACTCGGACAAGAGCCTTGATCGTGAGGTTGGCCCGTATTCCCTCCGAGCGTGGAGCCAATGGTTTCGACCACAAGGGGGGAAAGCTTCGGCGCCAAAGCTAAGACTGGGAGTCTAAGGGCCAGTAGCGGCGCGGGTAGGTGCTCACGTGGTCTCGGGCTGTTTGGAAATACGGTGCTGGCGCGCGTCCCCGAACACGGAACGTACTGGACGCGGGTGGGATTCGGTGTGCAGAATCCCTGCTCCTCCACTATTCTCTCTCGCTTTGGGAACTTTTATAAATTTAGAATTGCTCCCACTGGGTCTGGACCGCCCAGTCGCAGGACACCCCAAATGGACTTGACGCTCGAAAATTAGTTTTAATAATGTCATAATTATTAATACCCCGGGCGATTTTTACTGCTCTGCCAACTGCTATAAATCTAGGCAGTTGGACAACTGCAACAAAAAGAGATTTAGGTAAGATGAAAAGCTCCCCTCCCCTCCCTTTTTATAACAGCCTAAAACATACGAAGTGCTAGTGGCAACCCTGGGTGTATCTGATATGTTATCAATCGTAGGGGAAAAACATACTGTTAGAAATTGGATCTCCGGGTCCCTGTAAAATTACCTGCCACTCAGCAGCCACTCAAGTTGGTTGGTCCTCGCCATCCCTCCCGCGCTGCGGCTGGCAGTTCTAGACCTTATTCTTTCTAGATTGAACTGTTTCTAGTAGCCTCTTAACTTCATCCCTGTCAGCGCCTCTTAGTGCTGGCAGAATTCTTTATATACCGTTTTAATAGATGAAGGGAGAAGGACACTTCAGGGAAAACAAATGACTTATTTGAAGGTGAAAAGGGGGAGAGAAAGAGCACATAAGGGAAAACAAATGACTTTTAGGAAAGTCAAATGGGCCCTTAGGAGATCAGATGGGAGACCTGCTAGTTTTTGTGACTTTGTTTGGGTGTTACTCAGTGATAAGAGTCAGACTTCTCTGTGAGTTCCCGGAGAGAGGATTTATGACAGTTGAGTTACTTTGAGCTCTTTTGGGAGGCAGATAAGAGATTTCAGGAACTCAAGTACTTTAAGCTCAAAATAATTTTTATGCCACAGTAGTGGATTCTGGAGCCCTTCAAGAGGGTATTCAGAGTATACTTGCCACTTCCTCCCTCCCAGGTCTGAGGAACATGGTGTCAGTATAGTGGACCAGCATGATAATCTGCTCAATGATGAGAGAATTAAGCACTCTAGGCTATATAATGACGGAGAGCAAAGAAGTAATGTGCCCTTGAATGTGAATTGCTGCAGGCACCGTGGGAGTGCTCCGCTCCTTCCAGATGAAGATGAAAAAGAATACATTTTGCGGGATAATAACTGCCAGTCTGTGTTGATCTCTTCTAGTAAGGATTCTACCTCCAGCCCTGCAGCTGAGTTACTTCTCGCTTAAGTTCTGTTAGTCCACTGTCTGTCAGGATCAATCTGGTTTTCGCAAGGACCTAACGGGTGAATTAAATGGAGATTTAATGGGTACCACCCCCCTATCCTTTAAACCTTTGAGAGTGGCACTCATTTCCACCATTCTGTCCAAGATGTGGTACTGCTTCTAATTTATTATCTTGGCTGGCCTTAAGGCAGTTTTAGGGAGTCTGACTTTTAGATGAAAACATGGGAGTAAATCTTTGTGACTATGGATTAGGCAATGGTTTCTTAAATATGATACTAAAAGTACAGTGATGAAAGAAAAAAATATATACTTTATCAAAACTTCTGTGCCTCAAAAGAAGTAAAACGACAAGAAAATGTGAGTTATATATTTGACAAGGGACTTGGATCTGAAATATATAAAGAACTCTTACAATAACTTAGCAACTTAATAACTTAACAATAAAAAGACAAATAACTCTGTTTAAAAATGGGCAAAGGGGGCTTCCCTGGTGGCACAGTGGTTGAGAGTCCGCCTGCCGATGCAGGGGACACGGGTTCGTGCCCCGGTCCGGGAAGATCCCACATGCCGCGGAGCGGCTGGGCCCGTGAGCCATGGCCGCTGGGCCTGCGTGTCCGGAGCCTGTGCTCCGCAACAGGAGAGGCCACAACAGTGAGAGGCCCGTGTACCGCAAAAAAAAAAAAAAAAAAAAAAATGGGCAAAGGATTTGAATGCACATTTTCCCAAATGGTCAGTAAACTTATGAAAAGATGCTCACCATCATTAGCCAGTCAGGTACCACTTCACACCCACTAGGATAGCTAAAACAAAAAAGACAGACAATAACAGGTGTCAGCTTGGATATGGAGAAATTGGAACCGTCTTATACTATTACTGCTGGGAATGTAAAATGGTGCAGCCACTTTAGCTATTCCTCAAAAAGTTAGACATAGGATTACTATATGACCCAGCAATGTCATTCCTAGGTATATGCCCAAGAGAAATGAAAACTTCCACACAAAAATTTGTGTATGAATGTCCATAGCAGCATTATTCATAGTAGCTAAAAAGTAGAAATAACCTAGATGTCCATCGACTGATGGATGAGTAAAATGTGCTCTATCCATACAATGAAATATGAGTCAGCAATAAAAAATAATACCAATACATGCTGAAGACTGTACTGCCACATACACTCACTGCTATGGCCCGGGTTCAATCCCTGGTCCAGGAACTCACGTGGCACAGCCAAAAAAACCCCACAAATAAACATGGATGAATCTTGCAAATGTTAAGCTAAGTGGAAGAATCCAGTCACAAAAGAGCACATATTGTATGATTCCATTTATATGAAAAGTCCAAAATAGACAAATTCATGGACACATAAAATAGATTAGTAGTTGCCTGGGGCTACAGATTGGGTGGGAAGGTTGGGAAATGGGTTTTGGGGAAGGATTTTGGGAAGGGTTTTCAGAATATTCGAAAATTAGATTGTAATGATGGTTATACAACTTTTTAAACATTGTAAAAACCACTGACAACATTACAATTCAACTATACTTCAATTAAAAAAATTTAAAAACTGTACACTTTAAACGGGTAAATTTTATTATATGTGAAATATATCCCAATAAAGCTAAAAAAAAAAAAACTAGAAAAATTTTCATTATGGATTTTTAAACCATACCCAGGTCTTCCCTCGTGGCACAGTGGTTAAGAATCCGCCTGCCAGTGCAGGGGAGATGGGTTCAAGCCCTGGTCTGGGAAGATCCCACATGTCACGGAGCAACTAAGCCTGTGCGCCACAACTATTAGGCCTGCGCTCTAGAGCCCGCGAGCCACAACTACTGAACCCATGTGCCACAGCTACTGAAGCCTGCACACCTAGAGCCCGTGCTCAGCAACAAGAGAAGCCACCGCAATGAGAAGCCCGCGCACCGCAACAAAGAGTAGCCCAGCTGGTTGCAACTAGAGAAAGCCCATGCACAACGAAGACCCAACACAGCCAAAAATAAATTAAATAAATTAATTTTAAAACCCCACACACAACCATACCCAGATTTAGGTCATGTGCAGATTTATATAATGTACAAATTATCTGGGTCATTGTAGAACCATTCCATAAAAGTCACCAGTGATATGTATATATAAAATTATATATGTATATATAATTAAAATACATTATAATTTCAAATATGCTATTGAAATCTCATGTTTATATCATCTTTACTCAAAACTTTAGCTATTTAGGTTAGCGCAGAAATTCAAATTCTGGCTTGGAATCAAATATGCCCTCTTCCAAATTCTCGATTTTGCATTCTGTAATAACTATCACTACAGAGTTAAGCACAAAATTACATTCTTTAACCAATAAGATGATAAAATTTCCAATTTAATTGGTATTTTAAAATGTTCTACAATTTAAAAGTTATTTAATGCAAAATCGCCAAACAGTATAAGGGTTTTTGGTGGGGGGAAGAAGCAACACAATGCAAAAATGAGTTATTTACTAAGAAGAGGGAGGTTTACCTCCTCCCCGCACCTTTTCTAGAACCAGAGTTTTTGCTATAGGCAAGATTTAAAGACCCTAACCTCAGGACCAAGATTTTTTTCCCAAATTTTTGGCCTGTAGCCCAAAGTTAAATTTCTTTTTCCAGGTTGAAAGTCAGATGGACAAAAAGAATTATTGATTTAAAAATCATTTAATGCAGACATTGTATCATCTGTTTTTCTGGCTAAAGAACAAACAAAACCTCATTCAATCAACTTTCTCAAAAGCAACTTCATATTTTATACTTTTCAACATACAGACTTCAGCTTTGTTTGGCACCTTCCCAAAGAGACAATTCTCAAGACCCTGAAATCTCTGATCATTTTAAAACTCAGCACACTTAAGATTTGTTTTTATACCATTATACACGCATCAGAATGACTAAAATTAAAAATACTGGTAACACTAAAGGTATTAGAGCGAGGTCTTAGAGGAACTGAAACTCATACATTCATGATAGAAATGTAAAGTAAGTGGTAGAACCAGTTTGCAAAAAGTTTCTCTTCTTTTTGAGGCCAGTCAGCTGACAGCTTTATTGCATTGGGGAAGGGGATAGATCTGTCAGGACCCGTGGGGCGGGTCCGCTTTCTCTTCACCATCACAGGCTTCGGGCTGCGCAGGATAGCGCTGGCTCTGCGGGTGACGGCCATACGCAAATCCGTATGTTCTTTCGGATCACGTGCGGGATGCTGCTGAGGGTGGCCCGGGCGTTCTTGTTGATGGTGGTCCGCAAGAAGGAAGTGGCTACCTTTCGCTGGCCGGATCCTCGCTTCATGACCACCACGACCCCTTTGCCGTCCGCCGCCGGCTCCACGCCCACAGTCTTGTGGTGAATGAGCCCGTTGTAGCGAAAGGAGTTGCGGGCCTTCAGGTTATTGGGTTCAGTGCTGTACGTCTGCTGTTCCTCTCTATCAAGAAGCTGGAGCAGTTCCGCACGACCATCCGTTGCAGATGCGCGGACTTGACGGCAGCTTCTCTCGTGGCAGCGGCCGGATACGGAGTTTCTTTCTTATAAAACTAGATATACATCTACCCTAGGACCTAGCAAGTCCATCCATAGGTATTTGCCTAAGATGAAAACGTAAGTCCAACATGATTTGTATATCAACAGATGACTCAATCAATAAACTGAGGTATATATATTGACAACAAAAAGAAATGAATTACTGATACATGCAATGACCATTGATGAATCCCAACAATATTAAACTGAGTGAAAGAAGTCCTATCTACATGAATACATACTGCATGCCTCTATGTAAAGGAGGTTCTAGAACAGGTGAAGCAAATCCATGGTGGGAAAAAAAATCAAAAAAGTAATGATTACTTAGGGGAGGTTCCAGGAGAAATGAGAAGGATCGTAAGGGAATTTGGGGAAAGGTTATGGTAATTATATCTTTATAGGAATTTTGGTTCCAAGGTTTCTGCGTGTATCAAAACTCCATGACTATTCACTTAAGAATTTTGCATTTAATTGTATCTTCATTTTACATCAGAAGAAAGAACATACTAAATATAGAATTCTAGGTAATGATAATGAATGCTGAAGTATTTAGGGGGAGGTGTATTGTTGTCTGCAACTTACTTGGAAATTTATCCCCCCAAAATTAGCTGTGTAGACAGATGGACAGATGTGATGAAATAAGTGTAGTTAAAACATTAATGGGAAAGTTGAGTGGAAGGTATATGGATTTCATTGTAAAAATTTTTAAACTTTTTTGTATTTGAAAATTTTCATAAAAACATTCTGGGGGGATAAAAGTCCTAGAAGTTTCCAAAAAAAAACTAGCCCATTTTTGCCTCTCTGATCTCATCTCCTGCTACTGCCCCTCTCTGTTCTAGGTGCATTTAAGTGTACCAGGTATCCCCTACCTCAGGACTTTTGCACTTGCCCTTCCTGATGCCTGCATTTCTCTTCCCTAACATATCTATCTGACTTTCTCCCTCACCTTCAGGCAGATTTATAAGATTTCTGTCCCCTGGTGTACATGCCCTGTATAATCTCCTCCCCTTGGGTGTAGATGGGACTTGTGGATACGATGGGACATCACTCCAGGGATTAGGTTACCATATATGGCAAAGGGACTTGAGGGGATTTTGCAGATGTAATTCAGATCCCTAATCAGGCAATTTTGAGTTAATGTTTTGAAAAAGATGATCTTGGATGGGCCTGACCTAATCAGGTGAGCCCTTCAAAAGAGGGCATCAGAAAGGAAGTCAAGTCAGAGAGATTCCAAGCCAGAGATGCTCCCCTGCTGGTCTTTTAAGCTGTGGAGAAGGCCATATGGCAGAGAATAACAGGTAGCCTCTGGGAACTGAGGGCCTCAGTCTTACAACTGCAAGTAACTGAATTATGCCCCAAACCAGTGAGCTTGGAAGAGGCCCCTGAGGTTGAGATGAAATTGCAACCTGGCTGACACCTTGATTTCAGCATGTTGAGACCCAAAGAGAGGACCCAGTTGCATCGTAAGAGTTCTTTATATATCCTGGATACTAGACCCTTATCAAATACATGATTAACAAATACTTTCTCCCTTTTCTGTGCATTGTCTTTTTACTTTCTTGTTAATGTCCTTTGAAGTATGGAAGTTTTAAACGTTAATGTCACCTGATAGATCTATTTTTTCTTTGGTTGCTTGTGGTTTTGTTGCCATATCTAAGAAACTATTGCCTAACTTTTAGTCCAGTTTTTTTTGTTTGTTTGTTTTTGGTTTTGGCCATGCTGCATGGCTTGTGGAATCTTAATTCCCCAACCAGGGATCAAACCTAAGCCCTCAGCAGTGAATGCACGGAGTCCTAACTGCTGGATGGCCAGGGAATTCCCTAGTCCAATTTTTATAATTGGTATCTGTGAAAGGAGTCACCTGACCACTCCACACTACCTGGAAAACACTTCTACCAGACAGCCCCAAGACTTACCCCCCACTTCATTTAGGCCTTTACACAATTGTCACCTTATCAGCAAAGTCTTCTTTGATCACGTTATCTAAAGTAACAGTACCCTTTGGTCACTTACCATACTTTACACTGCTTTATATTTCTTTAGAGGACTCCTTATATGACACACTCTCTCTCTGTCCCTCTCTGTCTCTCTTTTCTTCTCTTTTCCATTTTCATTTACTGTATACCCCTGTGCCCATATTGGAATGTATGCTCCTGGAAAGAAGGAATTTTTGTTTACTTTGTTCACTGCCAATTACTCAGTGTCCAGCATAGACTCATAATAGGTGATCAATAATAATTTGATAAGTTAATGATTCCCCCAATCCAAGTGTTATCAAACTTTTTCATCTTTGCCAATCTGAAATATGTAAAATGATATTTTAATGTCTTTTTGTTTGCATTTTCATTTCTTTGAGTAAGGTTTAGCACCTTCTCATACATTAAAAAAAATATTTCTTTCTCTGTTAGCATCATTGTTTTCAATAGATGCTATTGTAATAAATGAAATATACACATCCCTTCAAAAGGATTATAAATGTTATAGTAGTTTTTGGTCGTTCTATTCTCTATCAGGGTTTGAAATAATGCCTTTTGTTGAATGCATGAAGAATGAACAGCTAGAAGGTGAAGACAGGCCCCATGAAACTTTTTGCAGTTTAAAAGGAGTCCTCATAATTGAAGGGTATTCTGTAGGCTAAAATATGGAGAAGACATATTTAGCTGTGGCAAAATACAAATAACATAAATTTTACATATCTTGACCATTTTTAAGTGTACAGTTCAATGATATTAAGCACATTCACATTGTTGTGCAACCATCACCACCATCCATCTCCAGAACTCTTTCCTCTTGCAAAACTGAAACTTTACCCATTAAATAATAACTCTCCATTTCCCTCTCCCCCAGCCCCTGGCAACCATTCTACCTTCTTTCTCTATGAATTTCACCACTCTAGACAACTCATACAAGTGGAATCATACAGTGTTTGTCTTTTTGTGACTGGCTTATTTCACTTAGAATAAAGACTTCAAGGTTCATCCATGTTGGAGCATGTTGCAGAATTTTCTTCTCCATTGTGTGTGTGTGCGTTTCTCTGCAACCGGCCTTTTTTTTTTTTTCAGTTGAAGTATAATTGACCTACAACACTATTTAGTTCCAGCTGTACAACATAGTGATCCGATATTTCTATGCATTTCAAAATGATCACCACTCTTCTGTTGCCTTTGAATGTTTCCCCATGCTTTTAGCCCACCTGCATTTCACACTCCTTAAAGGTCAGACTATTGGCTGCTTCAAGGTGTATCATGCAGTCCCTTGGAATTACATTGTGACTTATACATTCAGGTGTTGATTGTTTTTCACTCATTCATTCATTCACTACAAAATGTGACAATCATGGTTCTGCAAAAAAGGAAGGAAGATATGCTTAAGCACTTTGAAGTTTATACCTAGCTGACCTTGCCTCTTGTTGCCCAGGGCACTGGGTTTGCCTTCATCCCGTATTTTTATGCATCCCAGAGAAGGAAACTAATCAAGTGCCACCAGTCCTGGACCAGACATCCAAGTAAACATCAACTACAGGTACCTATTGGGCTAAAGAATCGGAAGTCACAAAATAAAATCTCTGCTCTTTGCAGATCATGTCTGAAGTCACAGTTACCTTCTGTTGATTTGTGAAAGGAGTAGAGGACAGTCATTGGGATCTTGATTATGTTATCTAAGCTGGTCTTATAGTCACCACAATGA
This sequence comes from Orcinus orca, assembly GCF_937001465.1. Classification (NCBI taxonomy): domain Eukaryota; kingdom Metazoa; phylum Chordata; class Mammalia; order Artiodactyla; family Delphinidae; genus Orcinus; species Orcinus orca. The sequence continues at coordinate 71,297,137 of NC_064572.1, read as the reverse complement.
CTTCCCTGGGAGGAAAGCCGGTGAGTCTATTACCTGGAAGGAGACTGTGTCCCAGTGCCAAGGCTTGGTCCTGGCTGTTCTAGACAATGCCGCCAAGTACGACCATGTAGACTGTACTGCACAGCTCCTGAGGACACCATTCCTAGGCTTGTGTCATATGGAGAACTGAAGATAAAGATCTCAAATGGAAGCTCCTTCTCAAACAGGAAAGGACTGGGAAAGAGAGCATTGGTGGGTATCTGTGCTGATTGAACGGTGCCAATGAACTGACCCCTCCCCGCATGACTTTGTCCTGAGGAAGAGAGTGAGGGTTAGGAATCTGGTTGGTGAGATACCAGTCTCCCTCACACAGTGAGTTGATAGTCATAGTCATAGCATCTACTCTCCTGCAGACTCTGTGCAGACACTTCATGGATAAATCTCATCCAATCCTCTCAAAAACCATTTAATGGGTGAAGAAATTGTTCATTTCCTTAGAGAGGGAAATGAAGAGGGCATTAGATTAGGAGAAAGGTGGTTCACTACTTACTCACCAGTGGACTTTGGGCAACTCACTTAAGTCTTCTGGTCAATACTCAGTTCCCTGCAGCCCACGAACTGCTTGTTGCAGCACATGTGGAGAGCAGTACAGGATGAAGAGCAGGTGTTTAGAAACTCTCATGCAATTTGACGTCCAGTGCATGATCAGGGAACTTGTTTCATGCTGTCCATGAGTTAGGTGTATTGAGAGCTGTATGTATAGTAGGAAAATATTACCATGTGTGATATTTTAAGGGTTAGTTGGTCAACTGTAAACCAAATGCATACAAAAATCTGAGAAAATAAAAGCATTTAGGTCTTTGTATAATTTGTTATTTTTTACTTATTAAATATAACTTTTTTGTAAAAGTATGTTTAAAATTTGTAGATATTAGCTAAATTAGGAAGGCATATTATTTTCATAATAATATTTAACTATAACTTACAGTTGTCAAAACACTCTTCACTTGACTTCTTTTAATCAAGAAAAGACATACTTTTCCTAACACGCAACAGCAGCAGTAATAAAACAAATGATGACTGTGAAAGTGATTCTGAAGAAATTAAAACCAAAAGAATTTGTATCAGTTTTACTTGAAAGTATAAGTCTTCATGTGTTAAGCTCACTTTTGTGGACATAACTGATACTAAACCACTAAAACTGTGGTATGTTATCTGCAGAGATGTACTAGCAAATGAAGCTAATAAAGAAAGTCATCCATATAGATCAGTGGAACAGGATAGAGAGCCCAGAAATAAACTCACGCACTTATGGTCAATTAATCTACAACAAAGGAGGCAAGAATTTTCAATGGAGAAAAGACAGTCTCTTCAATAAGTAGTGCTGGGAAAACTGGACAGCTACATGTAAAAGAATGAAATTAGAAATTCTCCAACACTGTATACAATAATAAACTCAAAATGGATTAAAGACCTAAATGTAAGACCAGGTACTATAAAACTCCTAGAGGAAAACATAAGCAGGACACTCTTTGACATAAATCACAACAATATTCTTTTTTTGATCCATCTCCTAAAGTAAGGGAAATAAAAGCAGAAATAAGTAGGACCTAATTTAACTTAAAAGCTTTGCACAGCAAAGGAAAACAATGACAAAATGAAAAGACAACCTACTGAATGGGAGAAAATATTTGCAAATTGTATGACCAATAAGGGATTAATATCCAACATATATAAACAGCTCATACAACACAATATCAAAATACAAATAACCTGATTAAAAACTGGGCAGAAGAACTGAATAGACATTTTTCCAAAGAGGAAATGCAAATGGCCAACAGGCACATGAAAAGATGCTCAACATCACTAATCAGGGAAATGTAAATCGAAACCACAATGAGATATCACATCACACCTGTCAGAATGGCTATCATCAAAAAGAAAACAAATAACAAATGTTGGCAAGGATGCAAGAAAAGGGAACCCTCCAACACTGTTGGTGGGAATGTAAATTGGTGCAGCCACTGTGGAAAACAGTATGGAGGTTTCTCAAAAAACTAAAAATACAACTACCATATGACCCAGCAATTCCATTCCTGGCTATATAGCCCCCCCCCAAAATCACCAAAAACACTAATTCAAAAAGATTCATGCACCCCAACGTTCATAGCAGCATTATTTACAATAGCCAAGACATAGAAGCAACCTAAGTGTCCATCAACAGATGAATGGCTAAAGATGTATTTTATATATATATATAAATATATATAAAATGGAGTACTACTCAGCCATAAAAAAGAATGAAATTTTACCATTTGCAGCCATGTGCATGGACTTGGAGGGCATTATGCTAAGTGAAATGTCAGACAGACAAAGACAAATTATGCATGATATGTGTGGAATCTAAAAAATACAACAAACTAGTGAATATAACAAAAAGAAGAAGACATAGATATAGAAAACAAACTAGTGGTTACTATTGGGGAAATGGGGAAGGGGCAATATAGGGGTGGGGTGGTGGGGGGTATTGGGTGTAAGATAGGCTACAAGGGTGTATCGTACAACATGGGGACTATAGCCAATATTTTGTAATAATATAAATAGAGTGTAACCTTTAAAAATCGTATAAATAAATAAATAAAAAGTCATCAAATTTAGGTAGCATTTACAAAGAAAACAAAAGAATAAGTTTAAAACTTAAAGAATACTTTGCAAGACTATTGAATTTTTAAAAATTGATAGAAGCAGAGGTTCAAAATTTCCCATATAAACATTGTTAATTGTGTCTAATAAAGTAGGACTTTGGGATGCTAAAATTAAAAAAAGTAGTGCAAAACTGTATCAAAAATCTTGGAAATTATGGGTGAATTTGTGGCAAAGAAGGTAGGTCAAATATCATTCTTCATAGCTGGACAAATTCAGCAGCTAGCTAATGACATGGCAGATTAACTCACAAAACAAATACAGGTAGCAAAGTCTTTTTATTTCTTTTCATTGCAAATTGTTGAATGCACACATACTGCTAACATGACAATTAATTTGAAATATGTATATGCAATTTGAACATTGTAGAGATATGAGGAAGAATTTTTTTTCAGCCTCATTGATGACAACACAACCAGCTCTGAACTACATAAAACTGTGAAGGATTACACTGTTAAGGAATGTGGTTTGAGTTTAAATTTGTGTAGGAATATGCTCTAATGGTGCAGCTGCGTTGACAGAAAAACGTTCTGTAGTTATTACCCAAGTTAAAGAGCTTGCATGAGTATGTAAATCAGCACATGGCTTCCCTCATCAAGAAAGCTTTGCAATGAAAAAAATTTACAGTGTCTAGTTACGTAGTAAAAAAATGTGAATTATGCAAAAGCTGATGTATTAAGTTTGAGATTTTTTTCTCTTTATTACGTGACAACATGGAAGTTGATAACATGGAAACACCTATTATTGCGTATGATATGAGGCATGAGATTCCATGCTTACTGAAGGGGAAAGTTCTATTAACAATGTCTGAATATGAAACAAACTTTCAGTGTTCCTAGCAAGTGAAAAACGCACCTACATAAGGTCCCCACCTTTTAAATATGTGGTTTGGATGACAGACTAGTTTATTTGTGTAATATTTTTGGCATTTTTGATGATCTTACTACTTCTAAGCAACGAAAGACTGCAATATGATTTTCAATGGCAGATGGGATCGAAGAGCAAAAATAAAATTGAGAAGCTTGGAAGAACAGAGTTTCCATAGACTGTTATAACATGCTCCATAATTTAACAGCAATTATCAGTAAAGTAGGTGATGATATTGATATTGCACATCTGGGAAGTGTTATGGCCAAATGTCTTACAGATTTCACAGAATTGTTTAAATTTTATTTCCATCAAAAGAAGATCCATGATAGGAAATTTACAGATCCAGAAACCTTTGCTTTAATCGAAAGATAATTTGATTCAACTTTATAACCTTACAGGATAAATTGGTGGAAATGGCAATGGATTGAGAATTGAAGATGGATTTTGAAAATCAGAATCATTTGCTTCACTTTGGGTAAAAGTGAAAGATGAAAATCTTGAGCTTCCTGGAATGGCTTTAAAATTTCTTCTTCCATTCCCATTAACAAACCTCTGTAATACTGGTTTCTCCACTAGAGCTCTTATTAAAACAAAATTTAGAAACAGTTTCAACAGACATTGTACCTTGTGAGTAGCATTATATTCCATTCTGCCTGCATTAGATAGACTAATAAGCCATAAGCATGTGTATTTGTCCATTAAAAACACAATATTGATATAAATAATGTTCATTCGAAGGGGGGAAACATATCGTACTTATAATTTTTCTTTTGTTATGACTGAAGAATGACAAAAAAGTTATTCGCATAATAGCAATTGTCTATATTAATCGGTTATTACATGCACATTTAATGAACAACACATACAGACTTTGCAATTGTTTTACTTTTTCCTTTGTTATGTTTGTTCTGATTATGCTTATTGAAAGGTAATATTGTCTGTTGAATCTGATAGTAACAATTAGGTTTTTATTTTATATGTTTGTTTTTAAACGTAATTTATCTAGTTTTTTTATTTTTTATTGACTTTTTTTTTTTTTTTTTTTTTTTGCGGTACGCGGGCCTCTCACTGCTGTGGCCTCTCCCGTTGCGGAGCACAGGCTCTGGACGCGCAGGCTCAGCGGCCATGGCTCATGGGCCCAGCTGCTCCGCGGCATGTGGGATCTTCCCGGACCGGGGCACGAGCCCGTGTCCGCTGCATCGGTAGGCAGACTCTCAACCACTGCGCCACCAGGGAAGCAGTTGATTACAATTTTGAGTGATGTGAAGTCCAGTAAGTTAGGAAAAAAGGGCCAACTTTATTCCAGCAGGAAAGATGAACATTGTTCTGAGTTTCACTTTTTCATCTTTCCCACTAGAGGGCAGTCAAGAAGTACTTATAAGTGTTGGGCGTATCATAAAGCCAAAATTGCTCTTTAACTAAGAGATTGAAGTACGGAGAAAAAATAAAACAGAGCAAGATCAATTACCCAGCGAACGTTTATTGGTACCAATACTGTACTGTAACACACTAAGACTCGATGAAGAGCTCGAAACCCAGTGTCTATGTATTTATAGCTAAAATCCAAGATAGTAGGTAAAAATGAGACAACACAAGGGTAAAGAAAGAGTTTTGCAAGATGTTGTTTTATATTATGTGTATTTTAGAGTGCATGCACGTGCAGGAGAGAGAGAGAGAGAGAGAGAGAGAGAGAGGTTGATTCATTCCTCAGGCCTGAAGCCTGGGTGGGCTGAAACCATCTATATTGACAGTTCCAGTTCATAAGACGTGGAGAAGTAGAGGGACACAGGCTGCACATCACAGGTGTTACTGAGCTGTTGCTCTGGGGGACACACACATACATACACTTACTTTTATACTGATTGTCACTACAAATCTTAGCCCATCTCTCTATTCCAGTTTCCTAGCTGACTTCTTTAGGCAATTGCTTTCACGAATTAGTTCATTCAACATTTGCTGAGTATCACCTTGTTTCCAGCACCTTGTAAGGCTCCGGGTACAGCTGTGAATGAGCTTCTACTCTCAAGGTGTTTAGAGAATATAGCTTTTTATGTTTGGGGCCTTGAAGGTCCTGGCAACTGTTTTTATTTCAAGTCAGCATCTCCTTCAATCGGTGACAAGTGGGCCACTTGGAGCTGCTGTCTCTCAAGTGTTCTCTTGCAAAGGTGGGAACACAAGAAAGAAAAAGAGAGAATAACTGTAGGACCATAGTGTGATCCAGAGTTGCCTTGATAACAAGATTAGAGAAAACAGCCAAGCCTTTGAGGTGCCAGGGCTGGACTCAGCCTTGGCCAACTGTCCATGGAAGCATGTCACCTTTTGACTTTAACAGAACTTCACTGAAGTGAGTCTTTGAAATCCAAAGGAAGAGGGGCCCACGCATTGAGGAACTCATGCCACACCTACTCCAGCCTTGTTCCGATTCGTGTAGGAACACACGATGTTCTCACTTTAAAGACTGTCTGGGGCTGCTGGAGGCAGTATAGTGGATGGGTAAGAGTTTGACTTAAGAATCAGACAAGCTGCAGTTAGAACTCAGGTTGGACCTCGTGGTAGCTGTGTAACTTCAGACATTATGTCTGAGCCCTGGTTTCCCCACTTGAAAGTGGAAATAATAATAAGAGTAGCACCTCAGAGGGTGTCGTGAGGATGGAATCACATAAGTGAAGTTCTTAGCACACTGCCTGGCATAGGATAAGCACACAGTGAGTGCTGGCTTTAAAAAATAAGCTGAGCTGGAGCTCAGGGATCATCTCATCCAACTCCATTCTACAGATGAGAGAACTGAGGCCCAGCAGCCTCGTGACAGCGGAAAGATCATGAATTTTGGAGTTAGACAGACCTGGTTTTGAATCCTGGCTCTACCAATGGACTTGAGGAAGGTCACTTAATTTCTGTAAGCTTCAGTTTCCTCATCTGTGAAATGGGACAATAAGGTAACTCTGAGGACTAAATGGTATATATTATGTAAAGCACCTGGCACAAGGGCCTGGCACATAATAGTTGCCCAATAAAATGTTCCTTTGCTTCCTTCCTGCTCTTCCGTTGTCCAGAGTCATACTAGGTCCTAACTTTAAAAATGTAGGCCTCAGGGAGTTCATGCTGACCTTCATGATGCAAATGTGGAAGTCAAACTGGTCTCAAGTCAAATCCAGTTGCTGACCTTGGGCAAGTGACTTATCCTCTTTCTGTTGCATTTAACTTGTCTGTAAAATGACGTTAATAACACTACCTACCACCCAAAGCTGGTGTGAGGATCATGCTCTCTTTTGAAGTGTCCCATAAATGTTTATTTTCATGTCCTTCAAACATGGCTCTGATCTGTAGGAGACTCTCAGGTAGATAAGTAGTCACGCCCATGTTCATTCATTCAATCAGTCATTTTTTTTGTTGTTGTTGTTCTTTTGTGTGCCAGGGTGTTATCAGAGCTGGGAGTCACAGAATTAGACAAGGCTCCTCCTCTTGAGTTGCTCACAGTGTAGAGGACTTAAACAATGGCTACATAACTGTGGGTCAAGGGCTTTGAGAGGCTCGGTCATCAGCAGTTAAGAGTACAGAATCTGGGGCTTCCCTGGTGGCACAGTGGTTGAGAGTCCGCCTGCCGATGCAGGGGACACGGGTTCGTGCCCCGGTCTGGGAGGATCCCACATGCCACAGAGCGGCTGGGTCCGTGAGCCATGGCCGCTGAGCCTGCGCGTCCGGAGCCTGCACGTCCGGAGCCTGTGCTCCGCAACGGGAGAGGCCACAACAGTGAGAGGCCCACGTACTGAAAAAAAAAAAAAGAGTACAGAATCTACAGTCAGACAGCCGAGGTTTGACCTCAGCCTGCCACTCTGGGATCTTGTGCAAGTTACTTAACCTCTCTGTGCCTCTATAAAATAGGGATTACCACTGCACTTCGTTCATGGTGTTGCTATGAAGGTTAAATGGTTTCATAGCTGCAAAGTGCTTAGAACAGAGCCTGGAACATAGTAAACACACTCTGTGGGCTTTTTCAATCAATAGGAGCATAAGCAAAAATGACATCAGTAGAACTTAGGGGAGAGGGTGGAGTCCTAGAGGAAGAAATAGGGAAACCCAGGAGAAATTCAGTGCAGTTTCTATACCTCAGCCACCCTACATTTCACATTTCAAAATATTCCCAGCAGCCAAACCTGGAAGGAATCTGGAGAGCTTTTCATCAAAGACTCACAGTTTGCAGATGAGAAAACTCAGGCCAGAGAGAGAAAATGGCTTACCCAGGTGAGGTAGACAGAATAATGACCCCCAAATACGTTCAAGTCCTGATCCCAGAACCTATGATTATATAGCCTTACATGGCAAAAGGAAATTTGCTGATGTGATTAAATTAAGGATTTTGAGTTGGGAGATTATCCCGGTGGGTGGGTCCAGGGTAATCTCAAGAGAGTCCCTAAGGGAAAGAAGGAGGCAGTCAGAGGGGCAGACGTGGCATCAGAAGCAGCGGTTGGATTGATGTGGGCCAACAAGCCAAGGACAGTGTGTGAAATGGGACCTCTGCTTCCCCCATGCCCCTTCCCCACGGAGGCCCTTCCATTGATCTAAGCCTTCACTTCCTGTTATTTGTCCCAGGAACCAAATTTGCTACTTTCAGCTCTGATAAAATGCCTGCCTCCCCAACTCCTGGCTTTAGAGAGAAAGCCAGAGCCTCACTCTCAGAAGTGTCCACAGAAAATGAGTGATATTAGCTATCTGTGGAAAACATTTAAGGAAATAACTCACCCTAGATGAGATTTGTGAACAAGGCTGATGAGATTTGGGAAATGTAGTCAATAGCAAATAAGCAGTCATCTAACTAATCATCAGCAGTCCTCTGTGAAGCAAGGCTTGGTGGCTGTGATGGAAAACTGGCAGGAGACGATAGTCAGAGTTTGTATCTCCAGAACTAGACAAGGTAGAAGAGGCCTTGTGAGGCTGGGAGACCAAATTTATGTATTTGGACAGAAAAATCCTTAGAACGGAGAAGAGAAAGTGATCAGGCTACCGCTGCTGGAGAGAAAAGAAGGGCTGGCGACAATCAAGATAGGGGACACTGCTGGACTTGATAGGTGGGAACACAAACTGACATGAAGTTTTTGGAAGCCTGTTTGTAAGTATGGACCAACAATTCTCCCTTAGGAAATTCATCATAGGGGAGTAATAAAGATGTTCAACTGCTAACATGTTCATTTCGGCATTGTTTATAATGGTGAAAATACTCAACAATATGGGATTGGTTGAATAAATGATGATATGACTATCTGGTAGGACACTATGCCAGACATTTTTTTAAAAATGATGCTGTAGAAGACCAGTTAAAGACATGAGATGATGTTAATACACACTCATAGGTGAAAAGAGCAGGTTGGAAGATGGAGTGGGCATAGGATCTCATCTTTGTTTTAAAAAAATTATAATACACAAAAAGCCTGGAAGGACAAATACTAAAATACTACCAACAGTTCCCTCTTGATGATGGAGAGGTTTTGATTTTTTCCTTCTGGCTTGTTGCATATTTTCCATATTCAATAAATAGCATGTGTTACCTTTGCAAATGAAAGTTATCTATAAAAAATAATTAAAAGAAAGTGACCACTGGGTGATATCTAGTTTGTACCTGGATCTTCCTGTATGTTATCTCATTTACACTTTAAAGCAGTATGAGTTAGGTGTTATTGTGCCCATTTTACTTACAGAGAAACTGACACAGAGACTTTAAGTAACTTGCTCAAGATCATACAGTTCATAAGTGCTGGACCTATGATTTCAAACCAATTGCTTCAGACTCTAAGGCCACCTTCTTTCTACGACATCACTTGCTTCCTTGTAAAGAGTTGCCAGGTCCCTCTGTGCTCTTTCTATGTTCTGAGCAACCTTCTGCTTATATAGTAGCCTCGGCTTGCCTTATCCTGTAGCAAAGAACAATACTGCTGCTGCTGGACTCAGGAATGGCCTGATAAACTAATACATTAGTTTCCTATTTCATTATTCCCACTCTTGTCATTACTTAGAATAAATTGGTCCCTCCAGAGCTTATTAGGGCTGGGGGAACAGGTGGGTCAAGTCCCAGGGTCCACGCTGGCAGGCTCTGGCTACCCTGGCTGGTTTCCTGCCCAATCTCCTTTAGTCTAATTCCCAGGGGGTCATTTGAAATAAGCTGTGACTTCTGTAGAGACTAGAAGCTGGGTGATTCCCCAGCGTATGTTAACCCAAGGGCATTGAGATAAATGCTCGGTTTCCGTCATGTGAGTTGACCAAGGAGAGAGATGTGCCTAAATTGATTCCGTATCCACACCACGTGCTTGGCAGGAAGAAGTCACTTGGTCGATATAGAATGTATCCATGGCCACAGGAAACCACCGAGGTCACTCTCCATGCCAGCAGCTGCCTTTCCTCTCCCCTTGGGTCAAACATTGCCCAAACGGCCGAGAACTGATCAAGCGGTTAGTATTTTCTGGAAACCTGCACTGTGTCCTATTATCTGAAATGACTAAAGGGAAGGTTGCAGGAACAAACAACAATTGAGCACCTGCCTGCCATCAGCATTCTCCTCTTTCCAATATTCATTCATTCGACAAATATACAACTTGTTGAATGTGTACCGTGAACTAGACCTTGCACTGGATGCCAGAGAGAATAAACAGGTAAAAAGGATGCCATGTAAGGAGCATCTTACTTAAAGCATAGGATTAAAAATTTTTTTTTTGTTTTAAAATTATTGTTCAGTAAAGTTGATTCTGCTGATATACAGTTCTATGCATTTTATTTCTTTTATTTTTTATAAATTTATTGATTGATTGATTTATGGCTGTGTTGGGTCTTTGTTGCTGCACGCGGGCTTTCCCTAGTTGCAGTGAGCTGGGGCTCCTCTTTGTTGCGGTGCGCAGGCTTCTCATCGTGGTGGCTTCTCTTGTTGCGGAACACAGGCTCTAGGCGCACAGGCTTCAGTAGTTGTGGCACGCGGGCTCAGAAGTTGTGGCTTGATGGCTCTAGAGCACAGGCTCAGTAGTTGTGGCTCACAGGCTTAGTTGCTCCGCGGCATGTGGGATCTTCCCGAACCAGGGCTCGAACCCGTGTCCTCTTCATTGGCAGGTGGATTCTTAACCACTGCGCCACCAGGGAAGTCCAGTTCTATGCATTTTAAACATGTATAGATTCACCCTGTTAGCATCACAATCAGAGCACAAAACAGAGTATAGGAATTTTAATTTCCAGTTGGCTGTTGTGGAATTCAGTCCCAGAGAGTTTGAGCAATTCTCCAAGGTCAAGGTGTCCAGTGTTTACACAGATGACAGGAGGAAATGCGGGTTTCACCTTGGAGTCAGCAGGAGGTCAAGGAAGGGCTCTGTGGCCCAGCATTGGTCCTTGAAGTGGAAATCCCCTCTTTTTCATGGATGGTTGCAAACTTCTTGGTGTCGATGAAATCTACTCTGTAGCTTGTCTGGAATAACTGATTTAACAAAGAAGTATTTTGACTCACTGTCTTTAAAAACAACATGACTGCAAGGTAATCTTTTGCCAGTAACTCTTGGTCATCTTGGTGACTGTCATTTGAGGTACCTTATTCTGACTCCTCTCTTGGGGAAAGTGTGCTTGCTGCCCTCACCACAAGCCCGCCTTTAACCCGATGTGTTTAATGAGCTCTATCCTGGACAATAAACACTGCAGTGTGGTGAAAACTGCAAACTGAAAGTCAATAAAGTTGAGTAAAAGTTGAGAGCCCCTTCTAGGGAGTGTCACGCACTTGCAAAATCCAGTACTTCCGTTCTACTTCTTAAATCACCTGCTGTCGTTGCTGAAAGCACTTTGGAAAATTTTTAAGCCAGCATTTTTATGTTAGTTTATGTAAGTAATAAATGCACATGATAAAAATGACACTAAGTGACTGAGAGTCTCCCTCCTATCCCCAGACCTCGTCCCTTGGTCTCCCCTTCCAGGGGCAAATGCCATGGTCAGTTTACTGTGTATCCTTTTGGAAAGTCACTAAACAATCAGAAAGCATTCTATTTATTGTCTATAGAATGTGCATTTATGTACTGCCTAAAAGAAATATGCCACCCCACTTCTCCTGACTCTATTCGTTCAATTAATTTAACTGGGGGCTGGTACCAGGTATACAAGGACCAATAAGGCAGCTGTGACTTTCAAGGAGCTCTTGTCAAGCAGAGGAGCTGGGGGCAGCATTTGTGTAAACAGGACTAAACACAGACTACTTGGGTTAGTGGCCCAGATGCCCCTTAATCCCGCCCATTTGGTCCTGGCCCATCCACCACTGGCACCATCTTGTGGCAGTGGCTGGTTTTCCAGATGTACCTGCAGGGCTGGTCCCAAAGCCTCCAAGGTGGGGCTAAGCTTGCCTTCCCTGGGGGAAGGGAAATTCTTCTCCTCAAAATCCCCAACAGGACCCCAGAGGCCATCCCCACAGCTGGTGACCCCTAGCCTGGAGCGGGCCTGAGGAACGCTTACTTTCCGAAGTGCTTGGAATTCCCACCCCTGCATCACCAGACTGGAAGGGACTTGAGAGAATGAGCCACCCCCTTTCCTGACTCCCGTTCCCACACAACACATCCCCATCCTGGGGACTTCTGACCTCGTGGGGGTGGGAACACACCAAGGACCAGGCACTCCTTCCCTGGGCAGCCCACTCAGTGGTCACACAACACAAGTGGTGAGAAAGATCTTCCCTATATTAGACAACACATGTGGCCCAGTGACACCCATCCAACAGGCAGACCAAACCGGGCTGACAGGATCAGAAAGTGGAGGCATCTGAAAGCATAAACAAATTTTCAAGGGACATTGATATTTGATACTATTTAAAAAAAGAAAACAAAAGAAACGAAAACACTAAAGTGGTCATTGTGAGAAAAATCAGAACCTTATTGGACATCCTTATACTTGTTCTTTAGGAATTAGATTGCTTGATTTTATATTACCTCTGGGAGGAGGGTGGGCAAGAAATATGATCATTAGAGGCTTAAGACTTCGAAAGATCTTAAACAATATTCCTGGATTCTGCTCTCGGCATTTACCCGGAGGAAGCGTCCCCCACCAGACAGCCTTTCAAATATCTGGTGACTTCTTCCGCTCTCACACTCAACGTTCCTTGCAGTTTGTCAACCTCCAGGAAGCCCTTTCTGTGCGACTGGGAGAGGATTGGGGTTTCCCCCAGCACACACAACCTCGTTTGTGTTTGTCTTTCCACTCAGAGTCCTGACCCCTGTGCTTGGAGACAACAATATCCCCTGAGTGGGTGCCCAGGAGGCACCCATAGGGTCAGTGACTACTCCTTACTTCATGGCTAAGGCTTGAACATTCGCCTACCTGTCCCCGTCAGCCTTACATCACAGGTCTGGAGGGATGGGGTCCTCGTTCTTTACCCTCCTTACCCAGCCCCAGGACAACCAGGGTCTCCCGCCAGGCTTTCCATAGCAGGGTTGTGGAATAGGGCTGAAGTCGAGAGCTGGTGCCTCTCAACCTGGTAGGATAAGGGCACAGGAAGGGGTGACTAAGCCTCCCTGGCAGCTGGGGGTCATACGTATCATGGCTCTTATTACTAAACAGGGCTCTGGAGCACAGGGGACCCTGAACGAAACAGGAAGTGGTCACTGTGATTCAACCACAGAACTTTTTCCTGTCATCTGGTGGGAGTGACACAGCTTTTGGGGAAAGTCAGTGCTGAGGTGGGAGTGTGGGTGGGTGGGTGGGTGGTTGGATGTTCAAGTTATGGGCCGGTGCTGCCGCAGAAACTGGGCAGTGAGGCCGGGAAGGAGGGCAGACTCCTTCCTGTAGCATCGGTGTCTCCAGGGAGTCACAGCCAGCACCAGTCCCAGCTATGTGGGAAAATGCTTCTCCGTAGAGGGGACAGCTCCCAGGAGGCAGCATCTCTCTGCTTTCCTGGAGTCAGAGACCCTATTTACTAAAGCTACCATTTGTACAGGTTACTTTACTTCTCTGAGCCTCTATTTCCTTATCAATATAATGGGAATAATAATGGAGTCCACTAACAGCTTTGTTGTGAAAATCAAATGAGATGTTACGTTTATCACTTAGAAAAGTGCTTGGTATATGGTAGATGGTAATAAACAATAGCTGTTATTATTTAGGATTTATTATAATCAGGGACTCTCAGAGGTGGAAATCTTAACCTGAATAATCCATTTTAAAGAAAAGAAATCTGAGGTGTCAAGAGGGCCAGTGATATACCCAAAGTCTCACATTGCTAACCAGAGGCACAGGTGTGCCTAGAACCGAGGTCTCCTGCTTCGCAGCCCCTTTCCCTTGTTCTCTCCCCACCCCCGTTCATCATCCACCACTAACTGGGTTCTTGTTACATGCCAACCATTTAATGTATATGATATCAGTTAATTCTCAGAGAAGGTAGGCAAAATTTTTCCATCTTTCAGATGCCATGTCATTCAGCATGCTTTCAGACATCTTCTCATCAATTCCTTTAAAACTCTCTGCCCAGGAAGTCCTCTGGCATTAAACCTTCCCCAGGATTCTAGTCCCTCCCAAACACCCTACCCTCTCAGCTATTAGCCGACAGCCTGATCTAGCAGATACATCTTGCAACCATCAACAATCAACATAAACATGAGGAAGGACAAACATATGAAGGACAACATCCTTCAAACATGGGTCTTTCAAATCATAACTTTAAAAATTGTTTAAAATACTTTTATAATAAACATAAAGTAGCAGCCATTTTTTGAGTATTTATTTTATGCCAGGCTCTCTTCTGATTCACATGGAATATCTTTAAATATGCATTTCTAATATTCTCAGCAAGTGAGGAGAATTCCATGGCGGCTCCCATTCTTCCAAGGTGTTCCCTGGCTTCTAGCAGCTCACTTGAGGCAGTAGCAGCTTGTGAGCATCTTCTGCCCTTAGGAGAGGTCCAGGCACAGATGAGGCCACAGAGCCCCAGGATGGCAGACAAGGACTAGAGGGGGGCAAATACCCCAGGTACATCTAGGGACAGCCAGCCAAACATATTCATTGTGGTGTGAATGTATTTCTGAGGGAAGATCTGCCGCCTCTGGTCTGTGTCTTATTCTCCTGTTTCAGTGTCAGCCTGTGATGTAAGGTCCAAAATCCTTAGAGGACGTTCTCAGCCTGGTGGGCCCTGCGTTACTCTGTCCTCTCCTTAATCTCTGAGACCTGCTTACCTACCACTCCTTCCCCTGCCTCGTGACCTTGTCTCTACTACACCAAAGAACTTTGCTGTCATTCCCCCTAATAACCCCAGCTGGAATACAGCTAGACTTCTGCACATTTCCTTCCCTGCCCCGGCACTCCCCCTCACCCCTTGCTTGCTTCCTGAGGACATTCATGCAGAAGTAAATAAATACTCCGTTTGGGCTTCTCTGCCCTGATGAAACTGGTGGGCTCCTCAAAACAGGGACTGGGATTTAATCTTAACAAAACTTTATTTACAAAAATAGGCTGAAGGCCTATGGGCCTTAGTTTGCCATGTGATTTTTAAAAAATATTGCATTAAAATATTATTTTTTGGCACTCCACCCCTCCCTTAGGTTTTTGTACTCAAAGCAAGTACTCAATTCTTCTCACACTATTCCCCGTCCTGTTTGTATCCTCAGCCCAGCACAGTACCTGGAGGTGTGTCAGCTCAGTTCTCACAGTTGGATGAATGAATGGATGAATGGATGAATGAAGTGGAAAGGACACCAGAGTGGGGATCGAGAACTCTGAGGTCCAGGCTCTGCCACTAATTATGGGACCCAGGCATATTTGTTAATGCTGCAGACCTCAGTTTTCTCATCTGTAAAATGCACAGACTGTGTTAGGATTCTTTCTGCAAACACTCAACAAACATTCATAGATAAAGTTATGGCTCAGACATAAAAAGAGAGACATGACCGAGTTCGTTGCCCTGGAGGTCCTCACAGTTGAATGAATTTAGTAAATCTCTGAGCCTTAGGTTTTTCTTCTGGAAAATGGGATGATGTTTGCCTAGAGCTGTCGGTGAGGCTCAAACGAGAGAAGGCAGGCATTCTGCACTATATTACTCCAAGTCCTCTCAAATCTTGAGCCCCAGGACTTGTTTAATGCTTTTCTATAAACCAGTCAACAAAAATACTAACATCACACCCTTGTACTGGCTATGGGGAGCAGCTGAGTGCCAGGATTTCAACTCTGTCTGGGTACTTACTGTGTGTCCTTGGGCAAGTTACTGAACTCCTCAGGACCTCCATTTGCTCATCTAATGAATGGGAATGACAGTTAAGTGTTCTCCCACCTCACAGCATTGTTGCCAAGGTGACTGGAAATTGCCATTGCAAGTGTATTGAAAACTGAAAACACCATATTTGGGAAGTCATCAGAGGACTCCTCCTGGCACAGTGAAGTTTTATGTCCGTCCCTCCCCCATCACACCTGCTCTCAGAAAAGGAACAGAAACTACTGCTTACTGACATGGAAAGTGATCCCCGCCAGGGGAAGCTTAACTTTTACTGGGCATCAAAGCCTTACAGAAGTGAAGTAGAATTTCAGGTGTTGGGGAGTTGGGGGGTCAGAAAGCCTTTCTGAGCCACTGAAATCGCACGCAATTAACAATGTCGTGGACAGCGCTTCCGAAAGCTCCTGACACTCTCATTTGGTCATTTCTTATCGAAACTTCAAGTAGACCAACTCACTTCTGCTTGGGCCTCAGTTTCCAACTGCATGAAAGGAGAGAGTTGGGCAAGGACAGCTCTGAGCCCCCTGCTTCTTTTAGGTTTTAATGGTGTTTCAGAAGGCCGGGAGGTGTGGTTGGGAGGGGAAAGGACGATTTCATTTCCCTTTGCCCTCCTCAGTTATCCTTTCCGGTCACTTCATTCCCACACTTCATTCCCACACCCCACCGGGCATTGCCAGGGCGTATTTGCGCCCAGGTAGGCTGGGGCGCATCCTCTGCCTGCCCGCGGCACCCTTGGATTCCCTGCCGGCTGGGCGCGGGTGCCCATTGCGCAAGCGCTTCCGGGGAATGTGGCCGGGGCAGTTCCCACGGAGCTCCCAGCTCAGGGTGGGACCCTCTCCTCGGCCAGGCAATCAGAATCACACTCTGCAAAATACTAATTATTGTTGTTTCTAAAGCTCCACCGCTGGCCGTTGCCGGGCCCTGCCCAGGAAGTCCAAATAATCAGCACCTATGGCATTTTAGTCACCCCTGGTGGGGAGCCGGGTCACGTGATCCCTGGGTGCTCGGTAGGCGGGAGCCACTTCCTGGAGCCCAGCCTGGGACCGGCAGGTGCCAGGAGGCTGGAAGGGGCTGGGGCCGAGTCGGGGTGTGTGTTCGTGGGGGATGTAAGGTGAAGAAGGGAAGAATATGAAACTCTCCAGGAAGAAGGAAGAAACACTGTCTAAGTGAATTTATACACGATTCTCTTCATTTTCCAGAAGAGGTTGAGAGATGTAAGAAAATTGCCCCAAGTCCCAAGCTGCCAAAAGGAAGAGCCAGGGCACTTCCTACTACACTAAAGGCAGGTAATTTCACAGGCAGGATAAACCACCCCAGTCTAAACAGTGGTTGAGCATATTGGGAACGTGAGAAAGCAGTGGGCAGGCCTGCCCTGTCCAGGTGACTATGGGGCTGTGGGACTCATACTCTTGGTGGCAGTGAAAATGCCCTGTCAAAATTCAATGAAGGGGACTTCCCTGCTGGCGCAGTGGTTGGGAGTCCACCTACCAATGCAGGGGACAAGGGTTCGAGCCCTGGTCCGGGAAGTTCCCACATACCATGGAACAGTTAAGCTCTTGAGCCACAACTACTGAGCCCGTGTGACACAACTAGTGAAGCCTGTGCACCTAGACCCCGTGCTCCGCAACAAGAAGAGCCACCGCAATGAGAAGCCCACGCACTGCAAGGAAGGGTAGCCCCCACTCACCGCAACTAGAGAAAGCCCGCGCAGAGCAATGAAGACCCAACACAGCCAAAAAGAAAAAAAAAAAAAATTCAATGATGTGGTACGCATCCAGTAGGGTCCTGTCCCATGACCTGCATCAGATCTGTGGGAATTTTAGGAAACAGTCTCTTGAAAGTTTCTTGAACAAATTGCTTAATTGATGTCAATTAAGCATCAGTTGGTATTCCAAAGAAGCATTCCAGAATCAGAAACAGTTTTTGAAAAAACACTCATAATTTGTAAATGCATACCACCCCTCTTTGCCGCCACCCCTCCAAACAGTGGAAACAATACTTGGGGAATGAGTCTATCCACTCCACCGGATATTTTGCAGCTCCTAAGAATGATGATTACAAAGAGTCTTTAACAACATGAGGAAGTGCAGAGGCTATAAGGTAGGATACACAACTGTACACACAGGATGATCACAGCTGTTTGAAAGAAAAAAAGAAAGAACGAAAGAACCCAAACCAATACATAGAAAACAGGTTGGCAGGAAACAGCAAAATGTTGACAGTGGTTTTCTGTGGGTGGTAGGAGATTTCATTTTCTTCTTTCAACTTTTCAGTATTTTTTAACTTTTCTATCTATGGCATATATTACTTTATAGTGAAAACTAGCCATGTTTTTTACTTTAAAAGAGAGAAAGTGGATTATAAGAGTAATAATAATAATACTAATAATTACAACAACAATAATAGTAAACTAACGTCTACTGAGCATTTACTGGGTATCTGGCACTGTGCTAGGCACTTTACTTCTTTAAAAGAAAAAAATCCTCATGGCAATCCTGTGAGGTGGACATTATAAATGTCTCTATCTTATTTTTTATTTTTATTTTTTTGGCCACGCGGCTTGCGGGATCCTAGCCCCCCAACCAGGGATTGAATCCGTGCCCCACCCACAATGGAAGCGCTGAGTCCCAACCACTGGACCACTAGGGAATTCCCTTAATGTCTCTATTTTACAAAAGCTCTGAGATGTTAGGCATTTCCGGGACATTGAGTTTTTCGGTATCCAGGCTCCAAAGCCCCCTGACGTATGCAGGACTTACCCTTGTGTGTCGGCTTGGAGGAAGGAAGCACCCTACCTCCTACCACTGAGGTCCAAGGGCAAATCCTCCCCCTTCCAGCTTCCTGGCAATGCGTGTGGGCACATGACCTGAGGCTTGGGCCCTGAGCCCTGGAGTGCTGGAGAGTTAGAACTCTGTTCGCTGTGGTATCTGGCTGCAGTGACATCGGCATCCTCAGTAGATGCTTCCCGGCCAAAGGGTGGTTTTGTGCCTTCTGCTGCTCTGGGCCTTGAGCACTGCCTTAATTTCTGCTCCTTTCCCAAGACTACCCCTGTTGAATCCCTGCCAGTTCTACTGCATTGGATTCCCTTTTTTTTTTTTTGTTAAGATTGTCCAGGTCCATCTCTGTGGCTTGTTACTAAGAGTTCTGACTGATACTGGTGATTTTCCAGCAGTCTCAGAGCAAATGGTGGAAACAGGACTGTAACCCAGATCTGTCCACCCAGAGCCCAAGCATTTAACTAATCCTTTTGTGTTGTCCACTCTTCCCCAGAGTATGATAAACATTTCCTGAACTCCTAGAAAACAAACCGGAAACATCAGCTTGAAATTTTTCTCAGAAATTGGCGGCCCACCACCCACTCGACTGCCGTGGGAGCCTGGCAACCCAATCGGTGAAGGGCAGGAAGCCAGAGACAAAAGCCAGGTCAGGGTGGAGCCAACTCCTGCCTCCAGTGACTGGGGCGCATGGGGTTGGGGAGGAGAGGAAGCAGAGGCGTCTCAGGCCTCACTGGCACTTCCTGGCTGGTGCCAGAGGACTGACTCAGCATACAGTGTCCTCATCCTGGAGGCCTTCCTTGACCTTTGGAGAATGGGAGAGGAACCCCTAGTTTGATCCTTATGGCACCTTGCATCTTCCTCTCCCACACCAGGTTGATGACTTATTTACACGTCTACCCCCATGCAACTGTGACCTTCTAGAGAGCAAGGACAGGGTCTTTCCCACCCTGAATTCCTCTTGCCTGGCACATCAATGTTATTGGAATGAATGAGAGAATAAGTGAATGAAGGGCTCTCCCCACCCCTATGCTAAGCAATGGGAAATCTTAAACCCTGGGACTTTTCCAAGTCATCTTGGTGAAAGAGAACAGCCATGGGCTTTGGAGTTGACAAATCTTGTTTTAAAACCTGACTCTCGGGTTTCCCTGGTGGCGCAGTGGTTGAGAGTCTGCCTGCCAATTTAGGGGACACGGGTTCGTGCCTCGGTATGGGAAGATCCCACATGCCGCGGAGTGGCTGGGCCCGTGAGCCATGGCCGCTGAGCCTGCGCGTCCGGAGCCTGTGCTCCGCAACGGGAAAGGCCACAGCAGTGAGAGGCCCGCGTACCACAAACAAACAAACAAAAAACCTGACTCTCTTACCTATAAGCAGATTCTTCCTTAACCTTTCTGGGCCTCAGTTGCCTCATCTGAAGGATGGGAACAGGGCCTAAATTCTCACATTGAATGATTGGGCAGATAGGAAAAGTGGTTGGCACACATTAGGTCCTCAGTCTCAGCTAGCTTGCTTCCTCCTCCCAACGCTTCATTCTGACTTGCTTCCTTCTCCCTGCCCCTCACCTGAGTAAATGCCCAACGATAGGCAAAAGGTTAAATAAACTATGGCATACCAAAAATATAAAATGTTAGGCAGTCGATAAAAACGTTGTTTAACCAATAATTTTTAACGGAATAGAAAATGCTCATGTATTCATGTGAAGTGAAGATAAGGCTAAATTATTCAATACTGTATGACCTCAGCCATGTAAAATGAGTGTGCATATACAGGCTGGGACGTGCAATAGGCAATTTCTGGAAGCATACTCAAGAAACTCTTAACAGTAGTTTCCTCTTGGGTAGGAATAGAAAGTTAGGATAGACTTCAACTTTTCACTTTATAGCCTTCTGTCTTATTTTTAATATATAAAATAATATATATGCAATATATAATTTTATGTATATATATTTGCCATGATTATATATTAATTTTTAGATAAAAGCCAAAAAACCTAGAAAGAATAGAAAAGAAGTGTAACAAGATTTCAGCAGTGGTTATTTGGGGAGTTGTGGAATTATGGGATTACTAAAATAATTCTCCCTTTTATATTTTTCTATATTTTCCAAGTGTTCTTTGATGAGCATACAGTTCCTCTATAATCAGAGTTAAGGCAAACATTAATTGGAGCAGCTCCCCTGGGGTAGGGGGAAGAGGGAGGACGAGCAGGTGACTGTGTCCAAAGGGCCAAGGGAGCGTGAGGTGTATCTGGGCAGAGGTAGTTGCATTTTTGGAGCCATGTGGTTCCTGCTGAGTCAGCTAACTAGTTGTTTGGCCCCAGCTTGCTGGTGGAGGCAGGAAATCCTCCCACTCCGGCCCTGGGTTACACTTAGTCATCCTCTGGGAAAGCAGGGTAGGGGTGGGAGCAGGAGGTTAGTTGGGAACCTCCACCTGCTCTGGGAGCCTTCTAGGCAGAGAAATCCCCCAAAGATGTCTAAGACATAGGCATCCTATCCACCTCACAATTGCCACCTTGGGGTAGGCAGCAGCTGGGAGCGAGCAGGGAGGGTTGAGGGAGGGGTACTCGGACTATGGCCCTCTGGCCTTTGGCAGGCAGACTGCATCCTCCTGTGGAAGCTACTGTGAATATTAATTACCATTTGTCCAGGGCTTTTAGATTCCCCAGATGAAAGACGCAGCAGAAGGAGTGTCACGATGAATATGTATTTACGGTATCGACTTTCATCCCAAACATCCATCATGACAGTCATGTGTCTCTCTCCTAACCTCCCACTTGCCCTGACATCATAGCCTCAAAGCACAGAAGTTGAGCATCAGTATCAAATGATGCTGAAGGGGAGGAGGGAAGGGCGGGGGCAGCTGATCCCCCACAATCCTGCATTTCAGATGGGTAAACTGAGGTTCTCCATTCCCCCACAGGTTAAAGGGAAGAAATTATGATGAAGCCTATGAAACTGAGGAAGGAAGCCTTGGAGAGAGGCGCTATGGATTCCTCTGGACCAGAGTCCAGGATTCTGCCCCTCTTGTGGATTGAGGAATGGGAGGAATCCCAGAACTCTCTGGCTCAGAGCATGCAATGCCAAGCAGCTTCATCCCTAGATGCACAAAGTAGATGGAGTTTATTCCAACTTCTAATTCCTCTAGTAAACTGATTCACTTCTTTTTGATTGCTTCTGAACACTTGACCACAGCTGAATTCTGTCATCTTCTGGCTCCGTGAATTTTGGAGGGGGAAACTCTTTGGTTTTCTGGACTCTTCTCATTCTGTCTTTCCTTCTTTATTTTATACAAGATGATTGATCTGTAAAGCTACTTAATGTGTTTCTGGGCAGGTGTACAGAGCAAATCCAGTGGAGAGAGGATTATGAAGGGGCCAGCCCCTCCCTCAAGGAGACACATTCTTATAGGAGAGTCAGTCCTTTGCTTATGAGACATTTAAACAATCTAAGAGAGCAGGCAGGCAGAGAAAAGGCCTGAGCCCTGAGAAAAGCAGGATAGTTGTGGACAAGAGAACTCAGGAGACTTTCCCAGGACCCAAGTATGGAGGTGCAAAGGGACACAGCCTAAGTGGAGACAATGAAGAGCCCACTGAGGCCAGAATGGAAGGTTCATGTGAGGATGTGGGCAGGCAGATGGGCAGGCTGGAGGAGATTGTGAAGGCCCTTGAATGTCAAGCTAAAGAATTAGGATTTTGTCCAGAGGGCAGTGGGAACCCACTGAATGTTTCTGAGCCAGAGAATGATACAAGGCAGAGTTTAATAAAAGGTTAAACATTTTCACCAGGAGGGGAATCTTAACATCTCTGAGTCAGCAGCCCTACCATGAAATTCACCATCTCTCTCCTCAGTCCAGCTCCTGAATTCTATTTCAGCTAATGACACACAAGCACAAATGTCACCTCCCCTGGTTGCTCTCTGACACACTACCCAGTGTTATTTTCTTCATAGCACTTATCACCCTTGGAAATGATCTTGTTTATATACTTGTTTACTTCCTTTCTCTCTGTTGTTCATGGAATGTACAAAATGGGGTAGATGGGCGATTGTTATCTGTTTTGTTTGCTGCTTCCTTTCTATCAACTATGACAGTACCAGGCTGGTGTCAGATGCTCAATGCGTATTTGTGGAATGAATGAGTAGATGGATTGACAAATACATTAATGGCACACTATTTTCTCAGTCACCCCGTCCCCACACCCCGTGGTGATTCTTGACTCAGCCTTCTTCATCCTCTGCAGAATCCAGTCATTCATTCCCATGTCTATGAATATTATCTCTGCATCCCTCCCTGCCCTCCCCCTACCCCTCTGCATTTACGCCTGGACCCTCCCAGACAACTCTAAGCTTCTTCAGGACAGAGGCTCCTCCCCTTCATTTCCTCCATGGGGGTAAGCACAGGGCCTGGGCAATGACAGTTCCCACTGGTCCAGTCTTTACAGTTTTCCAAGGGTTTTTCACATGATCCTGGTATACCTCGGGCAGGTTCAGACTCAAACCTCAGCCCTCAACTCTAAACCACACACTTATTCAGTTATTCTGATTTACGCATAATTTATGATGAGTGAATGAATGAATGAACAAATGAGTGAATGAAAGCTGGAAGTGCTCAAGATCAGTTGTAGAGGGAGAAACTAAAATTGGGAAGACCTGTTGAGGAAAATGTTGGTCCCCAACATACTGATACAAAAGGAGAGAGACTGGAGGTTGGGGATAAGGGGGATAGCCAAAAGCTGGGGCTAGAAAGGGCTGACTCCCCAGAGGTTAGATGACTTGGTCCCATGTGTCAAGAACCCCCTCCTCCATCGTCTTGTTTTTTAAAATGGAAAGACATGTAGCCAACCTGGGAGAAGACACCAGAGAAGAAGTTAAAGGAGCAGGGGATTCTGAGTCCAAAGGAGATATAACTTATTGGTTTGTGAGCTACTGTGTTTGTAAGTAATAAGTATTAAAAATATAAGCAATTCCATTGGACAAAAATTGCAAAGGACAAAAATATATAAAGAAAAAATAAACTGAAAATCACCAGTTATTTCACCATCCAGAAAAAGTCATCCTAAATTTTGATACACATCTGTTCAGACTATATAAATGTAAATATCAATATAAATATATATATTACATTTATATAAATCTATTATATATACTTATAATTTTATTATATATATTGTATATATATTTTACACATACAAATATACACACACTTTAAAAAAAATAAAATGGGATACATACAGTTGTGTAAACCTGCTTTTTGTTCATTTAATAATATGTAGTGAACACAAAAGAGATTTTATAAGCCCAAAGGGCAGTTTGATAACCTTTGGGATAAACAGGAAACCAGAGAAGATATAAGAGCATGAAGTGAGTAGTTAAGCTCTGGGTTTTGATAAATATTATTAAAGTAAATAAAACTTAGATGTCCTGCCAGGTTAAGTAAATTATTAGCTCTCTATCAGCAAGTCCACTAAGTCGTAGACTCATAGGATGTTGGTACTTGAAGGAGCCTTTGAGTTGATCTAATTCAACCCCCTTCCCTTAGGTATTGAGAAACTCCAAGCCCTGGGACATTAACTAATGTGCCTAAAGAGACATGACTGGTGAGCCACAGAGCAGGAGTGAGAACAGAGTGCCCTGACTCCCAGTCCAGTGCTCTGGCCATTAAACCACACAGGTCAACAGTGTGCATGCTCAGGCACTGATGTGCAGAATGGGACAGGGGAGATGAGGCCCCAGACCCAGTAGCTCACCAGCTGTATAACACCAATGGAGGTGTGTGTGTGTGTTAAGACGGCAGCAAAGTGTCCCCAGGCAGGTCAGCAGCTTTGATGAAATAAACAAATTATTTGAAAGACATAAACAACCAAAGTTCACTCAAGAAGAAATAAGTGGGGCTTCCCTGGTGGCGCAGTGGTTGAGAGTCCGCCTGCCGATGCAGGGGACACGGGTTCGTCCCCCGGTCCGGGAGGATCCCACATGCCATGAAGCGGCTGGGCCCGTGAGTCATGGCCGCTGAGCCTGCGTGTCCGGAGCCTGTGCTCCACAACGGGAGAGGCCACAACAGTGAGAGGCCCGTGTACAGCCAAAAAAAAAAAAAAAAAATACAGCCGGCATACAACCTGCCCATATTAAGTGCTTTTTAAAAGGTCTTTTTAAAGGCCCTAAGCAGGCTTCCCTGGTGGCACAATGGTTAAGAATCCCCCTGCCAATGCAGGGGAAACGGGTTCGATCCCTGGTCCAGGAAGATCCCACATGCCGCAGAGCAACTAAGCCCGTGCGCCACAACTACTGAAGCCTGCGTGCCTAGAGCCCGTGCTCTGCAACAAGAGAAGCCACTGCAATGAGAAGCCCACGCACGATAATGAGTGCAATGAGAAGCACTCGCCACAACTAGAGAAAGTCCACGCGCAGCAAGGAAGACCCAACACAGCCAAAGATAAATAAATAAATAAATCTATAAAAAAATAAATAAAGGTCCTAAGCAGTTAGATTACCAAGGGTCTGGCAGCTCTGCTTCCTGATTCTAAGTCTACTATTCTTTTCCTCGTGGGCTGGAGATAAACTGTTTTCGCCTTCCTACGTTAGAGATATATTTGAGGCTTCACTCTCTGGGAGGTTTATTCCTCTCGAGCAGCACATTTTCTCCTGGCTGCTGGAGAAGCCCAGGATGAAAAGCATAGGAATGCTTCAAGGGTCTATTTTAAACTACCACCTAGTGGCTTCTAGGTTTCTATAAACTTTATAAGTGAATGGGGGTGGATGTGTGTGGCAGGAAGGGATCTGACCTGCTACTATAAATAAATACTACCATGATTTTAAATTTAGGTACCCTAATTGATAATATGAGGGCACTCACCGGAGGTGGGACAAGAAGGGTAGGGTTGAGTTTTCCTGTGCCCAGGCTATCTGGTCATCTCCAGGGCCTTCTTATTGAATACTCAGTCTTTGGGCATTAATTAAATTCTTTAGTGGCAAGTTAGTCCAGTGTGTGGCAGGATCTCCACCCCTTCTAGCTGAAACTGCTTCATCTACAGTCCTTGCTCAGGGATTCTGAACTAGGCAGCTCTCTGAACTTAGAGGAAACTGATTGGTGCCAGGGTGGACACCTGACCCAAGGTGTCCATAGGCTGACCAGTGTCCATAGGCTGACCAGTGACCAATGAGGTGATGTGCTGACATGGACTCTGGCCAATATGGTAGCAGTAATTAAATCTAGGAAACCTGTTTCCTTTAGGACTGGGGAGGGATTCAAAAGTGGGACCTGGGGTTAACAGGCTTATGAGCTTATATGCAGAGGAGAGCATGGGCTTTGAGAGAGATGGAAAGAGCAGCTTCTGGTTCTGACAGCTTTTCATTCCTATCTTGTCATTCATTCACTCCTTCACTCAACCAATACTTATTGAACACCTACTATAAATCAGACCCTGTGCTAGATTCCTCTTGAAATTCAATATAATCTTTGCTCTCCTGCTGCTTCTAGTCTGATGACAAACATTAATAAAATAATCACAGGTAAATGAATAATTCTTAAACTTTGGTGAAACATGAAGAAAAGATATAGATAGGGAGCTATGAAAGATTGAACAGGGACGTCTGACCTAGTCTGGGAGCCTGAGAAGGCTTCCCTGGAGAGGCGAAGTTTGAGCTGAGAAGTGAAGGACAAATAGGAGTTATTTAGTTGAAGGGTGAATTTAGGGGAGAAATGTGTTCCAGGCAGAGGAGCCAGAATGTGAAAAGAGGCGGGAGGGAGCATGGCTTGTTGAAAGGAGCTTGTCATAAATCCACTGTAGCTGGAGTGGAGTGTAACTGGGCATTAAATGCCATTCATGTCTATACACAAAAGGTTGTGGTTTTTTTGTTTTTTGTTTTTTTTGCTGTACACAGGCCTCTCACTGCTGTGGCCTGTCCCGCTGCGGAGCACAGGCTCCGGACGCGCAGGCTCAGCGGCCATGGCTCACGGGCCCAGCCGCTCCGCGGCATGTGGGATCTTCCTGGACCGGGGCACGAACCCGTGTCCCCTGCATCGGCAGGCGGACTCTCAACCACTGTGCCACCAGGGAAGCCCAAGGTTGTGTTTTTTCTAATGTGGCCTGAGGAGACTCTCTCCCTTGAAGACAAAAGCCCAATGGACAAAAGTACCTTGTATACCCCAGGTGCTCAGAGGGGTACAGGATCAATGAAATAGTTTCATACCAGTCTCCACCATTTACTAGCTGTGTGATCTTGGGCAAGTTACCTAATATCTCTGAGGCTCAGTTTATGCATCTGGAAATAGAGACAATAAAATCATTTGTACCGTGTTGTGTTGAGGATTAAAGAGATGATGCCTGTGTGCATGCCTAGTTTGACTTGTGGCACATAGTAGGTGCTTAATGCACACTTTTGATATTAGCCAAATGACAGAAAGGACCATGGCTCGGTAAGAACTCACTTCTTTTTTTTTTTTAAATTTATATATTTTTTTAATTTTTATTTTTTATGGTATGCGGGCCTCTCACTGTCGCGGCCTCTCCCATTGCGGAGCACAGGCTCCGGACGTCCAGGCCCAGCAGCCATGGCCCACGGGCCCAGCCGCTCTGTGGCATGTGGGATCCCCCTGGACCGGGGCACGAACCCGTGTCCCCTGCACCGGCAGGCGGACTCTCAACCACTGCGCCACCAGGGAAGCCAGAACTCACTTCTTTTTGCACACTGGTGGGGGGGTGGAAGTGGGGCAAGACTAATACAGTGTTCAAGACAAGGTAGTAAACAATGCAAGAGAAGCTGAGGGATGAGCCAAGGCAGGGGTCAGATGGTTAGCACGGGGAAACACAGCCATGTCCACGGGCTGGCATAGCTGGGAGCTTGGGCATGAAGCATCCTGGGGCCAGAGGGGAGAGGATGGAGCTGGAGCCAAGAAGAGGGGAGCTGGGGAAGGGGATTGTGTGGGGCTGGGGACATGGGTCCACCTTGGGAGGCCAGCTCCACTCTGGGACAGAAAGTCCAGTGGACAGTCATCAGTACTTATGAAGCTCTCTTTCCCCACTGAATCCCAGGTTCTAGCAGGTGCTCAGTGTTAAATGGATGGACGGATGATGGTTATCTAGGCACAGAGTCACATCCATCACATGCAGTGTGTGAGGGTTGGGAGCACCTATGCTGTGGCTTTGAGCAATCTGTCCATCTGGTCCAGGGCTCCCCCCATAGAAAGTCACCAGCAGCGGAATATAGGGTCTCAGTGCCAGAGATTCTAAGACATGGAGCCAGGCCCTAGTCATGGGGTTTGGGTTCTGGACAGGGTTTATTCCAGAAAGAATACAAAACTTGGCAGATTTACTGAGAAGGTGAAGATTTATACAGTCCCATGGATAAATCCTTCAGAGTGAGAGGGAGAGTAGCAACACCGAGGATGTACTGGCTTCTCTCTACGTTCATATCACCTCATTCTATAAATGCACTGTGCTATGTTTAATATTTATTGCCCAAGTGTTGTTCTTTTTTAAAAGTTACTGTGGAAATGGAAGTAAAGAAAAATAAAGTTGGGAAATTTTAATGGAAACCAGGTAGAGTTGATACCCAAAATATATGCCATAAGGTCCTATAAAATTGCCAGAGGTAGGCTAAAAATTTGGTTCTGAGCTGTCTCCTTGCCTGAGCAAAGAGGGAAACAGGGGTGGTCACCAACTTTATGGTGTTCAGAAGAGAAACCACCAGCGACTCAGTGAGATGCAGCCTTTCAGGGTATTGAGATCTGGGGTGCTTTCTCCCTGGGTCCTCACACAAAGGAGAGCCATGGGTACACAGGGCTCCTGCGAGCACATTGGTGTGAGCTGCTTTCACATTTCCTGCCCCTAGGTCAGGCCTAGCTCAGGAGCTAGGGTAGACCTGAGGAGCTCACCCACAGACTCTGCTGGGGAACAGAACAGAGAATTAACATTTCTATTCTCCCAGACACATCTCTGCCTGAAGCATTGCTGGAGACCAAGAGAGGTGTTCCTTCAAAACCTGGGGATGAAGGAACTGGATAACACCAGCTTTAATTCTCCACCTGGCACTGGAAGCCAATGTAAAGTTGGTCTTGGCAAAAATGGAGGTGTAATTAATAAGAAGACTATTAAGGGAGTGAGAGTTACGGAGCCATCCCCAGCTGTGGGGCTTCACTTGGCTTACCCTCCAGTGACTCACTGGCTTATGAGCAATCCTCATATGCCTGATTTAGAGGACTTACTCACCCTTCAGAGAAAGAATTTAATGCAATAAAGCAAATGTCAGCAAGTGGGCTGCGGCTTAGCACATCACCCCAGCCTGCATCCAGCTTCCCCCTCCCTGGCTCTCCCTGCTTGCGGCCCCTCCAGCCACTCAGCACCTGGACAGGCCCACACAATGGGACACATTCCAAGGCAGAGCGGAGACTCAGAGATATGAAACCAGGGAGGGACCTCAGGCAGACCAAGCCCTGAAGTTTGGTCCAGCAAGATTAGAGATTAGCTCTAAAGCACTAGAGTCAGGGGCAGGGTGAGGGCTAGAACCCAGGATTTCTTCCTCCTATACAGCGCCCTTCACTCCACTTTCTTCCCCTGGAAACCGTGCTTAGATTATGCAGATGAGGGGTGCAGGCTGAAGCAAATGCAGCTACCCCAGTCTGGGTGACATTCTTATCTGAGGACTCTCCAAGGACCAGTGGGGAAGGAAAGGTGTGTGGGGAGCAAAGTCTCAAGCAAAGTCTTTGAGGTGAGACGTGTAGAAAGAGCTGGGCTACCCTGGGCTCGGCCGCCATCTTGCTATTTGTTGACATGGTGCTTGCTGTGGGGGAGCTGGAGGCCTCTCTGGACGCCCCCCCCCCCACCATAATCAGGTGGTATGGATTGGAATCCCTGTGTCAGGCAAGTATGGTATCATTCCCAGCCAATTTCCCGTTCCCCTTGATTAGGAAACAGGCCCCAAGAGTTAGGCTGGAGCAGAGGCATAAGCCACGGGAATACGCAAATATTTCCCCTTCCTTCCTCCACCACACAGAGGAAATTACTCAGAAGGCAAGTTGATTCAGCCTTGGATTTAAATCAACTCATTGAGGGATTTACCTAGGAACTCCTGAGGGAATTATCTGGAAGAATTAATTCCAAGGGTAAAAGAGGGAGAACAGGCATTTAAGGTAAACCTTTACCTAGTTCACTTATCTGTCCCTTGGTCGTTTTTCCAAACTTTTCTGAGAGTCTGCCACATGCCAGGCACTGGAGGGAGGGGGCTGACCACAAACTTGCCACTCAGGTTTGCTGGAATCAAGGGTCTTGAGCTCTAAGGGGCTTTTGGGATCAACTAGCTTAGTTCACTCATTTCATGGATGAAGAAGTGGAGGTTCAAGTTGAACTCTGCCTGGGGCTCACAAAGAGCCCGGCGTGGGCGGATGCTCTGACCACGTCTCCATGTGGCCTGAGCCTAAGGAGTTCTCTTGCAAGTGAGCCAAGGGAAACCTCCCAACAGGAAAGCATTATTCTGTATTGCTAAGATCACCAGCTCGTGAGCAGACGCACAGCCTCATGCCTCCAACTGCACACCCACCACCATCACCTTAGCGTTCATTCGGAAATAAAACCCAGTGAGGCAGGCTGGGCCCCGCCTCAGTGTATCCCTGCCTTACCCCAACTCACCAACATGAAGAAGCGTTTTTGTTCTTCTCACTATTTTTATTTTGCACTATAAAAAGCAACAACATCAACAACCAGTAACATACTGCTTTTCTTCACATTCATATGGATTTTAGGAAATTATTGCCTTTTCCCCTGGAGAAATAACCTACAGACAAAAAAGAAGTAGTACCACATTGAGAAATCTGCAAATCCCAGAAGTCAACAGCTTGAAGACAACCCCAAGGGGCAGGGAAGAAAACAAGTGTCACCAGAGACCAGACAAGCACATGTAAGGACAGCAAGCTGGGGTGATAACCGTTTCAATGCCACTGACTCAGACAGTGGGTACCCTTTCTCTCCTGGCACCCAGTGCCACCACCTCAAAGGGGTGATTGTTGGTCTATGGTCTAAAGAACTCTTTTCAAATGACGCCAGAGTTGCTTTGAGGAGAGGTGCAACGAGAAAGGTTCAAGTATGAGTAAGAATCATGCCAAAGTCCAAAGTCAGGGTAAAACCCACAGTGAAGAGGAAACCAGAAGTGTTACTGTCTCACTACTTCACCCAAATGACTCCACCTGACCCAAGACAGAGTCTCAAAAACATCTGAGGGTTCAAACGAGCATATACATCATGTCCCTAAAACCCTGTAGGGTTACTTTCCTGACTAGGTGGTGATCAGCTTATGCCCTGAAGCAACACAGACAGATACGGAGACTGCCAAAGTTAAAAAAATAAGGTGGAAATTGTGCTTCCTTCAAAATGAATTGGCTTTGTTACTGCCTTTTCTCCTGGTCCAGCAACTGCTTTCTCTCATATTGCTGCAGGTATTTATTGCCTTATGCTTGAAATGAAAAGGCAAACTTTGAGGTGCAAAGACTGGGCAGTCCTGAGGGCAGGGGGTCTGGAAATACAGTAGTCAGCACGTGCTGTGCTCTCATAATGGCTTGGCCTTCCTTCAGTCCCAAGAACCTATCCCCGAGGTCAGTCTGAAGTTTGTTTGCAAACCTGGTGACCCTTCACTGGTCCCACCAGGACAGCGGGACAGAGTGAGGTCTTCAGTATTGCACACGTATGAAATGTTCACGAGTCAAAATACAAAATCACAGTTGTTCTTGGAGCTGGGCTGGTTTTCCCACTCTGGTCTTAGCAGGATGTGGCTGTGGCCATGGGGCTCTGGCTGAGCTCTGAGACCGTTGAGTGGGTGGGCAACGGTGCCAGCACCGAGGTAGGGAACGTGCAGTAGGAACCCTGCACGTCAGGGCTCAGTGTCTGTAAATGGGCTATGAACGAAGGGCCGGCTGCCTCCCCTTGGGAGGAGGGAGCCTGGGGGCTAGGCGCGCAAGGCAGGATCTCGGACTCATACTGTAGGAGCTGGCCCATGAAGCTGAAGTTGGGCGAGACCACACTCCTCCTCTGCTTGATGTAATCAAAGGCGTCCTTTAGGTGGAACTGCTTGGTCTTCATGAGGTAAGCCATGCAGATGGTGGGTGAGCGGGAGATCCCAGCCTCACAGTGAACCAGGACCTTGCCTCCCTTTTCCCTGACACAGTCTGGAAGAAAGAAAAGACAGTGGAAATGAGCTGGGATTGGAACTCAAAGGCAACTGGATTTAATTAAAGAATTTAAAAAAAAAAGTGACCTAGTAATCAAATCATCCTCCCTGCTCAACGTCTGTGGTCCCACACCAGGCTTTTGCCAGTCTTTAACCTCCACTGCTGAGGATAGACTTTAGGGTCCCACCATGATGTCTATCTCTGCGTAGGACCTTCACAATCCTTAGTTCTCCAGGATGCTTTCACAGGTTCTGCCACTGGAGGTGCTGGACCTGGAGTAACTCCTTCCTGGGGATGCCATCTTAACTCGGGTTCCACGGATGCGTTTCAAGAAGACTTTGGAAAATCTTTGAAGCTGCATGCAAGTTTTCGTTGCACATTCACATTTCCCTGAGAGGGTCCCAGGCTCAAAGACTGACTTGGAGAAGCAATTCCTGCCTCTCGGGGTCTGATTCTAATGGTGATGACCTAGCCCTCATCCTGGTTGAGGCCTTCCATCCTCCCTGGGATCCCTGTTTGGCTGTGCCAGGGCGGGATGCTTGGCTCAGCACCGAGGGTTCCCAACCAAGCAAACATACAATAAATAGTGCACAGCCACTAATTATAGCCTTGGCTAAGTAACGCTTACTAGACGGAGGATATAAATGGCTTTGGCAAACTCCATCTTGCACAACAATGGGAGTCACTGCTATAAAGCTACCACCTTCAGTTAGCATTCATTAGCTCAATATGACAAAAGCGGGGTGCCCTCCTTTTCTGTTCTACTCCTCCCCCCAAAAGAGCTCCAACTGTTAAAAATGAGCAGGGGCAAAAGGTTAAACACATATACACATCAAATAAAAACCACAAAAAAGAGTCTTTCCAATTCCCTCTCTTGCTAGTGAGGAAACAATTACATCACAGGAAGTTAGATGTCCATGGCACTATGTAAGGCCACAGTATGCAACAACATTTAAGATTTTGAAGGGAAAATAAAAAGTCAGCCCCCTTACCCACCTCCCTCCTCAAGTTCAAGAAATTTGCAAATGCATCTCTAAGATCTGAAAGATCCAGTTTCTGAGGAGTCAGGGAGGAACCTGGAGTCTCCCCAACAGAATGAAAATCCCAAAGGACACCCCAGGGTTCCTCATTAGAAGTGCCCCAGTCTCTGATTCAAAAGAAAAAAAAAAAAAGTTCCTGTAAATTAGTTCAAAAGAGACTCCAAGTTCCTAGGATTATAGGGTCGTGACTCCAACCTTCTTTTGCTCCTCCACCAGCAAAAAGCTGGTAGTCTAGCTTTTAATTGGCCCAGAGCCAAATCCCAGAAAGCAAAGGGCCTACAGTGTGTTGCTTCTGGATCCCACTTCACCCCTGGGGGCTTGCCTTCTACGTGGCCCTTGGAAGGGGTCAATGCATGATTCGGCCTCAGTCCCTCCTTCCTTCAGGAGGGCAAGGAGTCTGGGGAAAGGCATCTCGTGTGCCTTCAGAATGCTGTGGGTTTGTGCGGTTGTGTACCCAGACACAATGCACACACAGGATGGGGAGGGAGGCTTCTGAGAAGTGATGGGGGCGGGTTTCATGACTTCACTGAGAAGCTATCTAGATAATTGAATAACAGGCTGACAAGGGCAAGGCATTCCCAGGGACAGGGAGAACAAGTCAAGGGTTTCCCACCCTGACCCCATCATCTTGACTGTCTCTCAGAGACTCCAAAGGAACCATCGCAGCCCAGAGGCTCAGGGAACAGGGAGGCAGGCTCGGCCTTTTGCCTCTGGTGAGTTTCTCTGCAGGCTTCTGTGGAGTAGAGATTGTGTGTGCTGAGCAGAGGGCTCACCACGTGGTGGAAGGGGGACCTTTAACGGCTCCCTGCACTAAGTAATCATTGCTGCACCCAGCACCGGCCTTTCTCCCTCCAACATCCCTCAGAGCACGAGGCAGGAAGATCACTGCTCAGCTTCAACAGCTATGCATGTTAAAGGGAAAGAAGGACTCTGGAAAGGGAGGCAAGCCCACAAGGATGGGGAGTGGTGGGTGCTTGCAAATCTGAGACACAAAAAAGTCAGTCCAGCCCCCAGGGGAGATGGTTGAGGGAAACAGAGATGTCCAATGAAAGAACAATCCAGCCTGTTCGAGGAGTTGGAATCCCAAGGCCCAAAGCCCTTTCTAGGCAGAGGGACGAGAGGTTTCCAGGCCTACACGATGGAGTAAATGATAACTGCCTCACGGAACGTACAAAGGATGCAAAAAGATGCCAACTTCTCTGTGCATAAAGCACAGAGCTTGAGACGAGCGCTATCTTTAGTCCCAAATCAGCTGAAAATGCAAAACAATTGCCCCCAAAGCAGTTTGCCAAAAACCGTGGAAAGCTGCCAGGGCCCTGGGGGCTCAGTGCGTAAGGAGTGCTCTCTCAGTCCTTCTGTTTGTTTTCAAAAATATCCCAACCTACGCAGAAGCAGTTTGGGTGGTTCTTTCCCTCCCCTGCTTCCCTGGCATGGAGCCTCACACACGGATGCACCCTGCTTCCCGCCCAGCCAGAAACACTAACAAGAGCGACAGAGTATTGCTATAAAATTGTAGTAATTCATTTATCTTGCAAATTAAAGCTCCTATTAATAGCAACTCAAATCCTCCCCTCTGTCGTTTTGGTCGGTGCATCCAACGAGCCAAGTTGGCTCTACAACAAGATGCTTTTCTTCTCACTGACGGGAACCCCCATCAGTACATCAAAATCCAAGAACACGCTCCCCTAGGGGGCCCCCAAAACAACTGAGGGGGAATGGCTGCACCTACCAATGAAATCTATTGCTTCTTGAAAGTGGGAGCTGATGTTAGCCGCATGGCTGTCTTCCACGGGGATCCATTTGTAGTGTAGGTGGGTCGTGCAGGCCTCAGAGGTCCGTCGTGAGACATTCAGCAGAGCCGTGATGTGCAGGTTGGCGAGGAACTCACACTTGGACGCATGGTAGGCACTTCCAAGGTACAGGAACGGAAGGATTTCGACTGGGCCGCCCTGGAAGGAAGGGCAAAGGAGGACAACCAGGAAATGTTGGATTAGCTTGCTCTTTGGGGAGAAGAAACAAAACAACGCTGACCTATTTGTTTTCAGGTGGGAGGTTCCCTTTCTGGTTTCCAGGTAGAGAGCTCAGAGTCAGCGCAGTTCACCCAAGAGTGTGTGGGTGGAGCCTCTGTCCTGGTAAACTCTCTACCCTACATTACTGCCTTGTGACTCAGTGACAGCAAATCCCACACAGCTAAGATTTTCATTTTCTTATATATATTGAGGTGGTAGGAAATGCCGGCAGCCTTCCTATACTGACAAGGATGAGAAAAGGGTGGTGTGATGGAAGACTTGAGAGGCCCGTGCTATAGTTCTAGCTGCCCTGAGAGTGCCAGAGTGAGTCCTTTAACCTTGGGGGCAGCCTCGGTTTCCTTCTAGATAAAATGGAAAATGGTTCAACAAGGTGAGCCCCCTCCTTTACAATCCTGACGTTATATATATATATATATATATAAAAAATGTGTTTCATCAAACCTAGGACACTGTTGATCCTAAGATGCATTTGGAGCTCAGAGATGTTAAAATATGCTTCCCCCGTCCCCCAAAAAAGTAAACTTCTCAGAAGTGAAAATGACCACTATCTATCCAAAATCCTCAGATAATGAAAAGCTGTTAGGCCATGAGCAGGGCCTGATCCTTTTTTTTTTTTTTTTTTTTTTGGCTGTGCTGCGCTGCGTGGCATGCAGGCTGCAGGATCTTAGTTCCCCAACCAGGGATCAAACCCGTGCCCCGTGCAATGGAAGCGTGGAGTCTTAACCACTGGACTGCCAGGGAAGTCCCAGGCCTGATCTTCTCGTGGGGTTGAGTTTTGGTGAGAGACGCGGACATCTTCACCCTTTTGGGAGACCACCTATACCTGAGGTTTCTAGTTAAGAAGGATCCCCAAAGAACCAGAGACCATCTACCCTGAGGAAAAGCTAAAAAGAACAGCTAGCTAGTCAGACTCTGGCAGTCTCAGCATTTCCAGGGTGGCAAGAAAAGCCATTGTTCCATACTTGGAACAATGGGAGCCCCTGGAGATTTAGAGGGAAAACACTGAGCTGGGGTGACAGTGGCTGTGTCTTTGGCAGCCTTTCCCATATCATCCATCCGCTTCCTGTGTTTCCATTTCCTGTCCTGGAATAAGAGTAGAATGGAAACTCTCTGCCAGACCCACAATAGGGAAAGGGGCACGGGACAAGGGCCAGGAGAAGGCAGTTCTCAAATTACCCCGCATGGGTGTTTGCTTTTTCTTTCCTGAGAAGTCAGGTGTTTAAGGCAAAGGCCAGTTTGGCCACTTGAAAGAAAGTTATAGAGATTTTACAAAAGGTAGTAATAGTAACCAGTATTTTTAATAGCTGGCCCCTGAGCTTAACACTTTAGGTGTACCTACATAGATCTCTCCCTCTCTTTAGAGCCTGGAAAATGCTGACACACCAGGCCTGGGAACCTACTCAATTTCTCCTGGAGCTTAGCCCAACACCCCTGAAACCATGTTTCTTTCCTTTTTTGAATCTTCTTTTTAGACTCAAGAGGAAGAAACCAAAGGCCTTCAGAAACCCCAAAGGTTAACACGACCTCACCCGGCTTCTCTCAAGGCAGAAGCGCTACTAAGAGTAGCACTAGGGGGTTCCCCAGATGAACCGTGGAAACACACCAGGGCCTCCCTGGTCCTTGCTTGGCCAAAGGTCTGCTGTGCTTTCACAACATCCTGCAAATTCTCGTTTCTCTTTCACTTTCTGAGAATGGAGGAGGAAAACACCACCCAAACAAACAAACAAAAATAGAAATTCAGCTAAGCCGGATGCCCATGGCTTGAAAGTCCAGGGTTCATCATACACTGTAATTTTAATAAAAGAAAACAAACAAAATAATAACCCTGGCACCTCGCCAAGCTAATAGGTTTCCATCCAAGGAAAAGCCACCTGGCTGTATTTGGAAGTTTATCCCCAGGGGCAGAGCTCTGCTCTTGGCAGGCAGCTGGCATCTTACACAGTATCTAGAAATCTTCCTTCTATGATTTGGGTATGTTCTTATTTTGTGCAAAGAGCTTTTTGTGCAAAAAGCTCCTCCTACCAAGTCAGATGCCTAGAATGGCCCTCTTCCAAAAGAAGGCATGTGGAAAGCAGAACAGGGTCCTGAAAAAGAACCAGAACAAGGAGTTAAGAGAAGGGAGTTCTGGGCCTAGTGTGGCCATGAACCCAGCTGCAGGATTCTTGGCAAAATCAATCATCCCACCAGCTGTGACAGTTTTTCCCTCTGTAAAATGGGAAGGTAGGTTTTGATCTCTGTTTTCTGCAGATTTGGGTCCTTGCTGGCTTTTTCCACATCCTCCTGCATTGTATAGGTAACCCCTGCCTGAGCCGTCCACTTTTTCTTCCTCTAATGAGTTGCCAGAAGGTACAGTTCTTTGAAGGGAAGAAACCCACATGTTTGTAGACACATGAAATCCTCTAGTGTGTCTTGATCTCTGGTTTCAGAATTTATGGAATTATAAGCATCAGAAACCCCTAGGGGAGGCTGCTTAGCCATCCAAATAGTAATTTCTCTACAACCCTCCCCCAATCTTCCTCCTTCAGTTAAAAATACCTAGACACGCCTTTACAGGTACTGGGTTGGTTTGCAGAAACTGCAGAGCATGAACAGTTACGAAGAAGATCAACACAGGAAGCCTGAAAGTCAGCTCTGAAACTTCTTCAGGGAAACCTAAACCGATATTTCAAAGCTTCTCTGCACCTCCCAGGCCAGCTAACAATAATGTATATTTCGCTTCCACTTTTTGCCAGAAGCCACCGAGCATCCTGAAGCGCATTTGCTCTTGTCAGCTTATTTGCTGGAAGGAAGCCCATTTACTCTTAGATGGAAACTCAAGTTGGCAAGCAACAGAGGCTCTCTAAAGCTAGAGGCCTCTGCCAACTCCCTGATCCGCAAACGAACCAACCAAGGTTGCTGAGCAGGGAGTGGAAGAGCCAGGGTGCTGTGCAAGGAACAGAGCCAGGAGCCGGGACGGTACTTCCACACCGTGTACCTGGTCATAAGCCGGCCTGTAGCTGATGTTGAGCACTGACTTCCCACACTGACTGATGAGGGCTGTCTCGGTTTCAACCTTCTCTGGTGAAATGGGTTTTACGTCCACGCAACACTCAGGATATTCCGAGTGGAAAGTCTCATATCCCCCTAAAAGACAAAAAAAAGGCAAGAGAGATATAAGCATCGATTTTTCTCAGGCTGTCAGAAAATGCCCAGAATTGATCCATACCCTGAGTGTGGAATAGTAAAAAAATATTCAGCTACTATACATTTTGGTCATATTAAAAAATTGAGCCAAAACAAGTAATAGTTTTAGAATAGAAACGGGCTCCACAGACACACACACACACACACACACATACACACTCTCTCTCTCCTAAAAAGCTATAATTCAGAAAGGCAGTGATGAAAGTTTTCTATGCCTATCAGAAGATAGGCATAGAAGAAATGAAAGTTTTCTATGCCTATCAGAAGAAGCTTAAACTGTGAAAGGAAATATATCTGACATGTGGCAAATATTAACCAAATCCCTCCAGAAAACAAAAGCTGTTTTCTCTCATTTACCTAAAATGCAGGTGTGATTATGCAGAATTTCAGTAATTTGTGAATGAGACTCTAAACTGGTCTGGTTCATCCCTAGTCCCTTAGCTCTAAACTGGATTATAGACGAAACCTCCTCTATTCATAAGGGAATGGGGGCTAACACGAGGTTTAAACTCAGGGCAATAAAACAGCTCTGCCCTTTCTCTTTGCCAAGGTGCTAAGAACACTGCTGACAATCCTCTCCATAGGTCCAATGTAATCAATCTAGTTAATTACCTTCCAAACCAGAGCAATGAGGCCTTCTGAACTTAATTCTTAACTCCTTAAGTAAAAACTCCTTCTTTCTCCTTGATGACCACCTACTCTCCCTTTATCTTATGACCCTCCCCTCCTGAACTTTCTCCCCAGCTACACACACACACACACCCTCATACCTGGCAGGTATGATTCTATAAAAATCCTAACTATATTTAAACTTCTCCAAATGGATCAGATCACTTAAGGTAAAAACTACTTTCTGACCGAGTCATAGAAACTTGAGTAGGTAAGTTCTCAAGCCCACACACGAGGTAGGGAAGAACCAAACGAAACACTGGCCTCGAAGCCTCAGAATGCCAAATGCTGCTGGGTGCATAGGCCAGACTTGTGTGGGGAAACACTTTGCTTCCAATCCAAAGGGACCTAAGACACTTCCAAGAGCCTCCAGAAAACCTGCTTCTTTTTCTGGCCCAGAGAATTCACTTGGGGTCAAATCATCAATTTTTTTTTTGTTTTTTTTGGTCCATGCTGCACAGCTTGTGAGATCCTAGTTCCCAGCTTATGGGATCTTAGTTCCCTGACCAGGGATTGAACCTGGGCCCTGGCAGTGAAAGTGCTGCCAGGAATTAGGAATTCCCTAAATCATCAATTAAATAAGCATTCTGAGACCATGTATTTTTCCAAAAAGGCCCCCTTTTTTTCTTCTGTCTTTTGGTGTTGTAATAGCCCCACAGTGGAGCACATGGTGGTTTTTTAAACCCCTGCAGTAGGCAAATGGTTAATGGATTACACGGCAGTCTCCAGCTCTCTCCCAGAAGCTACAGCCAATTCCTAGAATGAGTCATCTAGCTATTACTGCTTCCTCTCAGCTTGCTGGAACTGCCCCCAACCCCATTTAGCACACCCAAATCTCCCCTGTGGTCACTTCAACAAATAGCCAATTGGGCCTTCCCAAATGAGCTTCTGGACCTCCACAATGACCACGTTCCCGGTCATGATGACAGGCCATGCCGGAGGGAGGCGGAGGTGGAAAATTTGAAGGTGTCTGTGGCTTAGTTTTCCCTCCCTCCCCACCATTGCCCCCACCCCCTTCCCTCCCAGAAGGCAGAAAGAAACCACACTTACACTGACCCTCAGCTTCCTCCGAAGAGGTGTCCCTAGTTAGCAAATCACTTCCTGTGCCTGGGCCTCAACATTTTGAGTCCCAGGAGACAAAATGAGTGATAGGGGATGGGAATCTGAAGTAAGAGTGGCCCAGGCCCTCTCAAACTTCAGAATGAAGCTTGGGAAAGAGAAGCCTTCAGGCCACCCCATCTCTTGGCTTTAAACAGAGCACTTAAGAGTTGGCTGTTGGGCTTCCCTGGTGGCACAGTGGTTAAGAATCCGCCTGCCAATGCAGGGGACACGGGTTCGAGCCCTGGTCTGGGAAGATCCCACATGCCCTGGAGCAACTAAGCCCGTGTGCCACAATGACTGAGCCTGCACTCTAGAGTTCATTGAGCCACAACTACTGAGCCTGCGTGCCACAACTACTGAAGCCCGTGTGCCTAGAGCCCGTGCTCTGCAACGAGAAGCCACCACAATGAGAAGCCCGTGCACCGCAACGAAGAGTAGCCCTCGCTCGCTGCAACTAGAAAGCCCGCGGGCAGCCATGAAGACCCAACGCAGCCAAAAATAAAATAAATTAAAATAATAATAATAATAAAAAGAGTTGGCTGTTAGGAGGACAGACAGGAGGTGCGGGTGTGGGCTGGGTCCTGCCTGCCTGTTGACAAAATAAGGCAGGCAGACAAAGTCTCAGTGTAGTTGAGGGACAGATAAACAGGGTCCTGCCTCTTCTAGCTGGGGTCAGGAGTCCTATAGATTAGACGGTCTGTCTTTCACCCACTCCCATCAGAGGCGTGGAGAGACAGAACATTCCTCTCTGGTGCCTCACTTGAACTCCAAGAGCCGTGGCAATTCTTTTGGCAGCTTCAATCCTCTTCAGAGTGATTCTGTTTTTGATCACCACCGCATTACCAGGGGAACTGAGCAGAGAAAGCACACGGACACT
Organism: Orcinus orca; assembly: GCF_937001465.1. Taxonomy (NCBI): domain Eukaryota; kingdom Metazoa; phylum Chordata; class Mammalia; order Artiodactyla; family Delphinidae; genus Orcinus; species Orcinus orca. Next base: position 71,256,563 of record NC_064572.1, on the reverse strand, counting down.
ATATATAAATACGCACTGACAATGCCGTTCGGTCATCTCATTTTAGTGGGTTTTTTTGGGACTGGAGGGCATTGAGGGAAGTGTAAAAGGCATTGCAGGACTTCCCTGGCAGTCCTGTGGTTAACACTCCGTGCTTCCAGTGCAGGGGGCGTGGGTTTGATCCCTGGTTGAGGAAATTAGATTCCACATGCTGCGTGGCCAAAAAAAATGGTTTGCCCCACGATCTGGGATGCCACTAGATTAAAAACCTGAACTCTTATCTGGATGTGAGTCAGGTAAAGAAAAAATTTTCTTTGGCAACAACTTAAAGTTTAGTACTGTTATAAGGGTAAGTATTAAGCAATTTCTACTGAAATTTAAAACGGACATAACTTTCGACGTGGCAATTCTCATAATTTTACTGAAAGATAGTGCACATGCAAAAGCATTTGGACAAAGGTATACTCTCCCACACTGCTTCAAATACTAAGGCTGGAAGCAACCTACTTACTGGCTATCACCAGGGGATGGGTTTAAAAAGTGAATAGGACACGTATGCTCTGATATGGACAAATCTCTCAAGATCTAGTTAGATGAAAGAGGCAGGAACAGGAAATATACAAAATCATTTTATTTTTACTCATGGAAAATTAATTTATCTAAAGATGAACAAGAAATAGTTGACTGTTGTCTCTGGGGAGTAGAACTGAGTTCTAGGGTGTGCAGAAGATCCACTTTTCATTGTACAGCCTTTGTGCTGTATGTTACTTACATTAAAAAATTTTTTTTAAACATTAATTTTTCTGAGATGTGAGTCTACAGAGCTGCCTACTTCCTGTGGCAATAACTTCCAAACTGCTAGCGTGGCCCCCTGCAGAGGGGTGGGGAGCAGAGGTAGGACCCGGAAGGGTTTCCTGGAATGTATCTTTCGTGCTACTGGAGAGGCAGAAGCTTTTTCTGTACTCACTGCTAAGAAGCGGAGACAAAAAGCATATCAAAAAGAAATCAGGGACTATGTGTGAAAAACCTCTGCAGAGCTTGGAGGGCACTCTCCATCTCCTGGGGGCTGAGGCTGGGTAAAAGAGGAATATCATTATCTTCTGCCTCTGTTGTTTCCCTAACAGGAATCAACAGGGGACCGTCTGTAAGAGGTGCTAACAGAGGTGGGAGCTGCCCGTGTGCCTCTGGAATCTCCTGGCCTGGAATGTGTAAAACTCCACAAGTCGCACGGTTTTAAAACAGCGCTCTCACTCTCTCAGCTCACTGCACCTGAGCTCTGAACCACATCAGTGTTACATCTCCAGGTGTCCCCGTCAGAGTCGGCCGGTGCAGCCTAGGCTGAGTCCTCATGTCTGCCCTACAGGCTATGCCTTCAATACGTTTGAGGTTACAAAGGACTCAAATACAAGGCGGCAGCAGTTATAGGAAGTGACACAGAAATCAATATTCTGGAGTCTGAGAGTAAATCACCCACCCACCACCAACGTCATCTCCCCCAGCAGGTGGAATGGGCAGACTGGTGAAGCAGCTTCTGGGGATCTCAAACCAAATGCGACGCAATCCCCTTCACAGCCACCCTGTGGCACCTCTCACGTGTCCTGGCTCGCTGGCCAGCCTGCCTACCACCCCTGGCAGACAGCGTTAGGCCCGCCGGGTTTGGCCCACGACCAGTACAGATGATCCTGGGGTGGGGGAGAGGAGGTGAAAAGGGTGTCAGCTCCAAACGGAGCGAGAGAAAGGCCTGGGAGGGGAGAAGGGGAAGCCAAGAACAATAAAAAGCAATAAAATGAAATGGAAAGGAAGGGGAGGGGAGGAGAGGGACTCGCCAGGGTCAAAAAGGCAAGAGGGTCGAAGACGACACAGCCTAACATACGTTAATCGTGCAGGAGGGAGAAAAGGGGACACCGCGGCGCCACACTTCGGGGGTGAGGGTGTTACGACCTGCTGATCCCTCCAGATCTGTCCATCAGGACGGCTCCAGAGCGCAGGCCCCAGCGAGAGCGGTGAAGCCGGCGCCAGGAAAGCCGGCCCGCGCCCAGCACTAGGCGACCGACCCCCAGCTGAGAAGCAGCGCCCCCGGCTGCGTAAGCAACCCCACCCCACCCACCCGGGCCGAAAGGCCGATCGTCAAGCGCTTTCGAGGAACTCGAGTGGGGAAGCTGTGAGCGCTGACACTAGCAGTGCCCTCCCTAGAGCACGTCAAGCCCCAAGGTGCAGACTCCCGCCAGCGGAGAACCGCTCGGGTTCTAGCGTCAAGGAAGGCGCCCGGCGCCAGCAGGGGACCCCAGAGCCCGGGGCCGTCCCGGCGCGGACGGTGACAGGGGACCGGCGTCCCCGACGCGCTCACCTTTGAGGAAGTAGACCCGCGGGCCGGCGGGCAGACAGGCGAGCAGCGAGGTGAGCACAACGCGCGCGGCGCTCTCCTCGCGCAGCTTCTGCCAGTGCCGGCTGCCCTGGTCCAGCACGACCACGGCCGCCACGCCGCCGCCGCCCTCCTGCAGCAGCCGCGCGCGCGCCGCCTCGTCCGGCAGCACGTAGCGCGCCGACACCGCGCCTCCGCGGGCCCGCCGCAACACCACCGAGTTGAGGTTGACGTTGAGCGAGCCGCGCACGCTCGAGGCGGCGAAGGCCAGGTAGGGCCGGCAGTCGAGCACCACACAGCGCGCCGCAGCCTCCTTGCGGAGCATCTTGCGCAGCTGGCGCCCGTCGAGCGACGTGACCTTCATGCCGCCGCCGCCCAGCGGCCCCGCGCAGTGCGCCCCGCAGGTGCCCACAGCCAGGGTGCCCGCCGGCGAGGCCCGGGAGGGCGACCCGCGGGCCTGCGGCCGGCCGACCGAGCCCGGCGCCGGAGCGACCGCTCAACTCTTCTTTCCCGCCCTTCACGCTCGGCACCCGGCCCGGCCACTCGCCGTCCCAGAAGCCGGGGATTCCGCCGGCAGCTCAGCGTTTTATGTGAATGGGTGTACAGCCTGTGACGTGGCTGCCCATATAAGGCCGAATAAGAGTATTTCCCCGCCCCTTCGGGCTGTGGCCACGCCCCCCGGGAGCCGGACGTGCTGGGCGGGCGCCGAGCGTTAGTCAGCCTGAGAAAGAGGAAGTGGCAGGCAACTTGCCGTGCTCTCTGTGGCGCTGCGCGGAGACACTCACTTGCGCATCACCGGGGACTGCTGGTGGGGTGTCAGGAACGCCACGAGGCCGAGGTGACCCACGCTGTGCGGGAAGAGGAGGAAGCGGGGGAGGCGGAGCTGGCGTCGTGACATGGGTTTAGAGTTTCATAGACGTAGGTTCAGAACCCGCTGGGGGCCGGGCCAGGTACCGTGGTAGGCAGAGCTAGGGGCAGCCTCGGCCAGTGCCCCCAGATGGATCTGACGTAGATTTCGATCCTTACGCCTCTTTACGCGGGGAATGAGATGATAGCTGGAATTTGCTTCGAAGGCTGGGTTATCGACTCAAGATTGGGCTTGTGTTGGTATCGTTGAAACTTGGTGACGGGTACCTGGAGGTTCATTATACTGTTTTCTCTACTTTTCTTTATATTTTGAAATTTTCCATGATAAAAGCACCTCAAAGTAAAAGTGGAGAGAGAAGAGCCAGCAACTAATCTCCCCAAATGGGTTCTGCCCTCAAAGGGTTGATGGTCCTTTTCTTTGTCACACTCCCAGTAAAAATTAGAATAATTGTTTTTTGAGGAACCGTTTTCTGAGCCCCAGAAAAATCTGTCCTGAAATCAGCTGCAGCATCAACACGCACCGTTGATGGAGCTCAGCCCAGCCAACTGTACAGGTGGCTTCTGGATTTGGGGGATTATCTGTGGCTCAAGTATAATCCCAGGCTGTCTGCACCCGCCAGTCCCCAGCAGCTTCAGGCTTCCCATCCCCAATCTTGGGGAACTGGACACGATTCACCCATTCAGCAAGTATTTACTGAAGGTCAGCTTTGTGCCCTGGTAGCTGCAGGGACATGCTTCTACCCCCAAACTCAGGACGAACCATTTTATTGTGAGCCTGAGGCAGGAGGGGACTGCCTGATGGAAAACAGCCTGCCTCCACTAGGGTGGGGCTTGTTTACTACCGACAGAGGGGAGTGAGGTTTTTAGAAGGAAGCAGAAGTCCAATTCTGAAATCAAATGCAGTCAAACCGGACAACAGCCAGCTGGCCGTTGCCTCTGGGTCTCAGATGCCTTCAGTCAGAGGCGCTGTCCTCACCCTGCCACTGGAATCCCAACGAAGATGTGATGCCGGGGGGTTTTCTTTCTCTTTGGGATTATACCTGCCAGCCTTCCCTGCAATCTGCTCCTCCTCTAGTGTCACCGGAACCACCCAGCCTCAGACGTTTCAACCTACAACCACATGGCCAGGCTCTGTATTGGTTGCTGGACACCAAAGTGAGCAGTCCTCACTCTGCTCCAGCTGCCCCCAGCTAGGAGACGAGGCTTGGTCCAGCCCAGAGGCCTCTTTTTTTTTAAAATTAATTAATTAATTAATTTGCTGCACCGTGGCGTGTGGGATCTTAGTTCCCCGACCAGGGGACCAGGGATCGAACCCCTGCAGTGGAAGCGTGGAGTCTTAACCACTTGACCACCAGGGAAGTCGCCACAGGCCTAAGGTCCTGTAGTCAGTGTGGAAGAGCATCCACAGCGTGCGAGGTGGGGTAGGGATGTGGCCCTGGAGAAGGCCACTCAGCGCAGAGGAGAGCTGAGGTGAGCTTAACGAGAGTGAATCCAGGTGAGCCAGGCCATGGAGTGGGAGAGTGGAGGACATTCCAGGCAGAGAAAACTGCTTGCGGTAAAGGGAAGAAAACCAAGAACCCAGCGAGGTATGTGCTGGAGGTACGTGGGAGACTAAGGCATTTCTGGCATTTATTAGAAAGTTAAGCAGGCTCAGGTGACGGAGCGACTTGTGTGTCATTTAAGGCATTTGGATCTTATCGTTTGGCTGGAGCAGCCACGGATGAGGGTGTTACTCAGTGACTTGGTCAGGTGAGCATTTGGGGACCTCACTGAGGTGGCACTGTGGAGGATGGATGTTTTATTTGCAAGTGGAGATGGGGTCCAGACCGGCGTCAGGGAGACAGATAGGCGGCTTTTGTGGGTAATCCAGGCCTGAGCTGATAAGGGCCTGCCGGAACTTGGCAGTGATAGCAGCAATTGAAGAGGCCACACAGATGGGAGAGACATTTAGGAAGTAAATTGCCGGAAGGGATGGGATGGCGGAGAGAGGAGTAGAGGGTGACTGAGTAAATGGTGACACCTTTAGATAGGGACCCTACAGGAACAGGTCCGGGTGTGTAGCAGGAGAGGGGTCGGGGGTGAAGTTTAGACTTATTAATAAGTAGGAGTTGATCCTGGGCCACCCAAGGGGGTGGTGGAAAGGTGGCCTGGCAAACAGTGCAGGAAGGTCATCCATCAGTGGATTGCTCTGTCACTTCCCACCCCAACAGATCACCAAGTCCCTGGCTTCCAAAGACTCTGCCTTCCAGATCTCATTCCTAACCTGCCCTTTCTAGTCCCATGGCCAGGGCCAGCTTCCTGGGTATGTGACCTGTGTGACCACAAGGCCATCCTTAGAAGGGCATGATGCTTGGTTTGATGCTCTGCTGTCACTCTCTTGAAATTCTTGATAATTTTTGGACAAGGGACCCTGAATTTTCCTGTTGCACTGGGCCCCGCAAATTATGTATCCCGTGCTAGCCGTAGCTGTAGTTAAAGGGCCCCATTATCCCCTGCACTGGACCCTACAGTAGCATCCTGCCTCCCAATCGCCAAGCCCTCTCCTTTCTCTCTTGTCTTCTGCAATGTGATCTTTTTAAGCTTAGATCAGAGCACAGAGCCCACCTGCTCTGCTCGAAAACCCTCAGTGGCACCTATGCACTGTCTGATAAAATCCAAATTCATTAGTGGAACATCAAGGTCCTTGTTCTAGCCAGTTGGCCATAACCCACCTCCAGCCTCGTTTGTCTCCTTCCTTCCCCCTTCCCCCTTCCCCCAGCCCCAGGCTCCAGTCACACAAAACTACCTATTTTCCTAAACTTGCCCAGTATTTTGCTGCCTCCACACTTTTCTACAGGACTTGAGCGCCTCCCCCATTCCTTTGTTAGGAATCCTTCCCTGCCTTCACACACCAGCTCCAGAGCTACCGTTGCACCTCCAAGAAGGCCCCCCTTAATCCCCCAGCCTGTTAATCAGTCGCCCTCCTGGGTGTTCTCACATTGTGCAGTTTCCCCCTCCCCCAACAGAGTGTTATCTGTCCTGCCATTAGTTTGAAGGCTCCCAGGCCATACTCAGGACTTATCCCACCATCTGTGACCCAGTCATAACACCCAGCACATGGTAGGAGCTCAGGCAATGTTGGTGGAATGGAATCCAGTGCTTGCTGAGGCTTGAAAGCAGCAGGCTTTTTAGGAGGCACCCAGGGGAAGAGTTGGCCACAGCATAAATCAGGGCCTTAGACCCTGGGTCAGGAGGCAAGATAGGAAGCTGTGGATGCACAGACCCTAGGATCAGGAACTAGAATTCATAGGCCACAGGCCTACGAGGAGGAGGAGTATGTCTGAGACTGGAACTGTTTAAATAATCATGCCTTTCTCCACCCCCCCCACCCCCTGCCCACTGCTTTGGAATGGGAGTGAGGGGGGTTCAGGGAGGAAAGCAGAATTTAAATTAACATGAGCATATGAGGCAAGACCTTGTTCTATTTGTCATTCGCTCTCCCCTGCCAGTTCTACTCAGTCGGGCAAGGAGATTTTTATGTTTCTTGACCCTCCTTGACCGGTCATCTTAGTCCTCAGGTCCCGGTTCATCGCTGCGATCTGGTGTTCTTACCCTTTGAAGGGTCATAGTGCCCCTTTTTAAAAAGTGTGGGCCCATTCCTTGGAAAAGTGCACACACAGCTTTCAGCTTCCAATGTCAGGGAGTTTCATGGACCTGGGAACTCCTGTGATGGTCCCTACTTCCTTCCTCTGCCCAAAAAGTGGGGCCAGGTGGCCTGTGGGGGTGGATCAGAGGGTGCCCCAGAGTGCCACCCCGAAGCCAACCCAAGGGTCCTGCAGCAGCTCCAGCCCTCAGACGGTGCATTTTGCCAGCTCTCTTCATTTGTTTGTTTCTCATCATGAAAGTAGCGCGCATGCTCGTCGTTTTTAAGAGCACTACTTTCTTTGGTGTTAACATCCCCAATCAAGACTGCTGTTGGGTCTGGACCCAAGACTTGCTTCCCACCATCTTGGTCAAAGGAAAGAGCACTGGACGAGGAGTCAAAGATCTGGATTCCTGTCCAGCCTCTGCTATGACTGGCTTCTGTTGTTTCCCTAATATTTGTAGACTGCTTTTTGTGTGTGTAGGTGTTTTTCTCCCCATGGCCCTCCCATCTCCCTTGCCCCCAGGATCTTAGAGTGGAGTGAATACAATGTTCACTCAGGGGTACAGGCAGCAGTTGCTGTGTGACTGTTGAGAATCACTCACCCTTTTGTTTTCCTGTCATGGTTTCCTCTTCTATAAAATAGGGACATTAGCGCCTATCTGCTAATGGTGAGTGACAATGACATAACATTCATAAAGCTATAGCCTGACGCAGCATAAGGTATTTGTGTGGTTGTTGCTGCTATTGATAATATCCATCAGCAAAGCATTTACTCATTTACTCAGTCAAATCCTGATGCACTGGTACATTCAGTTTCCTCTTCTGTAAAATGGGAGTGAAAATAGGACTTAGCTCATAGGTTACTATCAGGATTCAGTGGGTTAATCCACAAAAGGTACTTAGAACAGTGCCTGGTGCATATTAAGAACTCAATGAACGTTAACTAGTTGAACAGACTGTAGTATTTTTTCCAGCCAAGAAAAGACTTTTCTAATGGCACAGGAAAAAAAAGACGGGGGTAGGCATGACAGGGAAGAAGGAGTTACTTGCTGTCTAATTCAGCTGTCAGTGAAAGAAAGAATTACTAGAAGCCTGTGAACTTGTTCTGAAGGCTCACTGAGTACAAAAGGATATTTAAAGAGTAAAAATCCCCAGACCCACTTACAGTAAACTAGGAAGGACAAGAAGCCATTCACACAATAATAAGTGCTAAGTTAGGTGGTTTTGATATTGAGACCTGAAGAAACTTTACAGAAGACAGATCAATAAAGCCTGGAGCATTAGAGCAGGCGAGTCTGGGAGAGGGGTTTAGCTTTGATAAATAACCCCTCCAATTGTAAGAGCAAGGACTTTGGAGCGTGACGTTTAAGTCCCTGGTTTGCCGCTTACTACTGATTGTGTGACCTTGGACAAGTTACTTCACCTCTCGAAGCCACAGTTGTCTCATCTGTAAAAAAAACGGGGCAGGGGCGGGGAGAGATAATAATAGTACCTACCTCATAGGGCTGATGAGAAGATTAAATGAAGTACCTACAAAAAGCCCTTCTCTGCCTGCCTGGAGCATGGTGAGGGCTCCGTGTGAGCCAGTATTTTTCTTTATGAAAAGTCACAGGCAGCACGGAAGCACAGAATCTTGGCAGTAAGGAATTGTAATTCTATTTTGAAATTTTCCAGGGAGGGAGCTTACTGCCTCATGAGGCATTTTTGAATGAGGCCAAAAAAGGAAACAAGCATATTCTGGGATTTTTATGAGATGGCAGGTATGTCCTGAGCCCTTCACTTAATCCTCACAACCTCCCTGTGATGTAAGCACTATTGCCCCCATCTTACAGTTGACCAAGGACAAAGAGCTGTATTATCTGCTCTTTGCTTCCAGCTCTGGAGAAATACTGTCTAAACCTAGACCTTCTTTGAAATATTTGAAGATGGTCATCTTGTCCCTTTCCCACCTTATCTTTTCTAAGATAACAGTCCTTGTTCCTTACTATAACTGTTTTCTGAATTCCTAGAAGATTTTTGTTTATTTGCCAGAACTCTTTACTTGTGATCCCTGAATGAAACGGAGGTGCAGCAGAGAATGTCCATTTACTCAAAGTTCAAAGGTCTGACCAAAAAAGAGTGGCTGTTAAGGGCCCTGGACATGGTTAGAGTAAGGAAGATATGGAAGAGAGCAAACACTTGAAAGCAAAGATGCAGTTCTTCCCCTCCACTGGGGAGCCACAGACTATTTCTGAAGGATGCGAGGGGGATTTTTACCCCCCACTCCTAGCCTACCCCCTGCAGCATTTCAAGTCTGGCCTGGATGGGCATGGGGCATCCTTGAAAGCTACAGGAAGTGGGCTGGGTGTGGGAGGATGTTAGAAGGAGCAAGTTTGTGGTCCCTCCAGCTTCACCATAGAGATTCTGGCTAGAAAGATAAATGGCTGGTAAAACATGGTCTTTTTTTTAAAATAGGGAGTGTGTGTCCTTAAGTGAGCATCATATTTGCTCCATACTAAGACTCTGGGGGCAATGAGGATGGGAAGGCCATGGGGAGAAAACCACCTATATGTGAAAAATCTACAGCCTCTGAGTAGAGATCTCTCTGGCTGCTGGTTTTCTCTCCCCACTTCCCCCCACCCCCGCTGTGTGGTGCCTGGAGCTGTTTCCCACACTCCAGTCTTTTACCACCTTCATGGACTTTGCAATATCTGAGTACCACCTCCTCTATCATTCCTGAAATTGATTTTTCAGAGACTCATTAAACAAACAAACAAAAAAACAAAAAAACAACCCATATTTTGTCTTAAACAGTAGTCTCTGAGGTTTAATAATCTAATTGTGTTTTTTTGCAGTAGAAATTAAAATATATGGCAATTCAAATAGGAGACTTTCGTCTGTACTCCACCTACAGTCACTTCTCCTGCCACTGGGATGCCACTCTGTGCTTGGAGAAACAGTGATTGGGTTCTGGAGTAAAGGAGACAAGCGTCAGGCCCAGACTCTGGAAGTGGCCAGCAGTGCAGTCTTGTACAAATGGCTTAGACTCTACCAAGGGACAGTTTCTTCTTAGTAAAGTTGGGATAATTAACAAGTTGTAAAGTAAAAAAATAATATACTTGAACGTACCTTGTAAAATGCTTGGGATATTCCTTTTATCAGTAACTTCCTTGCTCCTGGGGAAGGTGGGGTCTGGAATCCTACCTCCTCTGGCCTAGAACTAGTGAGAAAACATTCCTAAACCTCAAGACTTCAGAGCCAGGGCACTGCCCAAGGTTCCACCAGCCAGGGCTCCACCCCTGACCTGCTGTGGGACACTGTGGGAGTCACTCCCGTGCTCCATGCTTCGTTTCCTGTCTTTAAAGTGGGAAGAGTTTTGGCGGTGCTTCTCAAACTTGATTGTGCCTAAGATCACCTGGAAGCCTGCTGAAATGCAGATTTTCCTCCTGGGGCTGGAGAGTCTGCATTTCCAACCAACTTCCAGGTGATACTGTTGCTGCTGGCCACAGACCACACTTGGACTAGCAAGGAGTTATTTTACTTAACTCCTAGAGGTGTTGAAAGGCTTAAATTAGACAATACATCCTAAACATTTAGCCCTGTGTTTCCTTCAGGAGCTTATCCAATAGATGGTACCACTATTATCAGTATTATAGTGATTGGTGTATATGGGGGTAAGGGTGGATTGAGAGGTAACCCCAGACAGAGCAGAGGTTGATGAGAATTCTTGTAACTGTGGGGTTTGGAAAGAGCAAGTCCTAGCTTTATAACCCATGCCATAGCTGTGTGAGTTTGGCCAGATCTCTTGACCTTTCTGAGCCTCAGTTTCCCCCTCTACAAAGGGGAGGGTAGTTGAATTAGATGGTGTCTAAGGATTCTCTCAGCTTTAAATCCAAACTTGAGGCCAGTGATCTCTGCACCACCCCCACCACTAAAGGACACATAACAGGCCTGACCTTGGCCATAACCTTGAGCCACATCTGTTGCAGGGATGGGCCTGCTTAGAGCCTGCCTTGACTGCAGGGAGGATGAATAACTGGAGAGCCCAGTTTGGTGCCCTTGGTGTTCCTTGAGCTCTGAGTGACATCACTCCCGGAAGCCTCTGTTCCTTGGGCCTCATGCAAGGTTCTGCCTGCTAGAGGGGAGGATTTGCTGCCGGGATGGGAGCAGGCTTGCCACGAGTTCAGAAAATGGATGTAAAAGGAGGCATTTCAACATTCCATCCCACTGCTGTACTGCACCGGAGGCAAAGGTGATTCACGAGTAAACTCTTTGTAAGCATGATTCCAGCCTTTCCACATACCCCTCCAGACTCTGGTGTGGAGACCCAGGTGGCCAGAACCTGCAAGAAACTCGCCGGTCAGTGGAAGAAATAGGCATCCAGCAACCTAGTCCCCAAGCGAGAAGAACAGGCCTGCTGAGATGCTTGAGTCCCATGGCTGCAGACACCCTGCCAGTGCAGCCCCTTTGTTAATCCACAAGTCTGTATTGAGCCCTCACCAGGAGCAAACATTTATTGAGCACCTGCTGCATACCTCTGCCTAAGCAAGTTCACCTGAATAACTGATTTAACCTCACTACATCCCAGTGAAGAGAGCCTGGTACAGAAGGGGGCATCCAGGTTCAGAGAGGTTAAATGACTTGTTCAGGGTCACACGGCAAGACATCCAACAAGGTTCACAGCCTGAGCAGAGCCCACCAGGTTGAGCTGACACCCTCCCTTCTCTCTCCTCTGTTATGAACTTGTATCAAAACCCCTGTCCTTCATGGTTACACTCGATTATTTATGTTTCCCTCTCCCCGCCCCGAGCGAGGAGCCAGCACCTAAGGTCCCTGCAGCCATAGTGCCTAGCCTGGACCACAGCTGACCCTAGGAAGACATCTTGCCCAATGGGAACTCAGATCCTAGCACTGTACTGCTCACTCCAGGGCTGAGAGGGGAAGGAAGAAGAGCCCAGGGCTTCGTTCCTGACCTCAGGAGCTTACTGTCTGGGTGTTATGGACCCAGATCTGAATCTTGAAAGGGAAAGAGTGTCCATGAGTCAGGTTGGACTTGGTTATAGATTCAAGGGGCTGGGAAACCCAGAGGAAAGGGAGATGGTCAAGGGCCCAGCAGTCAGGGTGGGCCAGGGAGAGGTATAAGAACTGAAAGCAGGGAGGATTTACATGGGCAGAGAGGAGAAGCTCAGCCACTGAAGGAGGCAAGGGAGGTGGCGGCAGCCAGGCGTCCTCTCCAGGGAGCAGAAGGCCATCCTGGTGGGGGGCAGGGAGGCTCTGGGGATGGTAAGGAGGCGGGGGAAGTTAGGTCTAGGAAATAAGGCCCTCTTTGTGCAATCAGGCCTTGTGCAGATGAAGCCTGAAAATGGTGATTACCCTTTGGCCTAGTAATTCCACTTCTGGGAAATGATCTTAAGGAAAGTCTTCAAAACATGGGGGATGTAAAGCTCTACTCACAATAGTGTTCATCACAGAGCTATTTATACGAAGGTAAAAATGGAAGCAGCCAAAACATTTCTCATAAGAGAATGGTGAAGAAATCGGTACATTCAGCAGCCACCACGTGTGACGTTTTCAAAGATTCTGAATAATGTTCAAAATCAATTATGTTAAAATATTGAGGGAAATGGCAGGTTACAAATAACAACGACAGCTGCATTTATTGAGTGCTGTTTGCTAGGCAGTCAGTGCTTTACATATTTGGCCTCATTTAATCAATACAACCATCCCAAGAAGGTGGAATGACTTCCACAGAACAGATTTGCACGCAGAGTGAGGCTCTCCCAGGTAGAGGTGGAAGAGCTGGGATTTGAGCTCTGGTCACACTCCAGTGTGTGCTGACCACCACCTGATGTAACGCGACCACTTCTAGCCAGGAGACCTGAGAGAGATATATCAAATATTAACAAGGGTTCTTTTTTTCAGGGTGGGAGGTCTGTGCGGGGGGGGGTGTGTGTGATTCCCCCCTACTTTTCTGTATTTTCCAAATTTTTCCTTATGAAGTTGTGATACTCTTTTTGTATATTTTCCATATTTTCAGTTATGTATTCTGCTTACCATTCTGCAACTTCGTTTTTTTCCATTTACTAGTAAGTCTCAGTGCTCTTATCTTCCAGATGCCCTTTATTCTTTTGGGGGGGGCTCAGCACATTCCATGGTACGGATTTGGCATAATTTATTTGTCTGATCTCCTATTGAAGGACATCCTAGTCTACACCTCTTTGGGCAGAGGGTTTTGTTTGCTTTTAACAGAAAAGGATAAACTGGGGGGAGAGGTCCTTCTAGGTGGCTAACGTGTGGCTTTGGCAGATTGGGGTGGAGGGATTTAATTAGGGGCTCCAGATTCAAGGATGGTCCCTGTTGGTAAAAATGGCCAGCTGGAGTGAGTGGGTCTATTTGAAGGATGAGTTTCTGGTGTCTTAGGTTTCCAGTAATAATATCCCCACACCCCTTACTCCCCCTCGGGGCAGCTCTATCAGCTGACCCCCCCTTGGCAGGTGTAGGACTTTTCTCTTTAGAGGAAGTTATAGATTAGGATCCCTCCTGCCCTGGCTTCATATTGACACAGGGCTTAATTTTGTTTTGCTGTGGGCAAATCCTCTTCAGGAAGTCAGTTACTCCAGTGCCTCTGGGCTACCAGGATGCAGAACTGACTCTACTCCATTCAGTTCTACCAACTTCCCTGGAGGTCTTTTATAACAAATAGAGTCTGAAAAACCGGAACCTCAGTCAGTTCCTTACACCTGCTGTGTGGCCTGCAGCAACTTTGTTAGGGCCCTGGGCTGTGTGCTTCATTTATATGGAAGAAGGGGCCAGAGTTAGAAGATTTCAATCATCTCCAACCTTCTGCTGCGATTCTTTGAGGCCTTAGTGAGAAAGACACACTCGCTGTGCAATCCTGGGTAGGTTATTAACTTCTCCGAGTATCAGTTTCTCTTTTTTTTTTTTTCTGCGGTACATGGGCCTCTCACTGTTGTGCCCTCTCCCGTTGCGGAGCACAGGCTCCAGATGCGCAGGCTCAGCGGCCATGGCTCACGGGCCCAGCCGCTCCGCGGCATGTGGGATCTTCCCGGACCGGGGCAAGAACCCGTGTCCCCTGCATCGGCAGGTGGACTCTCAACCACTGCGCCACCAGGGAAACCCTAGTTTCTCATTTGTAAGGTGGGGGCAGTGAAATACCTGGTAAGGTTTTGCAGATTAAATGAACTACTGCCAGGAGTTTGGTGGCTAGCATAGTAGCTATGCCTGGAAGCTGAGCGATGAGTTATGGGCGTAATACTTAAGGATCCTTAGAATGGAAGCCCCTCGGCTCCCTTGAGCCCAGTCTCCAAGAGGTTACCTGGGGCTGCCCAGGACAGCTTGGCTTTGAGATCCTCTGATACAGGCAGGGAAGCCTATTCATTTCTCAGCCAATAGGATGGTACCCTGAACTGCCTAAGCTAAAAAGCAAGAACAACAACAAACAAGCCCCCCTTTCTAAAGGCAGCTCCTAAGCCTGTAAGAGTCCAAACTCCCCCAGCTGCGATCTGGCCAGCATGTTATGTACCTCCTCTCGCGTCATCCGTAGATTTGTCTTCATCACATCACTTCATCCTTAGCCTCAGCAGCCAGAACATCAACCTACAGCTTCGAAGAGGGGAGGCATCACTTATTGAAGTTCAAAGATCTGGTCCAAAATGTATTATTAGAGAGTGAAAAAACTAAGTGAAACAAAAGGTCTGGAACTACTATTGTAGGAAAAGAAAAAACCCACTTAACTACATGGGTGTGTGTTTTTATAGACATATAGACCTTCTTATTCTTACCTATATTCTGCTGGTATAAGAAATTCCCTAGTATAAAAGCATTATCAGGCAACAGCAGCCTCTTTGGGGGAGTGAGGGGAGCTCCCCCTGTTTACTTTCTTTTTTAAAAAATTTATTTTAAAAAGATTTTTGGCTATGCCACACGAGATCTTAGTTCCCTGACCAGAGATCAAACCCGTGCCCCCTGCCCTGGAAGCACAGAGTCTTAACCACTGGACCACCAGGGAATCCCCCTGTTTACTTTCTTTATTGTTTGACTTTCTGATAATGAGCACACCTTTTGAGAGAGGCAGTCATTGTAGCAGTTAGGAATGAGGGGTATGTTGGAGTCAGACCATCTTGTTTGGCTTCAAACTCAGATATGTGTCTCTGGATCAGACACTGAAGCTCTTGCAGCCCATCTGTGAAGTGGGATGACAGTAATAACACAGCTGACCTCATGGGGTTGTTTAGAGGGTTAAACAAGGAGATGCATATGCTTAGCACAATGCCTGGCACTCAGTAAACACTCAGTGAAGTTCAGCTGTTATTATTACTTGTATAACTAAAAATAGCATGTACGTAAATATTTCTTTGTCTATATATGTAAACATAGGACAGGGGTATCTTGAGGCTGCACATGCCTTCCTGTGATACACTCAGCCCCATAAAAAGGAATGTGAGAGAGGAAAACAGAAAAGGGAATGACTGCCTGTTAATTAGCCAGCTCTGAAAGCCCCTGCCCCACGCGATGTTCTCTATTCTCACAAGAGGGGCAATTAAAGAAAACACTGGCGTGGGAGCAGGGAAAAGTTTTAAAGGCCCAGAATAGAGGCCACCCGACCCCCAACACTGCCCCGAGGATTAGCTGGTGACAAGGCTGGAGAAAGGACACAGGTTTGTACTGTCTCTTGAACTGGGAGCTTCTGGGGCAGGAAGGAATTAGAGCTGTCCAACTCATTCGCTCATTCAATGAATATTTATTGAGGGCCTGTGGTGTGCCAGCCAGCAGTTCTAAGCCCAAGGATACACGTGGACAAAGAAGACCAAAACAGAACAAAACAGCCAATAAACAAACAAAAGCTTATAATCAGAGAGCTTACATTCTAATGGAGGTAGATAGACACTAAACACAGTGAGTAAGACTAGCGGCCTGTGGAATAGTCATAAATGCCACGGAGAAAAATTAAACAAGGAACGTTTAGGGGTCACAGGGATAGGTTGCAAAGGAGCTCAGGAGGTAGAATTATGGGGGGGGGGGGCCCAAGCAGAAGGCAGAGTGAGCTGGTGTTCCCCGCAGCTCAAGTCTCTGTAGATTTCTGAACCACATCCTTATTCAGAAGGTCTCCTTGAGTCCCAGCCCTCAGATCCACAAACCAGGTGTGTCTCTGACTGCACATGGAAGGCCCCAGCTCCGGGAAACTGAAGGCAGGGTTAAGGCACTCAGCTTCCATGAGAAAGTCATCCAAACACTGCTTTGAAAAGCAAAAACCAGGGGAGTCTGTCCTGAGTGTGGCTCCACTGAAGCAATGGTTCTTGGCCTTGAGTGGCCTGACGTCACTGGGTGGGGAGGCGGGGTTGTTAAACTTCCGATTTCTGGATCCTGCCACAGACCTTTTGCCTCACGGGTCTCTTGGGGTGGCCTGCCGGGCACCCCACCGGGAGAAACACAGGTTGGTGGATTATATATGACCCAGACATTCATCTCTAGGTACACTAACCTGCCCTCTTACCCCTGGAATCTCAAAAACACTAAGAGATTCCCGCCCAGTGAACAACCTACTTATTTTAATAATAATGCCTGCCTTTTACTGAGCACTTAAACTGTGCGCGGGGCTCTCTGCTGAGCACTTCAGATTTATTATCTTCCTTTAAGCCTCACAACAACCTGGTGAAGGAGGTAAAATTCTTATAAGGAAGCTGAGGCACAGCGGTCAGTGACAGAAGTGGGACGCAGACCTAGGCTTGCCTGACCCCAAACTAAGTTCCGAAGCCGTTCCCTGCACTGCATCCCTCCAGTGCTCTGCTGGGCACTTCTGGTACTCCTCTCCACAGCTGGATTGCAAACGGCTTGGAGCCAAAGTTGGCTCTTAGGCTGTTTATATTCCTCAGACAGAATTTTCTTGAATTAACCACACTTGCCTTCTCAGAAAGAGCTAAGAGAGCATTCGCTTTCTCCCCAGCTCTCGGACCCCCAGCCCCTGAAATTGCATCTCTTCCTCCTCCTTCCTAAGTGGACGGAGCCAGTCCTCGATGAGCTCCTGGGACTCTACTCACTCTGCTTGGACATTTACCAGAGGGCCTTGTATTTGAGTTCTCAGCCTTCCCTGCCCTGCCCTCCCCTGCCCTCCCCTCCCCTTCCCTTCCCTTCCATGAGTTCCTCCTGGGCTGTGAGCTCCTGGCTGGCTTCTCCCCATCTGCCTCCCAGGAAATAGTATATAATAGGCTCAGTGAATTCAAGGGGAGCTGGTTGATAGCATTCAGACTCTAGATTTCTGTGGACATAAACCAAGGACTATCTTTTTTTTTCTTCTCTAAATCACATTCATTTTTTATTTATTTTAAAATTAAAGTACAGTTGACTTACAATATGATATTAGTTGCAGGTGGACAACATAGTGATTCAATATTTTTATAGATTATACTCCATTTAAAGTTATTATAAAATATGGTCTATATTCCCTGTGCTGTACAATATATCCTTGTTGTTTATTCATTTTATACATAGTAGTTTGTGTCTCTTAACCCCCTACCCCTATCTTGCCTCCCTCCCAGTCATCTCCCCGTGGTAACCACTAGTTTGTTCTCTATATCTGTGAGTCTGTTTCTGTTTTGTTATCTTCATTTGTTTGTTTTATATTTTAGATTCTACATATAAGTAATAACATACCATATTTGTCTTTGTCTGATTTCACTAAGCATAATACCCTCCAGGTCCATCCATGTTGTAGCAAATGGCAAAATTTCACTTTTTTTTTTAAACATCTTTATTGGAGTATAATTGCTTTACAATGGTGTGTTAGTTTCTGCTTAAAATTTCACTTTTTTTTAATGGCTGAGTTTTAAATATATATGCCACATCTTTATCCATTCATCTGTTGACGAACACTTAGGTTGCTTCCATATTTGGCCATTGTAAATAATACTGCTGTGACACTGGGGTGCATGTATCTTTCCAAATTAGTATTTTCATTTTCATCGGGTATATACCCAGGAGTGGGATTGCTGAATCATATGGCAGTTCTATTTTTATTTTTTTGAGGAACCTCCATACTGTTTTCCATAGTGTCTGCACCAATTTACATGCCCACCAACAGTGTATGAGGTTTCCCTTTTCTCCACATTCTCGCCAACATTTATTGTTTGTTGTGTTTTTAACATTCATTTTTATTTAATTTATTGAGTACCTACTACATGCCAGGCACTGGCTCAGGTACTAGGAATTCAGTGGTAAACAAGGTAAATGAGTTCCCTGCCATCATGGATCTTCTTTCTAGTGGGGAAGACAGGTAATACACAAATAAACTCAGCAAAGCCAGCCTGTGTGGTAGGAGCTGGGGAGAAGGGAGAGCGATTATAGCTGGAGGCCAGAGAGGCCTTGCTGTGGCGGCATCATTTGAAGTAATGATGGAATGATCAAAAAGAGCCAGACATGTATGAATCATGGAAAGAATGTTCCAGGTCCTGAGGCTAGGATCAGTGTGGCCTGTTTGAGGATTCATGAATGCTACTGGGACTGGAACTTAGTGGGTGAGAGAGAGAGAGGTAGGAGAGAACTTGGTCAGAAGTCCAAAATGGATCTTACTGGGCTACAAGCAAGGTGTCAGCAGGAACGTGTTCCTTCTGGAGGCCCTAGGGGAGAAGCCATTTCCTTACCGTTTTCAGCTGCTGCAGGCTGTCTCATTTCTTGACTTAAAGTTCCCTTCCTCCATCTTCAAAGCCAGCAAAGGTGGGTTGAGTCCTTCTCACACTGAATAGCTCTGACTCTCCTGCCTCCCTCTTCCGCTTATAAGGCCCCTTGTGTTGACACTGGGCCCACCAAAATAATTCAAGTTAATCTCCCGATCTCGAAATTCTCGACTTAATCATATCTGCAAAGTCCCTTTGCCATGTAAGGTCACACATTCACAGGTTCCATCATTAGGGGGGCATTACTCAGCTACCACCACCAACACAAGCATGCCAGAACTCTTGGTTTTGTCTCCTAAACCTGCTCTTCCTCTACCTTCCCCATCTAAGAATATGGCACCCCCATTTACCTACCCAAAACCTGAGGTCCTCCTTGATTCATCTTTCCCTTGTGCCCCACCCCTGCCGCATTTCACACATCCAAAATTCATGTGTGTTCACCAAGACATTTCCTCTTTTACTACCCTCATCCAAGCCTCCACTGTCCCTCACCTGGACCTTGGCAGTAGCCTCCTAACTGGTCTCTGTTTCTACCCTATCCTCCCAACAGTTCATTTTTCAAGCAGCTAGTGATCTTTCATCATCACCCTGCTTAAAAGCCTCCAATGGCTTCCCATCTCAGAATTAAATCCATTCTCCTCACCATGGTCTGTAAGGCCCCACATAATCTGAGGCTCCCAGACCATCTCTTACCTTTCCCTCTTGCCCATTAAGGTAGATGAGCTGGGACTACTGAGAGTGTTTTCTACCCAAAACAGCAACAATGCCTTCCATTAATTGACCTCTCCTCCTTTGTCTGAGTTAAGCATTTAATCCTAACAGCAACCCAAGAGAAACAGTTGGGATTGGATTCCAGAACAAAGATTTCACTCAAAATAACATTACTACTAATAAGTGTCCCTCTGACTCTCCACCCTCATTCCTCCTACCCCCACACCTTCCCTGCAGACCCTGGTCAAGGTGCTTTGAACTGTGGGAATTGTGCCTGTTACACCACGTCCTTAGCATTGGCCACTGGGAGTGAGGCTCTACAGAGAAAATCCAAGTCTTCAACAGACTTATCTTAGGTGAGTTCAACAATACGGAAGGTGATGCCAATGAAGCCTCTTACAGGAAGCCCTCCCTGATTGCTTCAGTCCCCAGAGCTCTTACCTTTCTCTCCACACTTACAGTTTATTTCATTTACTTCCCAGCAGACCTTGCAGGGGCCATTATCACTTCACCTGTACATTTCACCCACAAAATATGAGCTCCTTGGGGGAAAGGGATTTTTGTTTGGTTTTACACTGCTGCATCCTAAGTGCCCACAAAGGGCCTGGCACGTAGTAGGCACAGAAGTATTGGGTGGGTGAATATATCCTTTTTTGCAACCCACAGAGACTGGAGTCAATCTGGGTCAGCCCCTGTCTGGGCTTCCACAGGTGCAGAAATGACCCAAGTAACTGTTCACCCTCTGAGCTTGTGGGGGAGACAGACCGACCTGCGTGCTCACAACAGACTTTGCCAAAGGATGGAGGTAGCCATCATCAGGGGGACTGGACCTGCTCGTTGGAAGGGTGCCAATGGAACTTAGAGAGACAAGTGTTGCCGAGTCTCTGCTGGGGCAGGCGGCGGTGGGCCTGTGGGAATGGAGAGGTACCGCTGGACAAAAGTTAGGAGCACAGGCTCTGGAGCCCGAATGCCTGGGTCTGGTCCTCCTCCACCACTCACTAGTTATGCGATCTTGCCCCACTTATTTACTCTAAAGAAAAGTGCCGACTCCAAAACCTGCTTCAGAGAGATTCCGATCGAGCAGGTCCAGGCTGGCTAGGAGCCTGTGTAGTTCCCCCCACCCCAACCAGCAGCTCATGATTTGTTACAGATGGGCCATAGACCATGCCTTGCAAAACACTGACTTGCAGGCAGAGAAGCTCATGCTGATCAGCAAACCGGAGTGTCAGGCTTGTAGCTCAGTGACATTTTTCAGCATGAAATCATAAATTGTCATTCAGGGTTAAACATTTAGGCATGATACTACCCAGTAGGTGCCACGGAGAAGGCTTCAGGATAGTGGCCAAGGGGGATATCCAACAGGCCTTGTCTCCCCAGATCAACCCAGGACACTTCCCAAAGGCAGGTAGCGAGGGACTGTGCAAATGTTTATTGATAGACTGATGGATGTTCTAGCTAAGCTCCAACTGGCCAGCCCCAGCCCCACACAGAGGTTCTGAGTGAACCACATGAACCCCAGGGAAGACCAGGTTGCTAGGGGGGTTCAGGAGTTGGTGCCCGGCTCTGGTGTCTCCATGGCTTGACTTGAACCAGGGCCTCACAGCCAGGAGCTCTGAGAAGCCAGATGTAAATAAGGCCATGGGAGACGTAAGGGAACCTCTCTGAGCCTTAGTTGAAATGCATGGCCTGAGTGTTACCAGGGCAGTCTTCATTTATTCATTCCACAAATATGTAAGCACCAGTCAATGTGCCATGCTAGGCTAGGGATACAGTGGTGAAACAGGTGTCTGTACTCAGTGACCTTATATTCCAGAGGGGAATCAGATTATAAGCAAATAAAATACATAAGTTAATATAAGAGGGTAATAATGAAAGGAAGATCATAAATGAGAGTAATTGGATGGAGAGCAGGGAGTTTACTTTTTTTAGTTAGGGTGATCAGAGAAGGTTTCTTTGAGGAGATGACATTTATCCTAAACCTGGATGAGAAGGAGCCAGCCATGTAGGATCCAAGGGAAGCGTCTTCCAAGTGTCGGGGCATGGCATAAGCTAAGGCCCGGGGGTGGGGAAGTGCTTCAAATGGACTGTACAGCGCCTTCTAAAGTGTCCTCAGGACGGGGTCATTTAGCCTCTGTGTGGCTGTCTGCACTGTTGGGGGCTCACAACTCTCATCTCAGGGATTCTAAATTAGGAAGTCATGTTATAACCATGGCAAGTACTGATGCAGAACCTCATGCCAACGATAACCTTTTCTCACCTGAACCTCACAGTTGGCCCTTCGGGTAGGTATGACACTGTGTTCTGGGCCTTTTTTCCTGATTGGAAAGCTGAGACTCAGAGAGTGAAGCATGCGGCCCAGGTCACATATTCATCAAGTGTCGTAACAGGGATTCGAATCCAGGGCAAACGCTAGAGCCCGGGACTCATATTGACAATTGCCTGGCATTGTCGAGTTGACGTGCTTTCGCACCCGCCCCCCACCCCCGCTTCTCTCTGAAGCTGGGACTCTTGGGCCTGGAGGCCCCGCCTCTCCTGAGGCCAGTAACATGGCTGCCCGGCCTGCTGGGCCCTGGTGCCCACACCGAGGGCCACCCCTCTGGCTCAATTGGCGTGGGATTCCTGAGGGCTGCGGCCTGGGGGTGGTGAACCAGATCGGCCGGGCTGGAAACCATCCTTCTAGGCAACTCCTTCTAGAGGGAAGAGCTCCTGGCCCTGAGTGGTGCTCTGTTCCCAGCTGCCTCCAACCTGCCCCCTCCACAGCCCCAGACGTCCGCTTGACTCAGCCCGACCCCTGTGTGTGGGCGTCCTCTGGGCTTCCGCAACATCCTGTGTTCTGCCTTCTGCTTACCTTTTTTCCATTCCCAGGGAATCCCTCCCATCAGGGTTTGTTTTTACATCCTGGAGCCGACCAGCCCACAGAACAATTAAAATGGCTCCCCCAGGATCACCCAGAGCCATTCCTGTGTTATACAGTCAGCCTCCAGCCTCCAGGGTCTGGCAGGAGCCTCCCTCCCTCCCTAAGGCGTCAAGTTCTGCCCTTTCTTCAGCCTACACGTTAGGACCTTCTCTTCCAAAGAGCCTCACTGTGTTCCCCACTCCCCGACTCTTATCCCCTTTGCTGTCTGAGCCTTGGGAGTGGACATCTATCATGTCTGTCTGTCCTGTCATCCTTTCAGCTGCTCCCTCTGACGATAGGACTCCCTTTTCTCTGAGTCGCCCGCCCCTCGTCCGGTCCCTGAGATTTGATGAGGCCTCCAATCGCATAATACCCTTTCTTCTGGCCACTGTGATTGGCCCAGGGATGGACCTGTGACCCAAACCAGGCCAATTGGAATCCTTGCCTGGGATTTTGTGAATGGAACATAGGGAGAAAAACCCATCTCTCCTTCCCTTGGGTTTGCCAAACTGACATGGTGCGTGATGCAAGCCAGGCTGGCAGTATCTGCATCCCTTATTCTCCTTCCCTCATCAGAAGGAAGGTCCCCAAGCTACCCATCCGAAGTGGGAGGAAATGAGGCCGACAGAGAGAAGCAGTGAGAGTGAGGAAGTGAGTCGCTCATTATTCGAGTTTTTAGAGTTCCTGGTCCTGGCCTCACCTCAATTAACAAGCCAGACTTGCTTACTTACTTATTATTTACTTACGAATTACTTTTGCTTGAAATAGTTTGAATTTGGTTTCAGTCACTTGCGATGAGTCCAAACAAGTATGGTCATTCATAAGGTTCTTTCTTGTACTGTGACATACGAAATGCCTTTTTTGGGGGTCTGTGTTTCTATTTTCTCGTATAAATGGCAGTCTCCTTCAGACCAGGAGTTATTGCCATGAAAATGTTTACATGTATTTCTGATATCAAAGAATATATGCAATGAATAAAATATAATAATAAAACAAACACTTGATACCTCCTATGTGGCCCAAGAACTAGATCATTGGCCCTACCAGTGGGATCCTCCCCTGTCCCATAACCTGTCTGCCCCCAGGGATAACAACTATCCGAAATTTTATGCTCAGTATTCCTGGTTCTAAAAAAATTTAAAGATACATTTGTTTGATTTCCTTAGAAAATGTTATTTAGCTTTGCTTGTTTTTAAGCTTTAGAAAAAATTGATACAGTATATGTAGTTTTCTGAAACTTGCTTTTAAAATTCTTTAAAAAAATTTATTTTATTGAAGTATAGTTGATTTACAAAGTTGTATTAATTTGAAACTCGCTTTTTAAAAACTCATCATTTTACAACAACAAAGGCACGATGCATGAAAGAAATAATTGATAAGCTGATCTTCATTAAAAATTAAAATTGCTCTACAAAAGAGAGAGAAGACAAGCCACAGACTGAGAGAAAATATTTGCAAAGAAATACCCAAGAAAAGACTGTTTTTAAAAATACACAAAGAACAGTTAAAACTCAACAATAAGAGAGTAACCTGAAAAATTAAAAATGGGCAAAAGATCTGAACAGATACCTCATTATGTGTCATTAGGGAATTGCAAATTAAAACAATGAGCTACACACCTATTAGAATTAGCTACACACCTATTAGAATAGCCAAAATCCAAAGCACAGACGAGACAAAGTCTTGCGGAGGGTGTGGAGCCCCAGGAGCTCTCATTCAAAGAGAGGAAATGCAAAAATGGTACTGCCACTTTGAGAGACAATTCAGCAGTTTCTTAGAAAACTAGGCCTACTGGGTAACTCACCAGTCCTACTAACTGGTATTTACTCAAATGAATTGAAAATTTATGTCCACACAAAAATCTGCACATGAAGGTTTACAGATACTCTATAACTTACAAGCGACCAAGATATTTTTCAGTAGGTAAATGGATAAATAAATGGTGGTACACTGGGGAATCTAATATACAGCATAGAGGCTACAGTTACAATACTGTGTTATACACTTGAAAGTTGCTAAGAGAGTAGATCTTAAATTTTCTTACCCGCCAACACACAATTGTAGTTATGTGAGGTGATGTATGGGTTAACTAACTTTATCTTGATAATCATTTTGCAATATATATGTGTATTAAGTCACCATGTTGTACGCCTTAAACTTACAAAATGTCATATGTCAATTATATTTCAGTAAAGCTGGAAAAGTTGTTAGTGATAAAATAATAAAAAAAGCCCCACAACAACAAAAAAAACAGAAACTCATCATTTGTTTCTAAGAGGCATTCATCTTATTGCATATAACTATAGTTCATTCATTTTCACTGCTGCATAATAATAGTACATTGTGGAACAGACCATAATTCACAAGTGTTCCTTCTCCTGGTAATAGACATCTGGGTTTTTCATAATTTTACTATTTTGAGCAATGCTTCTTTGAACATCCTTATACATGTCTTTCACACAGCTGCAAGAGTTTGAGGGGTATATAGCTAGGAGAAGAATTAATTGCTAGGTTATTGGTGTGCAAGTTCAACTTTGCAAATTGTGCCAAATTGTTTTCCAAAGTGATTACACCTACCTATACTCCCCATGACCTTGTATCAGAGTCCCCACTGCCAACATTCCACCACCATTTGTGCCCTACTCTGTATCCCACATGGTGCCTAGCATGGTCTTTGATTTGTCATAGGCTCAAAAAATGTTTTTTTTACGGACTGCTTGAGACAGTGGAATGGATGGGATAGATGGATAGGCAGTATGGAATACCATGGAAATTTCCAGAAAATTGGAGGAGTAGAGACCATCTTCACTGAGAAGGATGAACAACTGGAAATTCCAGTATCTCAGACAGTCATTGCCAGCCACAGACCACACCCTGGGCTTCTCTGGGCTGATACCCTAGGACCCCCTTGAAGGCCTTTATGGTTGCCTGATCCTGACCTTCAGAGCTCAGCAAGTGCTCTCCTTATGGACGCAAGCTTCTAGGATGAGCCTGCTTTGGGAGTCTTACCTTGCCCACCTTGGAACATTCCATGTTTTCAAATTGCTGCTCAGGCTTGTGCCATGAGTCTGGGAGGGGGTCTTTGGAAACCCACTCCTTTGGGCATCCTATCTCTGAATAATACCCCCTATACCTGGATGGGCCCTAATGTCAGTTTCAGAAGTCAGGTTTCCCTGCCCTCCTGACTCTAAATTTTTTTAAAGTTTTTGTTTGTTTGTTTAATAGGCCAGCGTTAGTAACATGTTAGGACTTTCTGGTTTCAGTCACGCCTGAAATTCATAATCTTTACACACGCATACACATACACCCTCTCAAAGCACACATTCCTTACTTCAAGTCCAAGTCGTACGAGAGGAGTCTTCTGTTGGAGGTCAGCAGCTCTGATTGCATTTCTTTATTTAGAACATTGTTTTCTCTGAAGCTGATGCCATTACCTTGAGTTCACGGAAGTGGAGCCCATTAGAAAAGTCAAGAGGCTCCCGAACAGGCTTAGAGTGTGATGCTAAACTTAGGTTCATTTGGCAACTGTGGTTTATTGACAGGGACCTTTCTCTCTCAATTTTAATGGAGACTGCATTTTCCTGCTTTGCAACCGCCAAGCTGTTCATGGTAGGAAGAAAGGAAACTTGGGGCTTTAGTCCCAGATGTCAACATCCACTCTCATCTCTGCTCCTAAATTTGCTACTCCTCCAGCAAGTGACTGACCTATTTCCCTTAGCCCTAATATGGCTCATTGACGCCCACATCCGGGGCTCAGGCTGGCCCAGGCATGAGCGCAGAAGAGGTAGCACTGTGTCCCTGGTCCCGGTGGAGCGGGTTTATAGACCTGATCATTGACTGGTCTCTTGGCTTCTGACCTGTATGTCCCCTTCCCCCGTCTTGATTGCCAGAGCCTGAGTGTCTGCTTAGGTAACCACACCCTTGCCTGGCCTCAGCTTCCCCACTCCTGGCCTTGCCTATTCTGTTCCCATCCGTGCTTTCTGTCATCTCTGTGGTTCACAGCAGTGCTGGGACACTGGCTTTGTCCTGGGGTGAGTGAACTAAGCTCTCCGAACTGCAGAATGAGGGTGATAACAGCCACCACACCAATGAAGGTGGGCTTACACTTAACACATGCAAGTTGTCAGGTGTGGTGAGATTGGCAAAAATGAAACGTTTGGACAATGACTTGTATTGACATTGTGAAAGGGATGCTGTCAGGGTCAGCAGTGGGTGAGAGTGGGGAGTGAGTTAGTCCAGCTGCTCTAAACAGCAATTTGTCAATACTTATTCAAACAGAAAAATATGTAATTGTCCTTTGAGCTAGAAATGGAAACGCCAAAGACCAAAAATATGTAATTGTCCTTTGAGCTAGAAATGGAAATGCCAAAGACCTCCATATGAAGATGTTTGTTGCTACATTGCTTATATTAGCCAAACCTGGAAATCATCTAAATACATACTTTCCTATATGATACAGCTCTGTAACGGTGTAACATGCAGCCACCAAAAAAGAATGAAACAGTGATTCATGGACTAATATGAAATGATCTTTAAGAAATATGGCTTGGTGAAAAAAAGATACAAAACACTATACTATGCTATTTCCATGTTTAATGTGTAATATATATGTGTGTATATGCTGAGAATATTTCTGGAAAAATTAAAAAGAATAGATAACAGAATATGTTCTAGGGACGAGGATGGGGTGGAGGGAGAGTTATCTCTTGCTATATGCTCTTGTACTCTGAAATTTTTATCACGTGTATGTACAAGTTAAACAAAATTTTGAAATACAAAACTGAATATAGTAAGCTGTTTTTTATTCTAATTGCTTCCAGGTTTTTATTTCTGCAACACTGATATGTCACAAATAGTGCCT
This sequence comes from Orcinus orca, assembly GCF_937001465.1. Taxonomy (NCBI): domain Eukaryota; kingdom Metazoa; phylum Chordata; class Mammalia; order Artiodactyla; family Delphinidae; genus Orcinus; species Orcinus orca. The sequence continues at coordinate 71,229,593 of NC_064572.1, read as the reverse complement.
CTGACAATGGCCTTTTAAGAAGAGAAAGACATCATACACATTAGGGAACTGAAAGGAGGATGTGGGATCCCCAGAGTTTGTCCCTGCAGGGTCCCACCCCGGGCTGCTGGCCTCCTGTGGCCTTAAGCCCAGGAAAGGCAGGCCCCCAACTCCTTGTCACTGCCCCCGCTTCTCCTAACCCTGGCCACACATCTAGCCACAAGCACCCCTTTTTCTTGGGCCCCCAACTCTATGTTGAGTATCCCTTGAAGCATGCCGGGCCAGTGCTCAGTGCTTCACATGTGTTAGTACCAGGTGTTTATCTGCCTTCCTCTTCCCTCCATCCCCACAGGTGGCCTGGTGGTCCAGGCCACCAAAGCTTCCTCACAGCTCCTTGCCCCCCTTCCATCCATTCTTCACACAGCCACCTGAGTGATCTTTGTACACGACACATCATAACGGTCATTGCCGTGCTTAGTAAACCTCCTATGGCTTCCCATTGCCATTAGAATAAATTCAGGCTCATTACCATGGCAATGAGGCCCCTTGCCTCCCTCCTGGTCTCCTCCACTGCCCCTCACTCTTGCTGCTCCAGCCACACTGGCCTTCTTCCTGTTCCTGGAAGAGCCCGAGCATACTCCTGCCCCAGGGCCTTTGCATTTGCCATCTTTCTAGCTGGAGGCCTCTTCCTCCAGCTCTTCACATACCTGTGTCTCATCTTTCAGTCTCTGCTCAATGTCACTTTTCAGAGGCCTTCCTGACTACAGTAGGTAAAGAGGGCGCCCCCTCCCCTAAATCCACCCACCACTCCATCTGGCACCCAGATTTATTTTCTTCATAGCATTTATCAGTCTCAGCAGTGACTTTTTGGACTTGTGTGGGGTCTGATCCCTCTCCATAGAATGTCTATGCCATTCCCGGTTCCTACCTCTCCAGCGCTCTGACCAGAGCTGGGAGCATGGCGTGGATGCCATGGGTGTATATGACGTGGATGGATACGGAACCTACCGTGGTGGATACAGTACCTACCATGTTGTAGGTGCTCAGTGTTGGTGGAATCTCTGCTGCTTACTTGCTGTGTGGCCTTGGGAAATATCACAACTTCTGCAGCTGTGAAATGGGGCAGGTCGGGAGAACCCTGGCAAAATAGCTTTGCTGCTCTCTACGTGGAGCTTTTTGTTTTTTTCTACAAGTCTATCATTCTGAAGGAGTTGTGTGGAAATGCAAACTCTGATTTTTCCAGCTGGGGCCTTTTTCTGCCCACCTTCCTGCTCTGGGAAGCAGCATATGTGCCTGGGAGACTCTCCTCTAGAGAGGATTAGCCTGGAAAATAACCCAGTGCCCAGGGAGAGGGAGGCGCGCCTCCGTGGGCATTGAACTGTCTCTTGAAGAAGTGTGGGAAGAAAGACTGGGGTGAAAGAACACAGACTTATGGGAGGCAAATCCTCAGACAGTGTCTGACACTCATTGCGTCGACACAGAAAAGTGCTAAATGAATAATGAATGTGACTATGATTAATTTTTACTATTAGCAGACTGTGTACACTTTGGAAGGAACCAGACTATCTCAGATTGTGTATTTTCACAATCCTCTGCCTCATTAAACCTTCACAGCTGCCCTTTGGGTCAGATACTCACGTTATCCCCTACCTGGAGTTGAAGCAACCGAGGCACAGAGCGGGTAGGTATCTTGCTCAAGTTTACACGTGGCTGCAGAGCCGGAAGTTAAACACATTCATGCTCTTCCTGCTACAAGTTGGAGGTTTCTTGGAGCTTTCCAGGATTCTTAACTTTTGCTAGGCCTGATCCTTTTCCTTGTGGCTACCGGCAGTAAAACAACCACTACGAAATGAAAGGAGGCTGTAGCTTGTTTGGGAGGGAACAGGGCTGGGAAAAGAAGACAGGGCACCATTGCTTGGTTCTGTAAGAGAATCCCGAGACAGACTCCAGGGGGCCGCCAGGTAAGGGAGGGAACGAGGGCCAAATCCCGAGGACTCCGTTCAGCTTTGGGGCGAGGTGGCTAAATTTCCACGCAGCTTACGAGAGCCTTGGAGGAGGCTGGACCCTCCGGAAGGAGGCTCAGCAAGAGTGAGTGGAGACAGATGCCCCAAGCAGGCTCCTGTGGGCTGGGAACTCAGGTCTTCCGGGGCTGGATCCTCCACCCCTATCCTCAACCCTGGGCTGGGGCTGGGCCTCAAATCCCGGTCTTCCAGCTGTGGGGCAGGCCCAGCCTCCAGGTTTTTTCCTCCACAGCCAAGTTCCAGGGGCCAAGCCCCTTTGAGGGAAAAGAACGCACACGTAAAGAGCTCCTGACTCAGAAGCAGACCTGGAGCCACCTTCCCAAGATGCGCAGGGTGAGGACCAGCCCCTTGTCCTGCCGCTGGTAGGGGTGACATTCTCCACCCTCACTTACTCCTTCCCGAGAATGACACCTACGGTCTCACCATTACCGCCCTTCCTTTGGGATAAACACTGGGATCAAGCTCTTTGCTCAAGTCTGCAGGGAGGTGACAGGAAATCTCTAAACCCTTCGCGGGAATTTATCCACCCAAGGGCGCATGGGGTGAATATGCTGTTCCAAGGGCTGCAAGGGGCTGGGGGTGGCACATGAGGTGAGGGTGAAATACTCAAGAGAAACAGGTCCCAGTTGGGCCCAGGGTCAGGGCCTGAAGAACAGCTGGTGGAACTGGGAGGAAAAAAAGGAACCGAATTAGGCGCATTTTAACGAGACTATTACGTTTTAGGCAACACCTCTGCTGGAGAGTCATCTGCTTTAAGAACCCGATGAAGGCAGTGTGGTCAGAGTTTGGTGCTCAGGGAAAGGCCACCTGGGGTTTGCACGTGTCTTTTCCCCCCAGCCCTCCCCCTCCCCACCAACCCCGGGCCCCCTTCCCAGCACCTCCCTCCCCACCAAGGTTCCGGCATGGCCACCCACAGAGCAGCCTCAGGGCTGGGCGCTGAGTCACAGGCTGTGGTGCCTGCCGGGGGGCGAGGGTGGCAGATGGCTTTACGTGGGCGTGAGTGAGGAGGGGAGGGCAAGTGGGCGGGGGCAGTGACCCTGGGCCCAGCAGGGAGGGGTTCAAGGAAGTGACCTGGGAGGGAGGCTACGTCCTGCGATGAGCCGCCACTCTTCCTTTCTTGTGTCTTCCCTCCCAGTTTCCAGGGATGCCATTCCAGTAGGGGCAGCCGGCCGTGGCCAGCCTGGGGTAGAAAGTGACCCTGAGGGGGCCTGAGGCCCAGGGCTCCTGCACGGCCCGCCGGCCCGGCTGGTCCGGCAGTGAGAGGCAGAGCCCGGCTGTGTTTACCCAGGCCGGGCACTTCCGGAGCAGATGGGCGCCTGTCAGCGCTGCCAGCCAGGGGCTGGGCTGACGTCTCTCACTGCCAAGTGGCAGGTGACGCGGGGCCTGGAGGGGAACATGTGTTTGGTTTTGCTGTTTACTAGGGGAAATCGCTCCAGGCTGAGAGCTGCCTGCACACCTGAGAGAGCACAGCCCCAGCCAGGGTAGGACATGGTGCAGACTCTTTGACCCAGAGCGGTCTGGCCCTTTCAGTTACTGACAGCCGGGGACTCTGGTTGGGGGCGGGGGGGCGCGGCTTCAGGGTCTCCCCAGAACCCATTGTTGAGCTCTGCTTTTTGCCACCCTGTCTTGGTGTGTTCGGACCCTAGGGCTGCCATAAGAAAGTACCATGAACTGGGTGCCTTAAACAACAGAAATGCATTCTCTCACAGTTCTGGAGGCTAGAATTCCCAAATCTAGGTGCTGGCAGGGTTGGTCCCTGAGGCTGTCTCCTGCCTCTTTCCTAGCTTCCGGTGCTTGCCAGCAGCCCTGTGGGTCCCTAGCTTGCAGATGCATCACTCCAACCCCTGCCTCCACTGTCACGTGGCGTTTGTCCCCTCTGGGACCTCTGTGTCGGTTCTCTTCTCTTTGTATGAGGACACCAGTCATGTTGAATTAAGGGCCCACCCACTCCAGTATGACCTCATCTTAACTTAATTACTACAAAACTACAGTCATGAAGAGTAAACAGCTACAAAAACCCTGTCTAATAAGGTTACATCCTGAGGTTCCGGGAAGGACATGGATTTTGGGGGGACACTTGGGTTGCTCACTTGCTTCACTCCTCATCTTGTCTTTAACTTTTCCTCTCCCTCACTCCTTTCCTCCCTCTTCTCTGTCCCCAGCCCCAAGCTTGGGGAGAGGGTGAGGCCACCGTATTCCCAAGCAGGACTCCGGAGCCTGCGACTGTACATTAGAAAGTGCTCTAGAAAGAACTGAATTATTTTGACTACGATGCTCTTTCCCATTAAGAAGTAATCAATTTACAGCTGCGGTTTTAATCTGTTAGGGTTTTGGAAGACTTTGGGACTGAGGGAAGACTTTGGACTCCCACTCAGGATAACGGTACAAATGCACACAACTCTTTAAGTGGTGACACCGCCTTCCAGTGCCCATCCCCGCTCTGGTTCCAGGGAGGGCCTTCTGGGGACCAAGGAATGCCTGCCCTGGAGCCAAAAGAGGCCCCAGATCCTCGGCACCCTAGTGCTCGGGAGTTCAGGGGTTGCCACGCAGGTCAAGAGCTGCAGAGGATTTCCTCAATTCAGACCACTGTCAGAGTGTGTGTGTCAGGGTAGGGTGGGCATGACTGGGATGGGGCGTGTGGAGGGCCCAAGGAAAGGAAGATGCTCTTATGTGATGTGAACATGTGATGCTCTTGCCACAAGAGCCACCACAGCAGAGACGCTGCTGAGAAGAGTCCCAGCGCCTGTGATGGATTGCTAAGATGAGCTGTTAAATGGGGGTGCGGTGGGGGAGGTGAGGGGTGGGAAGTTGAAGTGTAATATACCCATCGTTATCCCGTTTATGTAAAAACTCCCCAGCCGTGTACTTCTGTGTGTACATACACATGTACAGAGAGTTCTCGAAGGACAAACCCCAAACAGATCACAGCGGCTGCTTCTGGGGAGGGGTCTAGCCCTGTGGGGTGTCAGGAGAGGACTTTTCTTGGTTGTGCCCCGTGTTTTGGTATGGTCTGACTTTTTCTGGTGAGAATGTATTCAAATATTAATTGTGTATTAAATAAATTAAAAGCTTTTCAGAGAAAGGCTCCAGTATCGTGGGGTTTCACGTTCCTCTGAACAGCTTATGAAAACCATGGGCCAGCTCTCCCCCTGGCCTGCCCACCATAAGCACCCCCAGCCCAGAGGGAGGGCCAGACCCCTGACACTGGAGTTGGCCCAGCTCCTTCCTGTGGAGAAGCCCACCTGCCGCTGCCAGCCAGGCCACTGGGATGTCCTCTCCCTTGTCTCCACTCCACACCCAGTCCCCCCACAAACTCTAGCCTAAGTCTTCCCTGGGTCAGTGGTTCTCAAACTAGTGGCATCAGAATAAACTCCTGCTATACTTTGAGCCACTGCTCTAGGTAAAGGGCATTAACTGTGCCTTTCAGGCTTCACCTGGATCCAGAGAGGGGCCCCGATCTGGAACGAAGCCTTGTCTCCCCTCCAGTACCGCTGGGAATCACTTGGGAGCAGGGAGAAGGGGAAAGTCTTCTCCTCTTATGTGTCAGGAGGATGAGGTAGGTGGCACTGACGACTGTGGTGGTCTCAGCTGGAAGAGACCCCGAGGATCATCCCACCCCACCCAGGGACTGAGGATCCAGAGGCGAGGCGAGGGCGGCTTTTCCCGAGTCCCCCACTGTCCTCTGAGCCCTTTCCCTCAGATGTGTCTCTCCTCCTCGCTGAGACAGGGTGGGCTACAAGGGAGAGGGTGGGAGGGGTAAAAGGTAGGGGAGGGACCCTTACTCTCTTCCAGGCTCTGCAGGTCACACCTCACTCTCACCTCAAGGGACTTGATTGAACAAACGGGGTGTCCCTGTCACCAGACCCAGCATCTGGCAAAGAGTCTGGAAGGGAAGAAAGGCGAGAGGGAGCCCCACCCCACTGCGAGGAGGCAACGTTGTGAAGGAGGGAAAGGTTTGCTGAGGTCCTTTTCCACTCCTTCACTTTCTTCATCATCCCTTCCAGCAAGTCCGTGTTCTCCCTGTGTCCACAGGGCCACAGCTGAGGGGTTTGTTTTTATTCCCTACAGTGATGGTGTCCCACCCTGGAGGTATTTTCGTCTTAAAGGAGGACTCACAACAACCCCAAGGATGGAATGCAGGGCCGCAGGGACAGTGAAGTTGTGCAAAGTAGGGATTCAGGTGCAAAAGGTTCTTCTAGGGCCTCTGCCCCAGCCCACATCAGATTAACCCTCCCGCATCACTCCTGGGCCTCAGCAGATATCATCAAGATGCAGGTTCCCCGGGGGCTTGCCTTGGGGAAGTGCCCTTGGCGCCACCATCACCTATATACGGGTGGCCCTTCTGGGGATGAGCCCAGCTGCTGTTTGGAACATCTCTGCCTGCCAGACTGCCCCAGGAAGGATGAAAGGGGGTCAAAGGTGTCAAATTCCTCCAGCAGTCTGAGATAAGAGCCCCTACCAAATTGAGGGGGCCGCAGCCTTGGCTACCTGCCAGCTGGTGACAAGTCTGGGCCTGAGAAAGGGAGCCTGGTCTGCCCTTGGGAAACTCAGTGAGAGGTGCAGCCCGATACCCCCTGGTCCCCCAGTTCCTTTCACTTGCTGGTGGTGGGAAGTGACTTTTGGAGGGACAGGGACACATAGAACAGCAGCAGATCCTCAGTCAACCATGTGATGCCCAACAGTCACCAGTGACTTCTTAGGAGACAAATTGTGTGGCCTCTTCTTGGGCCTCTCCTCCTCCTCCGTAGAAGTCAGCAGGGCAGCTAGTCCTTCTTCCATTCCTCTACCAGCCCCCACGCCCAGCACTCCCCCAGGGCCTGCTCTGTGCCAACCCCATGCCAACTGGTTTCTGGGATACAAAGAGAACAGGTCCTGCCTCCACCTGAGGGGCTCTGGGTGGCAACAGGCAATTTCAGAACAACAGGCTGTGAGAGCCGTGTTCAGGGAACACCAGGAAGGAGGCCACCTCTTCTGGAAACGCCTCTCCTTATACGTCCACACTGGGTCCTCTACCTCTCTTCTCCCATTTAATTAATACCAGCTCAGCTTGGCTGAGCTCTGGCACTCAGAGATGGGCTTGCCCTGCATCCTCCAGCCTCACCACAGCACAACACAGGGAGACTGTGAACCCATTTAACAGAGAAAGAGACTGAGGGAGAGAGTAGCTCAGGAGCTGGCCCCAAGCCACAAACACCTTCCACTTAAGTCTTTCTCTCATTGAATTGAGGTTCCCACTCCCTAAGGTCTGGACTCCATTCTCTTCTCTGGTCCCTTTCTGACTCCCACTCCCCTCCCTCCCCCTGTCCCATGGTCTCACATCCTCCCGCACCCTCAGCCGTGACCTTCCATATCTGGATCAGAGGCTCTAGCACCCTTCAGACTGTTGTCCACACTTCCTTCCATACCTGTCAGGCACCTCTATCCAGGCATCCTGCCAGCACCTCAGCCCTGCTCTGCCCAAGCCCACCGTCTCTTCCAGATGTCTCCTTGACCCCTGCTCCTGGGTCCCCAGGCCTCTCTTCTCCCTCCATCGAGATAACACAGTGCTCTGCAGCATGGCAGAAGCAGATGGGGCAGTGACATCCCACTCAGAACCTTTTGGTTGCAAGTGACAGAAAATTTCCATTTGAACTGCTTTGGTCAACAACAGACACTTTTGAGTAGAGCTGGAATGAGACCCAGCTGAATCCAGTGGTTCAGATAGCACCACTGGGTCTTGTCTTTCAGCTCAGCTCTCACCATGGGGCTTGGTTTCACTCTTAGGTCCCACGGGGTGGCAAAATGGCCATCAGCTCAGGCCTACAGCCCCTAAGGATGAACAGGAGAGAGAGTGCTTCTTGCCCTGGTAAATCCTACACAAGCCCTGGGATTTGCCCTGTCTGCACCAACCAGAGTCGTGTGCACAGTCACTGGGGCTGGGAAAATTCAGTGCTCTCACTGCCCAGGCTGTGTCCTGGGTTCCACCAGAACCAAATGGACAGAGTAGTGTTACTAATGAGGGCTTTAAGATACCCGGGAGCTCCATGAGATGTCCCCTACAGATTTGCAGCTGAGGGCTTTAAGATACCCGGGAGCTCCATGAGATGTCCCCTACAGATTTGCAGCTGAGGGCTTTAAGATACCCGGGAGCTCCATGAGATGTCCCCTACAGATTTGCAGCATGCAGGGGAAGGAGAGAAGTGGCTCAATTTGTTCTGAGGATTTTGGTGGCCATTACTAGGTAAGATTCATACCCAGATAATTTGAGCCTTAGAATTCATGGTAAAGACAGAGCTGGATTGAGCCTTGATTCCACTACTGATTGACCAGGAGATGCATGGTGATAGACAATCCCCCAAATTTCTGCCATTAACACAATACAAGTTTATTTCTTCCCATGCTGCATGTCCCATGTGGGGCAGTGGGGGACCCTGCTCCACACAGTGACTTAGGGATCTAGGTGGTTGGAGGTGCCATCCGTACATCTCCACGCTTCCATGTCAGGGAAAAGGACAGACTGGAGAATCATGCCTGGGCTTTTCACTGCCTACATTTGGAAGTGACAGACGTCCATTCCACTCGTATTTCATTGGCTAGAACTAGTCACAGCTTCACAGGAAGAGGGTGGGAAACAAAGGGAAGCGAATGGAGTATTTGGGGAGACTTACTATTGTTGTCACATCCGCTGGTTAGCTATGTGTCCGTGGGTGAGTTTCTTACCCTCTCTGTGTCTCAGTTCCTCCATCTGTTAACTGAGAATTACAATTGTTCCTTTCTCCTAGGGCAGCGACAGGATTCAATCAATTTCAACATGCAAGTGTCTCAGAAAAGTGGCTGGCACATAGAAATAGCTTGATAAGAGCTACATAGTATTGATACCTCCTCTTCTTAGGGTTTCTTTGTACAAACGATCCCCCCTCCCCCCAGTAAGAATGAAGTGATCAGACATCATTCAATAATATTCCGATCTAAGACAAGAACTTAGAACTGAGTAATTTTTTTTAACATCTTTATTGGAGTATAATTGCTTTACAATGGTGTGTTAGTTTCTGCTTTATAACAAAGTGAATCAGTTATACATATACATATATCCCCATATCCCCTCCCTCTTGTGTCTCCCTCCCACCCTCCCTATCCCACCCCAGAACTGAGTAATCTTTGGTGAGTAGTTGAGTATCTTTGAACCTCAACTTCATTGTCCATTAAAACAGATTACTACTTACCTTTTGGGGCTCATATAAGAATCCAGTAAGAAAATGGTTGGTTAAGGAAGTTATGCCTACATTAAACAAATCTTGCCTACCACAGTGGTCAAAATGACCTACACATATTAAATATTTGAATCAGGATTGAAACCAAAAACATTCATTCCACTTAAGCTGGAAACTCTGGGGATCAAGACCACCCTTATCCCCAGTCCTATGTCCTGACAACTCCACATCTGCCCATAGTGCCTTTGGGGTCTTGTCAAAGGCATTCATCTGGGGGAGGTTTTGCGTTGCCGCCATGTGTGGGCACAGATAGTCTTTCCCATCCAAAGTGGGCAGGAGAGGCACAGGCCTATGCATGATTGTGTTGGTCCACAGCAAACAAGTTTCTCTCATTTGGCCCTTCATTTATTCTTCATTCAATCAATAATTATTAATGACCTACTATGCTCAAATTGCTGGAATTCAGAGGTGAATAAGGGAGATCTGTTTAAATGGAGTGGTGGGAGCCACAGACAACAAGGAAAGAAGTAAAGACCTTTGGGAACTGAGAAATACCAGAAAGAAAAATAAAACAGGGCAATAAACCAGGGTAACGGAGAGAGAGACAGAAAAGAAGAGGCTAGAACATCGGAGAGAGCAGTCAGGAAAAGACTTGAAGAGGAGGTTACTGTTGAGCTGAACCTTGAAGACAAGAGGAATCGGCCTTGCAAGCACCTTGGGAAAAGCATTTCTGCCACAAATGCCCCAGGACAGGAATGAGGAGGCCAGGGTGCCAGGAATTTGATGAGGAGGGGCAGTGGGAAGATCACAGGGTGGGAGAGGCAAGCAGGGGCTGGCCAGTCCTGAGGACCTTCCCTTCCCTCCTTGCAGGGACTGATGAGTTTGTGCATGTCCACCTCCTCCAAGAAGCCCACACCCTCCCCTCCTGTGGTCGCCTCATTTTTGGTCTAGTCTCACCAGCTCCCTCTCTTCTCCCCGTTCCCTCTGGCAATGGGCTATTATGGGAGATCAGTGAGGATTGCAACATGCTCTCTCTTTGCCCTAGAGGAACAGGGGAGGTAGATTCTATTTGGACCCCATGAGAGAGGGCGGGCAATCCAGACTGTGGACAAGAGCACCAGGTGAGGGCTGAGGGGAAGTCACAGGAGGTGCGGATGACTGAGGTTGGGGGTGTCAGGGAAGTGGGCTGAGCTTAGCCTTGACAGGGCAAGAGCTAGACAGAACAGAGGGGGTGGGGAGTGACATTACACGTAGGAGGGACACAGAGCAAAGGCGTCCTCATGGGAAGGAAAGGAGCAGAGGATAGCCACGTTCATCAGTTCATGAGTCCCAGGGGTTGGAAGAGAAGGTTGGGAAAGGAAGGAGGATCCGGTCCACGCATCCTAGCCACAGATGCCCAAAGACGGGAATGAGGACTCCAGAGCTAGACTAGTAGTTGGGTTCAAATTTGTTTTCTGTCACTTACTAATGATGTGACCTTAGACAGGTTACTTTACCTCTTCATGCCTCTGTTTCCCCATCTGTAAAGCAGTGATCATAATAGTACTGACCTCATTTTAATGAGGTTTAATGAGTTCATGTGTGCAAGCACTTGGACTAAATAGTACCTGATCCTGAGTGAGTATTGTATAGATGTCGGTCAAGTTAAATGAATGCTGGTGAGCAAGTGAGACACCACGCTAAAGGCAACTGGAAACTCTTAGCTGTTTCTGGGCAGAACTGTGCATGGATGGAAAGGATTCTCTACTTTGATTCAACTGCATCCCTGTGCAGGCTGGATTGGAGACAGTGGGCCTGGGAGCAGGAAGGCAAGTTAGGAGTCTCCTGCAGTGGTCCAGGCACGAGATGACTGCAGGTGCCTGGTGAGGGGGCTGCCAGTAAAACTGGAGGGGATGGCAGTGTGGGCCTGGTGGAGGAAGTGCTCTTGACACGTGGTGACTGGAGACTGGATTTGGGGAGTGGGCTGGAGACGGAGGTTGTAGGCCTGGGTGATGGGGGGAATGCGGAGCCGTGGTCAGAGCGGGAAGTTGAAAAAGCCTGGTTTGGAGGAAGATGGTGCAATCGGGTGGAGCTGTGTTGTCTCTGAGGCGATGGCAGGCCCACCGTGCTCTGGGTGCCATCTCGTCTGAGGAAAGGAGTCCTGTGGGCGTTTGATGCTGGTTCCTAGAGATGAGTGAGAATGAGGGTTTCAGTCTGGGCCTCCGCACACCTGCATGTGCGGAGGTAGGCCGAGAAAGGGCAGTAAATATTGCATGAGGCTGAGCCCACACATCCTCTGTGCTCTGTACTGACAGGGCAATCAGGAAGGGAAGACCTGCCTATGCTCACCACTCCCAGATACTGGACAGAGATAAGGGTCAGTCCCCCTGGTTGCCCATTCCCCTTGTGGAGAGGGGAGCTCAGAGTCTTACGACCCAGCCCAATGTTGATGACACTCATCCCGGGCCCCGCCTGGATCAGGGTTGTAGCTGGGGTCCAGGGATACTGGTTGAGACTGATAGCATTTTATTATTGGTTTCCATTAACGGGTATTGACTGGGTACCTGCTTCAGGATCCAGTGAGCACAGCAGACAATTATCTATTAACCAATGGATTTGGGGGGGCATCTATTGTGTTCCAGGCTCCATTTAAGGCATGAAGCTCAAAGCAAAATGAAATGCTTGGTTCCAGAAACCACATTAGCCTAGGTTTTAGTTTTTCCATTTTTAATTATTGATGACAGCAGCTTCAATACAGATATCAGACAGTTGTACCCTGCCTTCAGTCATGAAAATCTTGGTTCAGCCTGGCTTTTAAGTATAATTTATTCCCTCTGATCTTCCCTACAAAGAGTTCTTAACTGTATGCATAAATGTATTTGTGAAATTTTCTTGAGGTTCAGTTTTCATCAGCGTCTCAAAGTCTTTTTATTTTATTTATTTATTTATTTGTGTATTTATTTATTTTGTGGTACGCGGGCCTCTCACTGCTGTGGCCTCTCCCGTTGCGGAGCACAGGCTCCGGACGCGCAGGCTCAGCAGCCATGGCTCACGGGCCCAGCCGCTCCGCGGCATGTGGGATCTTCCCGGACCGGGGCACGAAGCCGTGTACCCTGCATCGGCAGGCGGACTCTCAACCACTGCGCCACCAGGGAAGCCCAGTCTTTTTTTTTTTTTAAAGAAATATGTTAATTTCTTTCTTTATCTCAGGAAAAATATCAACAAGAAAATGAAAAACGATCCATACTCTCACCTCTCAGATGACCCTTTGTTTCTGCTGATTAAATGCGCACGGAAAGTAGTTCCAATGCTACAGGAAGACACAGAATGAGAAGCAAAATTCTCTCATTACTCCTTCCCCCATTCCAGTTTCTCTTCCTGAAGGTCTGTGCTATTCATGGTTTCTTCTATATCCCTTCAGGAAATGTTGAACTCATTTATAAGCATTATGAATGCACATGTATATCCTCTTCTTAGAAGGTGCTCCCAGAAGTGAAGAACATTGCTCTCTCTGTCCTTTGATAGAGTTATGGTTTTGGTTTGTTGTTGTTGTTCTGTCACATCTGCATTTAAAAGAATAACAGTCAGAGGAACTGGGTTCCTTATGCTCCTCTGCCTTGGACTAGCTGGGTGACATAAGCAAGTTACTTCACCTCTCTGAGCTTCAGTTACCTCATTGCTGAAATGGAGGTTCTCGTGGGGATTTGATGATGGTGTGAATGCAGATAGGCCTGGTTAGCCGGTAGGCATCCCACAAATGTCAGAGCAGTCCCTTAGCCCCTTTTGGAAGGAGACAGGGCTGCCAGTTCTAAATAAATGTTACAGAAGGGCCTGTCAGCAATTGCCCATCAGAATGACCTGTCACTTCATTTCCTGGCTGCAGGAAGAGGAGCGTGGGAGTCTCCTGACAGGGGATGACAGGGTCACATGAATTCCTCACCCTTGGTGTCGGCTTCCCCCCCAGGTGCCCAATCGATCCCGACTCTGGGAGGCTGGTCCCATCTGTCCTTGGCTGGGAAGGAGTCCCTGCTAACAGCTAGGACAGGCCCCTGATATATGGCCCCTGTCACCCTCCTCCTCTTCCTTCTCTGATCTCAGGTTTGAAGACCTCTGTGACCCCGGCATCAGGGGGCAAATGGCTCACAGGAAAGGTCTCCGGCATACTCCGGGGTCCAGAAGGGAACTTGGCTATTGTCAGCAAAGCTGCGTCTGGCCCAGGAAGTCAGAAGGAAGAGGGCAAGATTCCAGCCCAAGGAGGTGGGAGTTGCTGGCGATGATGGCAGGGGGCAGACGAAGGCCGTTTGTTACGTACTAAGAAGCTTCTGCCACAGTGCTTGCTCCTTGGCAGGTGTTGCTAACTTGGCCCTCCTAACTGTACTCCCACTTTGCAGGTGAGGACACTAAGGCTCGGAACGTTGAGCAAACTTGCTATTCAGTGAGTAAGAGGCACATCCAGGACTGGATTCTGACTGTGGAGTCCCGAGATTACGTTCTGCCCCTGTGCCAGGCATGGGTAGATGTGAGGGAGGGAACCAAACAGGGCCCCCAGAACTCAAGGCCACAAAGTGGCTGCCCACTCACAGGCATGGCACACTTCTCTCGGGGTCCACTTTTATCAGTCCTGCTCTGTCTGTATCCTCAGTATCTAGAACAGCATCTGGTACATAGTAGGTGCTCAGGAAGTCTCTGTGGAATGAAGAAAAGAATGGACAACAAAAACGACTGATTAGCTAACTAGACAGGCCCACCCCATACTCTGAGGCTGACACTCTCTAAACTTGTCTCAGGGCCTGTGAGCTCCAGCCAGATTTGGGAAAGGGGCACAGACCTCGCTCTATTCAATGGCCCCCTTTCCAGACCTCCCAGGAGAGAGGAAAGAGCAGCACCCAGCCAGGCGTGGGGACGTGTCAGACCCTTCCTTCTCTGTGACACCCAGAGCCTCAGCTGCTGGAGGACGGTGGTCTCCTGCTGACACCCCTCAGGCTGCCTGGGGTCTGTGGCGGGGTGAGTCCAGGTAGGGAGGCACTGAGGGTTGGGGGCTGGGAGTTCAGCAACAGGGAACCTTGTGACACCCGGCACTGTGGCTCCAGCTGGGCTCTAGGGGCTGGGGGAGGGTGGGAGGGAGGGAGGAGTTGGCTGAAGGTCACAGCGGGGTCAGCCTTGGTTCCCTTGTTCCAAGGGATTCAGACATCCGCAGCCAGGCCTATGAGGAGCACGTATTAATAACAGTAAGAGCAATAACAATGGAGCATTCACTCCATATCAGACACAGTGCCTTCCATGTCATTTTCTCATTGAACTCTCACAACAAACTTAGGAGCTAAGTACTGTTTTATCACCACTGTACAGGTGAGAAAATGGAGGTACCGAAAAGTTAGGTTGCATGTGGGATTTGAACCACTGAGCTTGGCTCCAGAGCCTTTGTGTTTGACCACTGGGGCCCACGGTCATTATCAAGGCCAGGTCCCTGAGCGGTCTTCCCGCAGGGCTGCTGAGAAAGCCCTGCAAGCTCCTTAGCCTGCTTGCCTCCACAGGTGAGCCACTGTGACGCATCAACGACTGGGGGAAAAGCAGAGGAAGCCAGCTCTGGGGGAGGGGGTCGGGAACAGCCCTGGGGAGGAAGAGAGCTGGCAGAGGATTGGGCAGATGGATGATTGGAGGAAAGGCATCCTGGGCAGGGAGTAGACTGTGCAGTGACACCGAGGCACAGGTGTATTTGCTGGAGTGCAGTTCAGTTAGGCAGTGAGTGGGCGTAACGGGGAGGAACTTTGAAAGATAAAACTAGAAGGCTCAGGACTTCCCTGGTGGCGCAATGGTTGGGAATCTGCCTGCCAATGCAGGGGACAGGTGTTCGAGCCCTGGTCCGGGAAGATCCCACATGCCACAGAGCAACTAAGCCCGTGCGCCACAACTACTGAGCCCACGAGCCACAACTACTGAAGCGCGTGCACCCTAGAGCCTGTGCTCTGAAACAAGAGAAGCCACCACAACGAGAATCCCATGCAAACGCAACGAAGAGTAGCCCCCGCTCGCCGCAACTAGAGAAAGCCCGCATGCAGCAACAAAGACCCAACACAACCAAAAATAAATAAATAAATAACTTAATTTTAAAAAAAAGAAAAAAACAAACTTACTTAAAAAAAAAAAAATACAGGGCTTCCCTGGTGACGCAGTGGTTGAGAGTCCACCTGCTGATGCAGGGGACACGGGTTCGTGCCCCGGTCCAGGAAGATCCCACATGCCACGGAGCGGCTGGGCCCGTGAGCCATGGCCACTGAGCCTGCGCGTCCGGAGCCTGTGCTCCACAACGGGAGAGGCCACAACAATGAGAGGCCCGCATACCGCAAAAAAACACAAAAGAAAACAAAAAAAAACCATACTTGAAACTAATTGGTCAGGAAGCTGCCCGTGGAGATGCTGAATGAATGAAAGCATCAAATGCAGGTGAATCACTAACGTACTTTTCTCTTCCTTGGAGAAGATTTTCCAGGTGGATCAGTCCCAGCCTGGCTCACCCAGGCCACTCCAGTCCCTTTTCTTTGTTCATGGCCATTAATTGGCTCACTTGTATCTGTTTCCTGGTCAAAGGCAGTAGGCTCCCAGGGCTGGGCCCCAGGGGGCCTTGTTCTTCTTGCCCCTGGGGAGTCTCAAATACAGATCTGCACGTAGTGGGGGCCCAGTGCAGAGTGCCGTCTGACTCACACAATCAGCTTCTTCTAAATCAGGCCTTCATCCCAAGCCAGGTGGTAGTGGAAGAGAAGTTTTCAGAGCCAAAGTGCCTGGTTCAAAGCCCAGCTCCACCACTTGTTTGCTGTATGGCCTTGGACAACTCAAGTCACCTCTCTGAGCCTCCCTATCTGTAAAGTGGGGTAAATGTAAAATTTACTTTGTGAAGGTAAATGAGATAAGATTTGTAAAGAGCTGGGCTTCCCTGGTGGTGCAGTGGTTGAGAGTCTGCCTGACGATGCAAGGGACACAGGTTCGTGCCCCGGTCTGGGAAGATCCCACATGCCGCGGAGTGGCTGGGCCCGTGAGCCATGGCCGCTGAGCCTGCGCATCCGGAGCCTGTGCTCCGCAACGGGAGAGGCCACAACAGTGAGAGGCCCACGTACCGCAAAAAAAAAAAAAAAAGATTTGTAAGGAGCCTACCACAGTGTCTGGCATACAAGTGCCCCCAGACATATCCATATTCCCCTCTCCTCAACTACAAATAGAGTGAGCAATTTAGTTCCAATACCACCCTTAAAACCTCTTCTCTACAGGTCAAACCTGGGCCTGAAATTCTAGCATCGGTCATTGTTTTTGGCTCTCAGTGCTTGACTGAAGGTCTGCTGTGAAGAGGCTACTGATGGAGAGAACCCTACTTCTAGAACTAGAAGACCTGGGCTCCAGCTCCACCTCCCTGCCTGCTGTTAGGGACACCTTGGGCAAGTTGTCTGGCCCTCTGTCCAGTGGGGTTAGTAGTTCCTGCCCTGGCCTGGCAGAGTTGCTGTGAGACTCCAATGGGGATGGACACGGAAGAACTCTGGCATTGGTATAGTGTCAAACGTGCATCTTGGATGGTGACCCCACTTTTAGTCCCTTCTGTAGGAATTGGTTTACTAGAGCTGTGCTTTCCAAAATGAAATGAAATGAAATGAAAAACCCAATTCCTCAGTCACACTAGCCACATTTCAGGTACTCGATAGCCATATGTGGCAGGTGGCTACCATATTGGACAGCACAGATAGAGAGTATTTCCATCATTGCAGAAAGTTCCACTGGAGAGCCTTTGCACTAGAATTTCTCCAATAGGACAACCAGCCCGGGAATGAGAGGGAAAGATGGAGACAGAGGTGGTCTGAGCAGAAATGGGTGGGTGGCATGGATTTTTTTGTTTGTTTCTGGAGACTCTGGCAGATAATTAGCCAGATTCAGGGATGGCTACCACCCTCAACCCCCTCCCTGCTAACATCCATGCTGGGAAGCTTCTCCGAAAATAGCGTTTTCTCACCATGAGGTCAGGAAGCCTAAAGGTTGCCTCCAACAGGAAGTGGACAGAGCAGGCTGAGACCAGGAGGCTGGGCGGAGCCCTGAACACTGATTTATTTCCTGGCCTGGCTGCTGGTTGGGTGGGTCCGTGGGCTGGCAGAGCTTCTCTTCCTATCCCTGGAGCAGCCTGGTTGAGAGGGTGTGGCCAGGAGCAGGGGCAGCAGTGCCAGGGTGATGGCGCGTGGACTCCGAGCTAAGGGACTACTTAGCCAGTCGTGGGGTGCATCCTGTGACCCTATGCCAATCCATGGAGGCTTCCTGGGTCCCAGTTCCTCTCTCTGCTCTGGGACACTGCACTGAGAACCCAGCACCCTCAGGGTCACCAGCATCAGGCAGCGTAGCGGGACTAACGGGCTCTGTGTCAGGGGAGGCCTGCAGAGCAGAAGGGACAGAACCCAAGGGCTCACTCCATGAGATGCCCAGCTGGGAGGAGACACAGGGAAATTGACATTTTCTGACTTACTCTGTAGAGCTCCTTCCTGCCCACCCTGACCCAACATACGAACCATACTCGCGTATCTACACAGGCTCACAGACATGTACACACAGGTCCACCCAGAGATGAGCACAGGCCTGCAAAGCAGACGTGCCCTCCTGGGTGCAGGCACATTGCTGTATTTATACATGTGCAGCACCAGCTACCAGTGGGCTAGAATTCCCCCTTATCCCCCTGAGCCAAAGATACTTTCTATTAACCAGAAGTTTAAAGTGTGTGTTTCCAAACAAAAATAGTCCCAGGGGCTTCCCGGGCCCTCACTGACTATGAGTTAAACACCCTGCAGGGCCACAAGCCCCACACCTTGCACACAGGCTGGGGGAGGGGGGGGTCACCCAGCTGGACACTTAACATCCCTGCTCTCAGCCAGAGGCTCCTTCTCTCTCTAGATAATGAGAGCGTGAGAACAGGGCACCTGATCCCCGGAGCTCTCCCAGGCACACCTGCCTCCCCCTCCCTCCCTTCTAATCTTCACAACAGCTTCAGTTTTCCCACAGGGCTTCCGGGGGCCCTCCCCACCCTCCGGGGCAGGCTGGCAGCATGACAGGTGACAAATCAAAAGTCATTCTCTCCTGAACAGGTGTGTGCCAGGGCTTGGGGGCAGGGCGGGGAGGCCAAGGTTGGAGTGGGAGTTCCTAGACTTATGTAGGGCCCTGGAGTGTCTTGAGCCTGTGGCCGGAATCCTGTTTTTAGCAGTTAGTCAGGGCTGCCAAAGCTGTGGCTGATTTCCTCCCCTCTCCCAATGCCAAGTTCACTTACCACCTTAGCCTTAGTGAACTTTAGCCACCTACTCCGGGCCAGGCTTTTTCCTCAGACCAGCGTTGTACATAGGATTCTCAGAAAAAGACCAGATCCCACCCTCTCAGCCCCAGCAGGCAGACCACCCCCTCCCTCCATCCCCACGTTTTCTCTGCCCACCTGGCTGTTGACAGCTGGGCTCGCCCAAGCCCTGATCCTACAGGCCCTGTTGCTCCCCAGCTTTTCAACTGATGTGCCTTGAGGCTGGTAGATTATCAACAGCCTCAAGTCCCATCCCCAGACCCAGTGAGGGTTTAAAATAAAGTCATCCACCCACCTCTGAAACCACAGGAAATGTCCTCGGGCCAACTCAGAGGATTAAATATTTCTCTGCTTTGTGTCCTGTCAAGATCAACAGAGCACGATTTATTAAGTAATACCCGATCATTTAAAATAATAATTAAAAAATGCTAACTGTTGATAGTATTTATGTGATAATAGTTCATGTAAAAATAATAATAGCTATCATTGGAAGGTAAGCAACAATACAAACTTTACAAAGGCAGGTATTTTTACCTATTTTGTTCATTAATGTGTCCCAATAGCCGAAACCAGTGTTTGGCACATTGCAGTCACTCAGAAACTACTTGCTGAATAAAGCGCTCACTCTGTGCTAGGCACTATCCTAGTGTTTTTCAAGTGTTAATTCATTTAATCCTTACAACGTGGTGAGGTGGGTAATATTACTCCCATTTTTCAGACAGGGAAATTGAGGTGCAGAGAAGTAAATTAACCTACCCAGAGTCACACATTTAGTAGAGGGAGGCTTTGTGTGCAAGCCTGGGCTTCAGGGCCCAGGCTTTTGACCACCATGTTCTATTGCTTCTCTTGACAGCAACACTGTGTTATTACACTTATGCTATTTCATTGAACATTTTTGTTTCATTTCTTTAACAATAATTTATTGATACCTATCTCTCCCGCCAGACTACCACATGTCTTCAACACAGACGATGATTCAAAAGTTGGTGGAATGAATAAATGGAGTTTCCATCCACCTCACTATATTTATGTCATTCACAAATGTTTTGGAAATGATTGGGGGTGGGGAGAAGAGGTGGGAGAAGGAACCAAGGAGTCAGTGGCTAAAAACACAGACTCCAGAGTCCAAATGGCTGCAGTCTCTATCCCTATCTCTACACCTTTCTAGCTGTGTGACCTTGGGCAAGTTGCTCAGCCTCTTGTTGCCTCAGTTTCATCATCTCTTAAATGGGGATAATAATAGCCTTTGCCTGCTAGAGTCGTTGTGACAATTAAATGAGATCATGCTTGCTCAGTGCTTGGCACATAGTAAGGGCTCCATAAATGGTGGTTAATATGATGTTGGTCTAACTTCTTCTTGCCCCATATCTGATGTGGAGTCAAAGCCTCCTATTAGTTCTTCCGCAGGACACACCGGCGGCTTCTTGGCAGGTGCCTGCAGCAGGTGTGACCCTCTCCTTCCCATCTGTCAGGGTGATTCCTCCGCCTGTTCCGGTCTGAGCTTACAACCTACTTATTAGGTTAATTAGATGTGACACCTTTCCAAAGATACCCTGACTCCAAAGCCAGCCCTAACATCTGGTGGAGGCTGCTGATTGCCATGGATTTGGGGAATGACCAATTCTCAGCAGCCTTTGGCTGGAGCAAGTGGAGCAGGGTGGGGAGAGGGGCTGGAGAACCATCCCTTGCTTCTCCTTTGATTGTTGGCTGGCTCCTGGGGCTTCTTTGGGTAGGACTGCCAGATAAAGTACAGGATGTCCAGTTAAATTTGGATTTCAGATATGTGCCAAATTTATTTCTTAGTATAACTAAGTCCCAAATATTACCTAGGAATTGTTTATATTAAAAAAGTATTTCAGGGCTTCCCTGGTGGCGCAGTGGTTGAGAGTCCGCCTGCCAATGCAGGGGACGTGGGTTCGTGCCCCAGTCCGGGAAGATCCCACATGCCGCGGAGCGGCTGGGCCCGTGAGCCATGGCCGCTGAGCCTGCGCGTCCGGAGCCTGTGCTCCGCAATGGGAGAGGCCATGACAGTGAGAGGCCCGCGTACCGCAAAAAAAAAAAAAAAAAAAAAAGTATTTCATGTTTATCTGAAATTTAAATTAAATGGGTATCCCTTTTCCCCCCTAAATCTGGCAATCCTAGCTCTGGGGCATGCGGGAGAGTGAGACGAGGAGGAGAGAAGGCCCAGGTGTTTGAAGGAGCAGCAGCGGAATTTGGCTGGGCCTGGCTCTCTCTGCAGCCCCTGCGCCGGGACCTCTGCTCTGGGCCTCCTGGGTCTGAGGCGAGGTGGCCTGGGGACCTACTGGAGCTTTACCTCCCGGCGGGAGGCTGTGCAGGAAGAGAAGAGCACTCTGCCAACTCTGAGTTGTTTGCACTTCACTGGCTCCCTGGGGCACAGGCCCCCTTCCTGGTTAACATCCTGGATGGGAAGACCAAGAACAACAGCCCTTCTCCCCTGAGAGATGGTGAGGCCTAGTCCCAGGAGCATGGCCGGTGGGGACAGGGCTCTAAGGCCCAAGTGGTACAGGACGTGGAAGGCCCAAAGGGCCCCCGAGATGGTCAGGGGCTTCTCCAATGGCACACGGGGAGTCGTAAACCTAGAAGGTGGTCCCTGGACATCTCATTCCCATTCCTCCATGACTACATGGCTACTTTTCCATACCTGTCAGAGGGGAACAGCTATAGCCAGAGCAGTTTTGATCCTCAAACCCAACAGGCCTCAAACCAGACCCCTCATCTCCCTTTCCAACCTGTTCCTCTACCTGTTCCTCTACCTGTTCCTCTACCTGTTCCTCTACCGGGCACCACGGCTCAGCACATGGCACCCCACCCACCTGGCTTTGCAAACTAGAAACTCAAGTGGTGTCCTGGACACCCTCACTCTTCCCTTTTCCTGTAAATCACTAAGCCCTGTTAATGCCACTTCCTCTGTAGCTCTTGAATTCACCCACCTACTTCCACTGCTACCACTACCTGAGTCCAGGCATCCATCATCCCCCACCCAGACGGTTACATCACCTCCTGACTGGTCTCCCCGCCTCCACGCTCCCTCTCTCCAATCCATTCTGTACCCAGCAGCAGGTGAAACACCCATCTGTCCACATCAACCTCTACTTTCCCCTCTTACAAATCCATCGCTGGCGTCTCACTATTTTTAGGATCAAAATTGGCTTCCTTAACATGGTTTACAAACTTCTTTGTGATCTATCCCTGTCTGCCTTCCCCCTCCATGGGAATCCCTCCAACCACAGTGCAGTGGACCCGAACTTCCTTCACTCCTTCCACGAACCAAGCTCTTTCTTGCTTTGGGGATTTGCACGTGCCTGCCTCACTTGTCTCCACCTGCCTGCCCCCCTGGCTAAACCCAACCTGTCCTACCTGTCCATCAGACCTCCGCAAAGGCTCCACCCCCTCCAGAAAGCCTCCCCTCATCCCTGCCAACCCTCAGCAGCTGAGGTGGGTTCTGAAGCTCCCTTAGAACACCCTGTGTTATCATGATTAGGAATTATTGCTAGTCTGTCTTCTCTACTGGCCTGTGGGCCCTGTGAGGGGAGGATCCAAGTCTAGCCTATTCCCCGCTGTACCTACAGTAACTAGTGTGGAGCTGGGCACATAGGAAGGGCTCACTAATTATGATTTGCAGTCATTATTATAAATGTTTGGGTAATGTGAGGCTGCAAGCATTAGGAGGAGAAAAGAGAGGAAAGGAGGGGCCAGTCCAGCAAGTTTTCATTTATAGCCACACAACAGAATTACCTGGGTTGCTTTATAGAAATATCAATGATTGGGCATCACGCCAGAGGCTCTGATTCTTTTGGTCTGAGGTGGGCCCAAGCCTGGGTGTTTTTCAAACATCCTCAGATATTCTACTGTGCAGTTGGGTTAAGAGGCCCTGGGTGAGCTCTAAGTCAGACCATATGGTCTCAGCTCAGTAAATTCTTGCTGACTGGTATCTGCCTCTATTTCTAAGTGGGGAGGAGAGCAGACAGGTACTCTTGCCTCCAGCTTCCCTTCCTTGGGGAATGGCTCCCTGGCCTGAGGACCAAAGCTTCCCCCTCTGCCCACTGCCTCGCCATACACACCCTCCCCAAGGCACCAGTCTGGCAGCCCCCATTGGCTCTGCGCAGAGACATCCAGGGTCAGTAAGGACAGGGGCTGAGGTCTAGCCCAGCAGTCTGGGTCCTCAGTCTCCTGCCGGAGGTGGCCCTAGGGGAGTTCAGTTGGCTCAACAAATATTTGCTGAGCGCCCAGCCTGGGCCAGGTACTTTGCCGATAGCTGGGAGACAGAGGTGAATCCGGTAACCAAGTCTGGCTGCAGATCAGCCCCATATCCAGCTCTGCGCCGGGGCTCAAAGAAAAGCTGGTTGGGGAGTGGGAGTGGCACTGGCTGTTGGCATCATTAGCCCCCAGATCCACCTCTACTGTCACCTAAGCAAAGAGGGAGGTGTGGACGTCATGTCCCCACCGGAGCTGGCCTCCAACTTTACTATGACCCAGTGTGACCAGAACTGTTGCATCAGAATCCCGTGGGAAGCTTGTTAAAATCACAGGGGGTGATTCAGAAGGTCTGGGGTAAGGCCTAGTACTCTGCATTTTCAGCAAGCTCCCCAGAGGATTCTGATGCAACAGATCACCGGTGGTTCTAGTATGTAGCTGCCTTTAAGAACCACAACTGTCTCACTTCCCCAGGTAGGTTTATACATTCTGGGAGGAAGGTAGTGCACAAAGAGCACCGTGTTTCCTGGGCTTGGGAGGCCCGGCCACACCTGGCTGTAACTGACTTGGTTCACAGCCATCATTCCCCACCGTGCTCCAAATGGGTACTGGAGGCACTAAGTGGGGCGATTTGGTTAATCCTCCCTGCAACCAGGAAAAGCTGGTGTTATTCCTGTTTTATAGACCAAGTTACTTCCCAAGGTCCTAGAGCAAAGTGACTACGTGTTGGGGTTCTGGCTCTCAAGTTGCTCACAGACCTTGGGAGAGACTAATTTGTGCAAACCACTGGCAGCTCTAGGCAGAATGAAATGGACAGACCCAGGGAGCTAAGAGCAGAAGCTTAGCAAGTGCAGAGAAAGAAGCAATGAACGTCTCCTGGGGAATGGCGGAGGGGGTCCCAAGGGAGGTGGTGGCATTTGAGCTGGACTTTAGTAGATTAATTCAGCTTTGACATTCAGAGAAGGAGGGGCAAGGATACCAGGCAGAGGATACAGCAGGAGTGAAGTCACGGAGGTGGGAAAACATACAGTAAAAACGGCAGGTGATCGATGCAGTGTAGGGTGGATGGAGGGACATGGGAGCAATGACACAGGGCAGGTCAACCCAGGCCTCTTCACTTGCTGGGCCCTAGGAAATGGCGAGAAATGTCTGAGTGGGGGAAATTACAAGGCCCATCTGGTTTTAGGTAGGTAACTCTAAAGGGGGCAGTGGGCTGGGTGGAGATGATTGGACCCAGGCAGGCGAGAACAGTGAGTCACTCTGGTTCTCTGGTCAGTCTGTTCATCTCTAAACTGGAGAGGATTGTCCCTCCCAGAGTCTGTCCCAGGCTTGTTGTGAAGATGGAAGAAAATGAAGGCTGGGAAAGGGTGAGATCCATGGGGTCAGAGGAAGAGTCAGAATCGTGGTTGGGGACCACGTGTGCTTGATGTACCTTGGCTGGAGACCCCAGTGGCATGGTTACAGACATGGGGCATCCAAAGAAGTTGTAGGACAAGCATAGGGGGAGGCATTGGGAGTGGGGAGGGAGAGAGAGAGAGAGAGAGAGAGAGAGAGAGAAATCAAAGCCTAATCTGAAGCAGAACAGCAAACGGACCTGTTTTTCCATCTGAACCAGGCCCAGAGGACAACTTACTGTTTCCTGGAGAACTTCAGGGGCAGCTGCCCTGAGCCAGCATCCCATGGAGGTTTTGACCAGCACCAGCCCCTTCTCCATTGTGCAGATAATTTGTGGGAGAAACTGCAGCCAGAAGGGCTCAGGGCCTTTGTGAGAGTGACATGAGCATCACCTGGTCCAGAGGGGTCTCTGAGGGAGGGCAGCCCAACTTGCTGCCTGAGCTCCTGCAGTTCCCCTGAGAGGGCTACCACCACTCATCTCCCCCGACCCCACTCCAGCCCCTCGGTCTTAGTCATTCTTTCAGCCCAGCTCCAAGGGGACCAACACTTGGCCCATGTTAGCACCCTTAAAGCCTCACAGCTTTAGGAAGTGAGCATTTCAATCCTAATGTTCCCGACGAGGAAAGTGAGCCTCCAAGAGTCCAGGCAACTAGCATGTGGAAAACCTGAGATTCAAGCCCAGGCCTGGGATGCTAAGGGCTGGGCTTCTCCGCACTGGGCCACGCATCTCTCAGACAGGGGCTGAGGTGTCCTTTATAGACTAAATCTCTGGATTAACATAAGAAGCTAGTTATGGAAGGGCAAGGTGTGAGCTGGTGAGCTCATCAGAAAATGCTTACCTGGGGGAAGCAGTGTGATTCTGGAGGAGGGAACAGGCAGGTCTGGAGGCCTTGGCCTCTCTGGGCCCGAACTCTGGGCTTGCGCAGTTCCCTTGGGAGCAGGGTGGCTGTCTCTCCAGCCCTGACCCAGGTCTGGGATTCCTTCTGGGTCTGTGGGTGTTTGATCTTCAGGAGTCTGGAAGAGCATACACTGTCTGAGACCTTTGATATCTACCTGCAGAGCAGACAGTTGCCACATTCACGCCCTGGAGCCTCTCAGGCCACAATATCAGAGGTGTCCAATGCGTGGGCCTAACCCCCCCACAGGGATGGTTGGGTCCAACGATTCACATTGTTCAGTGACACACTGGCTTCTTGGTGGAAACATCCTCATTGGGTGGAGAGACCACACCTTTATTTTACATTTGTGTAACCAAAGGGCCCATTAAGTCATTAGCCCCAACAAGGGGCTAAAGATCTCAGAGGGGCATGACCTTGCCTGTGGAATAACCACACTTTTTCTTGTTCTCCTGTAGTTCTTCTTTTTTTAAACCCTCCTACCTTCTCCTAACCTCACCAGTTTCAAGGGAAGCAACCATTCTATTACCCTCATCCAAAGCCACAGCCTTAGTTCAGGCCCTATCAGCTTTTCTCTGACTGACCAATGAATCCTTTTCTCCCAGGCCCCCATTCTTTTGACGGCAGCCCATTCATCTCCATCCCACCCCATCTGGGTCCAGAATTGTCCTTCATGCTTTTGCTTTGGATTTTATTTTATTTTTTTAACATCTTTATTGGAGTATAATTGCTTTACAATGGTGTGTTAGTTTCTGCTTTATAACAAAGTGAATCAGCTATACATATACATCTATCCCCATATCCCCTCCCTCTTGCGTCTCCCTTCCACCCTCCCTATCCCACCCCTCTAGGTGGTCACAAAGCACCGAGCTGATCTCCCTGTGCTATGCGGTTCGTTCCCACTAGCATCTATTTTACATTTGGTGGTGTATATATGTCCATGCCACTCTCTCACTTTGTCCCAGCTTACCCTTCCCCCTCCCCATGTCCTCAAGTCCATGCTCTAGAAGGTCTGTGTCTTTATTCCCATCCTGCCCCTAGGTTCTTCATAACCATTTTTTTTAAGATTCCATATATATATGTTAGCATATGGTATTTGTTTTTCTCTTTCTGACTTACTTCACTCTGTATGACAGACTCTAGGTCCATCCACCTCACTACAAATAACTCAGTTTCATTTCTTTTTATGGCTGAGTAATATTCCATTGCATATATGTGCCACATCTTCTTTATCCATTCATCTGTTGATGGACACTTAGGTTGCTTCCATGTCCTCGCTATTGTAAATAGTGCTGCAATGAACATTGGGGTGCATGTGTCTTTCTGAATTACGGTTTTCTCTGGGTATATGCCCAGTAGTGGGTTGCTGGGTTATATGGTAGTTCTATTTTTAGTTTTTTAAGGAACCTCCACACTGTTCTCCATAGTGGCTGTATCAACTTACATTCCCACCAACAGTGCAAGAGGGTTCCCTTTTCTCCACACCCTCTCCAGCATTTATTGTTTGTAGATTTTTTGATGATGGCCATTCTGACTGGTGTGAGATGATATCTCATTGTAGTTTTGATTTGCATTTCTCTAATGATTAGTGATGTTGAGCATCCTTTCATGTGTTTGTTGGCAATCTGTATATCTTCTTTGGAGAAATGTCTATTTAGGTCTTCTGCCCATTTTTCGATTGGGTTGTTTGTTTTTTGATATTGAGCTGCATAAGCTGCTTGTCTTTGGATTTTATTTGATTTTGGTTTTTTTTTTTGAAAAAAAGTCACATACGAGTATAATATGGAGCGTCAGAGATCCCTACAGAGTTCATCATGAACAGCTGCATCCCTGATCCATCTCCAACGGTGACCACTTTCAACTCTTGAAACTGATTCTTTGGAACATTCACTTTCATGTATCTAAATAACATCTCATACGGTTTCCTCTCGATTTTTACAGCTTTAGGAATAATTTATTGATTTCCTGCCCTGGGAGATGAGGAATTCATTCCCCCCCCCCCAGCCCCGTGTGCATCACATCCTCTCCCTTGCCACTGTCTTCCCAATACAGTAATATATGATGATTTTGGTTATTTCATTATTTCTTGTTGTACTTGTATAACCATGTAAACACTATGGCCAGTGGAACTACATGATGGACTAGATTACTTTGTTTTCCACCTTTCCTTGAAATCTGGGTAGTTACCAGCTCATGGGCTGTTACAGGCATCACAGCCTAGTCATACTTTGGCTCAATTGACCCCAGTCACTGACATCATGAAACCAAACCCTCGGTTTCTTCTTGTGAAACATCTGCAGTCAGGCTAATGGTGACTTTACCAGCAAGATATGTTCCAAAAAACATCACTGGTGTCGACTTGCTTTATGTGTCACTAAAAGACCACTGAAGGGTGGCTCTGAGGTGCATTCCAGGGTCAGAGTGTGTGGGTTTGAATTCAGCATCTTCCCTCTGTGGCTAAGAGACCTTTGGCAAAAATACATATTCCCTCTGAGCTTCTGTTTCTTTTCTTGTGAAATGAAATTAAAAGATGAAACCACCTGCTTCATAGGACTCTGGGATAAAATGAGAGGATACATGTAATGTACTTATCACAAGCAAAGCATTACAAATGGTGAGCGTTATTATTACCACTGGGTTAATTGTTAGTGCGAATCCCAGAATAAAGAAACAGCATGCTTCAAAGATGTTATACATATATATGTATGTATCTATATCTTTTTTCGATTATCTTCCATTATAGTTTATTACAAGATATTGAATATAGTTTGCTGTGCTATATAGTAAGTCCCTGTTGTTTATCACATAAATTTTAATTAAGGTTATTTTGATTCAAAATTTGTATGCTCAGTTTAAAAAAAATTATGTTGTTTTAAGATGATTCTGTTACAGCCATGTTTAAATAAAGTATTTTTGTAGACCTTTAAATACTTACAGAATAAAGGTGATCTCAGTGATGTATACTGCTTTTCCCAGAAAACATCTCTGATAAAATTTAATGCTTCTGTTTTCTGAATTAAAAAGTAAAATAAAATTGGGTCTCTTCCCCACCACCAAAAGAAAAAAAAAAGTGTCCAATACTTGCAGAGTGGTGAACGGTTCCCTGAAGAGCCAGCTTTCCTGTACCATCTTCTCTAAGGAGCATGGTTGGTCCCTGAGTGCTATGTGGGGCCCCAGCCAGGTGCTGGAAGATGCAGGTGTAGACTGGTAGGATCCTGGGTCACGGGGAAAATGGAATGGTCCCTCCCTCCCCCCTGTTTTCACAGCTCCCACTTCACTCTCTTGGATGGTTTTTGGGGCATTGCCAGCAACAGAGACCGTGTCACATTAGTCTCACTTCCTCTGGTTGCTCCTAGGAGGAGGTAGACTGTTTGACCCCCTCCAGTTCCTTTCTTGTTTATTGGGGGTGCTGTGGAGGGGGGGATGTTAAATCAGCTCTAACGTGCTAATTTTATGAAACTCAGCTCTAACACGTGCTAATTTTAAGAAATTCAGCTCCAACACGTGCTAATTTTAAGAAATACAGAAGTATATAAAAGTTAAAAATGTGCTGTGTGCTCCTTCAGGATTTTATTTTCTATGTTTCAAAATGTGTGTGTGTGTGTAGAATTGGTTCATGTACTATATTCAGTTATGCGTTACCAGGCATATATAGTAATAAAATGAGATCACACCATACATTCAATTCTGCTACTTGCTTTTTCACGTAATAATGTATCATGGACCACCTTCCAGGTTGATCTAGGTACCCGTGGCAGCATGCTGTGTATGTGTTTTGGGGTTGCTTCCCATTTTTACCCAGACAAGCAGTTTTGTAATGAGCGCGCTCTTGGGCATACCTTTCCGAGTTTGTGCTGGTTTTTTGTAGAGCAGAGTCCTAGAAAGTAGGTTTCTACAGAGTGAAGGTGAAAGCAGTTCAGGATTTACCCATTGGAGATCTCTGTGGCCCCTTTGCCCCTTGGAAGACCACCCTCTCTGGCTCCCCTACCTCCTGCCTCACCTCCCTCCACCAACCCACTACTCCTCCCAGGAAAGGTCTCGCCTGGGCCAGGCTGAGGCAACTGGAGTGTCTCATGTGTGAGGCTGAAATCGTCTCACCTCCTTTGCTCTCAGTTCTCGTGGAAAACAAGGGCTTCAGCAGGTTGGGACGTAGGGAGCACAACCTTGTTTCAGCCTGTGCCCGAGCCTGGATTGGGCCTCCACCTCTTGCAAAACTGCTTGTAGATCAGAAATGACTACCTTTCCTGCCTTTGGTCTTTCTATCCACAGAGCAGCTCGTTTCAGAAAATAAAGAAACTGAACCCCAGAGAGGAAGCGGCCTACCCTGGGCCTGCCCCTGCCCGCTGGGTCAGAATCTGGGCCTCTGGACACAGCGGAGGCAGGCGGGGGAGGACTGGTAGGTGGAAATAGATTGCAGAGGTGAGGGAGGGGAGCCGCACACCAGGCTCTTTCCCAGGTCACAGCATTCAGTCCCCATGGCCAGGCCATGAGAGGGAGTGGAAGCAGCATGGTTCCCCTTTCCCAGGCAAGGAAACTGAGGCAGGTCTGGGCGTGAAACTAGATCTGTCACACTCTTAAGCCTCCCCTGTCCTTCCTCTTCTCGCAGCCTCCAAATCTGAGCTCTGGACTGCAGCTCTCAGGTTTGGGGACTCGAGGTATCCAGGTGTTCCTGCCCCACAGAGTCCGTTTCTAGGGACGACTGCGACTCTACTCCCAGGTGGGCCCAAACCTGAGGTGTCCGAGCCGCGCTGCTGGAGGCTTAATCTTCCCTGCACACCCCTCCACACACAGCACTCCCACTCCACAGGATCAGAACTCGGGGGTCCCCGGCCTCCCCACTCCTTCATGGGGACCTGGTGACTTCTCAAAGGTGGAGTACCCGAGTAGGATTCGAGGGGTGGGAAAAGCCCCCTTTCCTCCATCCTCCTCCCCTGCCTCAGGTCGGCCTGTCTCCTCCCGGGGAACACCCCGCGGCCTCCGTAGGCTCACCTCTGCTCCGTGGAAGCTGGGATTCCTTGGGCAGGGCCTGCCTCCTTGAGACTCCAACCTCCCGATAATAAAACAGCCGCCCTGGTTGCTGGGTACCGTCAACAAAACACTCCCAACAGGCCCAGCCCTAGCTAGGGATTGAGAACAATGATCTTCCAGGGAGAGGCCCCATTTCCCAAGACTGGTGCGGAGGGAGAAGTGCGGCTAGCTGGGAGGCGGCTCCTGCTGCCTTGGTGTTTGGAACAACTGCCAGGAAATGTGGTCTCTTCCTCAGGCCTACACGCCTCCGTCCTTCCCTCGCACTCTCAGAAGGGCGCCTGCTCGGGTGGGTGGAGAGCCCCCTCTGAGCCAGTTTGCTCAAGCACACCGCAGCAGCCCTCCGAGGGGCAGGGATGGTCCAGTGAACATCAAAATCAGCTCACAACAGCTCCAAAGCCCAGCTGCCCCGCCCCACGTGTCTGTTTGGGGTACAATCCCCACCATCCCAGGCTGGCAGGGGCTCCTCAGCAGCTCCCAGGCATCCACTCCAGTCCCTCCCCAAGCTGTTCTGTAGTTTTACCATCTTCAATATTTTTTTCCTGATAACAAAAGCAGAACTGGCTCATTATTAAAAAATATTACAGACACGTCTAAAGTAGAGGGTGAAAGCCATCCCAGTCCGGGTAGACAGGTAGTGATAGGTTCGCACTGCACGTACACATCTGCAACTTGCTTCTTCAAGGAGAGTTTTGCTGAAACCAAAGCCCATCATGTCATCCCCATGTTTCAACCACTCCTGCGGCTCTGCGCTGCTCTCAGATGAAGGATATTCTCCTTCCCTTGGCCACAAGGCCCTGTCTGCCTCTGCTGTCTGGTCCAGCACCTCCCTGCTCCCAGCCACACTGTCTCTCTTTCAGGCCCTTGTCCTCCCTCTGTCCTTCCCTCCGTCACCTGCATTCTCACAGGCCTGGTCCCACCTGTGTCCCTACCTGGAATGTTAATGCACCTAGTGTGTATTTGTTCTTTCAGGTCCCAAGGTTCTTATTCAGAGAGGACTTTTCTGTTCTCCCCGACTCCCCGCCTGTGGAAAAGCCCTGCTCACTCTCATCACAGCTGCAATTACAGATTTTTGTGTAACTATTTGATGGACTTTTTCCCCCACTAATTCACGGAGTACCGGGATCTCTTCTGCTCACTACTGTCTCCCAGTGTCTGGCACATTGTAGATGGTCAATAAACACTTACTGAATAAATGGACTAATTTGCCAGTTGCTTATGTG
Organism: Orcinus orca; assembly: GCF_937001465.1. Classification (NCBI taxonomy): domain Eukaryota; kingdom Metazoa; phylum Chordata; class Mammalia; order Artiodactyla; family Delphinidae; genus Orcinus; species Orcinus orca. Next base: position 71,198,363 of record NC_064572.1, on the reverse strand, counting down.
GGCCCAGCACAATGGCAGGTATGGGGGATACTCAGTGGAATAATAAGACAAAAGCAGGTTCTCAAAGACTGGGGAGGGGTACACATCAGAGTAGGGGCGCAGGGGTTTGGGTAAATGCTAGAATGTCATTTCAAAGGGCTTCAAGGGCGTGGGTTTCGAGGTCCCTCTGAGGTATGATTAAGTCATTGCCTGATTGTCTCCTCTACTCTTCCCATTACACACAAGCCCCTGGAGAGAAGGACTTTTGCTTCTATTTCTCCCCACTCCTCCCCTGCCTCCCTCCCCCAGCTCCCCTCTCCCTCTTAGCTCACGGCTGGGTCTACAGACAGTGTGTGTTAAAAGGACGATGGATGGATGGATGGATGGACAGATGACAGATGGACAGATAGATGGATGATGGATGGACAGATGGACGGATGGAAAGATGGATGGATGGACAAATCAAAGAGCTAAAAAAGCCAGCAAAACTTCAGATATCCCTAATCCACACTGATTTTTAAAATGAGGAAACAGAAGTCTAGAGAGGTGGAGTATGTCTTTCATCACTTCCTCTCTTTGAGAACTCCCCAACAGGAGTTGATTTCCTCTCTTTAGCCTACAAACATCTTGAAATAGCCTCTAACCCAAACAAAACAAAGCACCTCTGCCCCCTCTTCCCTATGATCGTCCCCTGAGCTAGGACCCTCCTCTTTCCTTAAAGTCTTCCAAATTTCTTAGAAGACTTGCAAAGCCACCCCAGGACTTCCTCATCTCCCACTACTCCTTGACCTCTCAGCCTCTGCCTTCCATCCATGTTGCCATGGCAACTGCTGTGAAGGTGCCACTCACCAGGGACCTTCCAGGCCCTGAGCCCTTCCTGGGCCTCAGGCAGTGTTTGGCATTGTCACCAACTCTTCCTCCTGAAACCCTGAGGTCCTGCTCTGCCCTGCTCTGGGGGCCATTCTCTTCCCGTCCAGAAAACTGCTCTCTTCTGGAACCCTGAACAGCGTATCTTTCTCCCAGCGCCCTCTGCCACAGATTTAACTTCAGCTCTTTTGCTCTTTCTTTGCTCTCATTCTGTAGTCTTCCAGCAATTATTGGGTTCTTTCTGTGTACCAGGCAACATGCAGGGCTCTTAGCTGCATCAGTTCCTGTAATCCTCACATCTACCCTCTGACGTGGGTGTATCAGTTTCATCTGCACTTGGCAGATGGTGAAGTGGAGACCCAGGGAGGATACGTAAATTGCCCCATGCCACACAGTTGGTAAGTGTTGTCTTTGGGACTCAACTGAGGTCTTACTATTTCTGAGTCTATGCTCTCAGCCTCAAAGCCACAGTTTTCTGCTGTCTCACTCTCACTCAGGCCTCATCTCTCTTCTTACGACTCCTCATTAATATTTTCAGAAGTGACCTCCCCCTGGAACCCCAGACCTGCTCTTCAAAAGGCCTGATGAAATTTTTTCTTAGATGTCCTTCCAAAATCTCAAAGCCAGACTCCTCAGATCGCTGGCCAGGCTGATCTCACCAGTCCTGCACTCAGATGCCTGCAGTGGCTCCCCATTGCCCATTCATCTAGGGGAAAACTCTTGCCTGCTACCCTCAGGCTCACCTTCGATCTGGACCCCGATCCCCTCCCCCATCCTCTTCCTATGTCCTCCTGCTTCTGACTCTCTCTCTGAAAGAGTCTAATGCTCCCTGCAGTACTCTCTGCTCAGAGAGGACCTTCCATGCCCTTGACCTTCCGTTGTGCTCCCCCTTGACCACCAGAAATCCTGGTATCTAAAAAATAGACTGGCAAGAAATACACTAAACATCAAGAGTGGTTATCTCCAGATGTGTGGGATTCCAGGTGACTTCGCATCTGTTCAGTATTTTCCAAATTTCCAATAATGAATATGTTTTACTTTATAATGAGTAAGGAACTTGTTCAAATAATTTCAAAAAAGTATCTTATTTGCCCACCCTGCACATTTCCTCTTTAAGGCTCTTCTGCACCTTTGTTCACCTGAGGCCTCCCTAAAGGTCATGGGTGGGGCTGTCTTCCCTCCTGAGAGCCAGGCATTCTCTCATGCAGTGTGATCCCCCTTGTCCCCTGCAGCCCCCTTCCCAGTTCCCTGGGTGTGCAGGGACACCCCAGGAACACAGGAGGAACAGAGTTCAGATGGACTCGTTCATAAGATTATTCATCAAAGGAGCAAAAGACTGGAGATGCCATAAATGTCTATCAATAGGGGCCTGTTAAATAGTTTTTGGTAGTTTGGGGGCTTGCCTACAGCCACCAGAAAGGACAGAGACCTCAGCTGCCAATATGAACCAGTTTCCAAAATATGTCATTAAATAAAAAATGACTTTCAGAAAAATATATGTAGTTTGTTCACATTTACATAAAAAAATAAAAGGATAGACTCACATACACATATGTGTACTTATATATACATAGAATATTTTTGGAAGGATACTCCCAAGCTAGTAACAGCAGGGCTGCCAGGGTTATCCAGGGGACAGGAAAATTGGATTAAAGGAATCAGAGGAAGCATGAATATTATTTCTGCTCAGCTTTAAAAAATTGTTTGCATGTACCTTTAAAAAAGAAGAAAAGTCAACTTACAAACAGAATCGGAGCCCACAGCCATTAAGTAAGAGGGAGGACCCTCAGGTACCAATGGGCCTTGGTGAGGAGGGGTAGAGAGCAAACGAGACCTCCCCCCACCCCACTCCATCCCTGCAGATGGAGCTGGACCCCCTACTCCAGCAAGGGCCCTGTGCACTGAGGCCCCAAGAGATGGTCCCCAGTTGGGAGCTAAGGCTGAGAGTTGGGGAGGGATCCTGCCTGCTGACCACTCACCCCATCCCAGGAACAGGCGGGTCACCACAGGCCTGTTTGCATGGAGTGCTTTGCCACACCCTCTCGGGGCACTGCAGGGCACGAGGCAGAAGCATCAACTGACAACCAGGCAGTGACTCGGCACCTTGCTTCCTGCTCTCCTGCAGGAAGAAGCAGTGTCCCCTGCTGGGTGTGGTGGGCAGGATGTGGTGGGAAAGACCTGGCTTCTCCTCTGGTTAGGATGCCCTGGGCTTGGCCTGAGGCAAGGGTTCTGTGTGTCATTTATCTTCTCCTGCACAGGGGTCCTCTGGGCAGGGGGTGGGGGGCTGGTCAGGGAACAGACTGCGCACAGCCTAGCAAGCTGCTGGCCAGGGAGGGAACTGTCATCAATGATGACAATAATGTGCATTTCGTTGGAGCCTTTTAGCTAAGGTTCTCAAAGTACTGAAAAATTCAGATGCTGTTCATAGAGCAGGAATTCGGTTGGACCAAGAGCTTAGCTGCCAAAGGAAAGCGATCTAAACCCTTTCAGCATCATTCCTTCCTGCTCCCAAGCAGGGGCCCACACGCCTCCTACCTTCCTCACCTCAGGCCTTGAAGTGTGGCTTTGTCCCCGCCACCTGCCTATCAGCTGCTGACACTGAGAGCCATAGACAGTTTTTGCCACTTAAGACTAATTCAGCCATTGGCCAGAACCACCTGTGCTGGCCCCACCCTATTGGTGAGGCTGGAACCTTGAGCAGCCCACCCTATTGGTGAGGCTGGAAATGTGGGCCAAGATTCTCATTGCTGTAGCCACTTACAGGGCGAGTCCCTTCTCCCACCTGAGCCTCAGTCTCCGTATCCAATAAAAGGGCTTTGGACTTCTCTAGGGGTTACAAACCATGCTAAACAAAATCCTGGCATTTTTCAGGAGAGCTTCATGGCTTTTGCCAATGCTCAATGCAAATATAATTTCCAAGATATATTTGAAACTATGTGAAAATTTATAATAAGCAACAACATGCACATTTAGAAGGGATACGCGATTTTCACACGTTGGAACCCACTTGTGTTCACAGTGATTTTATAAGTAACACAGAAACATGTTGGCAATTTGGACTTAGAAAAGAAATTTAAACAAATGGAGTATAGCTTTTATCAGTTGTATACACTGAGGCCCGAGCCCTGTCAAATTTTCTTTGGAAAAAGTGTTCCTCTTCTAAAAAGATCTGACAGGCATTGGGCTCAGTCACCAGAGGGAGAGGTCAGGAGAGGGATAGGACAGTGCCTTTCTGCTAAGTGACACCTGTGTCCAGCAACTGTGTTGGGGGATGGTGGTGGGCGTTCCTCAGCCGACCGTGGAACATCTTGAGATCTCAGCCCTAGTCCGAACAGTACCACTGATTGGCAGAGATTTGCGGGTCAGGTCTGGAAGTCGCCCACAGGTGATAGCTCCAGGCTGATCTGGAAGAGGGAGGGTCTGCTTTCAGCACCCTGGCAGAGGAAACTGAGCCTCCCAGGAGCTGCCTGGAAGCCCAGGCACCTAAGCCTGGGACCAGAAACAAACACTAAGAAGTCCAGTCATGTGCCTCAAGGTTCTGATGGGCCAGGCACCGCGCTGCCACCTCCCCCGTGTGACGGCATTGCTCCTCACATCTACACAGGGAGGTTTAGTCTCATTTTACAGGTGAGGAAACTGAGGCAGAGACGGTGTGACACCCCTCAAGTCCCGCAGTGAGTGTAGTGCTGGAGTTAAGCCCCAGTCCACGGTGGAGCCCGGGGACCTGCACTTTTGATAAGCACCCAGGTGATTCAGGTGCTACTGAGGCAGGTAGTCCACAGAGAAGTCCTTCACTACCTTGTGCTGGGTTCCGGGTGTGGGGATACTGGGCTGAGGACCAAATAGTTCTGTCCAGCAGAGGCCTTATCAGCACCGCTTCTTACTGGCTTTGTATCCATGAGGTGGCCCTGGTCGAACGATGTTGTAGAGAGGTCTCTGGCACCTGGCACAAGCAAGCCCCTGCTTTTTCCTTTGCTTCCATTTCCCCATCAATACAGTGTGTGCGTGTGGGTTGACCTGATGATATGTAGGTGCTCTTCCAGCCCCAACATCCTATAATCGATCACCAGCCTGGGTGACCTGTGAGGTCAGGGGTCGGAGTGGTTAAGGGTCTTGCTCACGTCAGACAGCGAGTGAGCCTGGCTTCATCAGTCCGCCGGGCTCGAGAGCCTCAGTGTCTCTGCTTCGAGCAGCAGCATCTCCAAAGCTGGGGTCACGGGAGTGGTCCCCCCGGGCACGAGGCGGGGACGTAGCGTCTATAGAAAAGCTAAAAACAATAGCAAAACTGAAAGTGATGCACAGGAAGTCTCAGTGACTAAAACACCCCCCTCCTGAGAGGTGGGCTGCTCTCACTGCCCGCACCTCGGCGCCACCCACTGCTAATCTGCCACCCTCGGTTACGTGAGTGACTGCCCTGCAGTGAGGCTTCTCAAAGAAAGGAGATGGAGGTAAATTGGTTGGGGTGGGGGTGTGCCCTGTGACGTGATTCCCATCCAGCTATACCAGCTGTGACAAAGAGACACAAGGGAACGTGGTCTGGGTGACTGCAGAGTTCATTTACTTAAGGCTAAAAATAGGAGCCTTCCTTGCAGCAGGTGGGTGACTAAGCAAGCCCAAGGACAGCTCCTGCTAGAGGGAAGGTGGTGCCCAGGGACCCTGGTCTCCCCCAGGGACAGAAACGTAGCTTACATTGTGCAGCTCTTCCCGGGCAAGCTCTCTCTCTCCCAGCTTCCCTCCCCCAGACTCACTGCTCAAGAGCCATGAATCACTGGTCCAGGCCAAATCAGAGCCACAAGTCTAGACGCACAAACTTGCGGTAGCTTTTCTCCCAGGATTTGAAGGCGGAGGAGAGAGAGGAGGTGTGTGTGCATGCGTGCATCCACACCTGGCTAGTGGGAGGATAAACAGGTCATGCCGTGTCTATACTGTGGTCTGCCTTTGTCTCTGACTCCCCCTGGCCCTTACACACACATAGTGGGATTGGAGGAGGACTGCTGATTCTCTGTGCCCATGGAAATGAAAAGTGCTTCCTTCTCCCCAACCCAGACTCTTCAGGAAACCAGCGTAGTCCTGGCCTTCTAGATACATCTCTAGAGGCCCAGTAGAAGCCTCTAGAGTGAGGCAGTTATTTCATGAATTCGGTCCCACCTCAGGTAGCTGAGTAGATTGATGTAATAGGAAGAGGAGGGACTGGGCACCAGGAGACTCGTTTCCAACCCTGGCTCTGCCACTCACTTGCTGTGTGACCTTAAGCAAGTTCATTTTCCTCTCTGGTCTCCAGTTTCTCTTCTGTTTATCCATTTATCTTTTTTGTCAACAAATGTATATTAAATGCCTACTGGGCCAGGCAGCTGTGCACACCATGCTAGATACAGGAGAATAACATCTATGGAGGATGAAAAATGCCCAGGAAGTCTTTGCACCTCCCCCTGTCGAAAACTGGCACTATTTCTCCATGTCTTGACTCAGGGCTGACTTTGTAATTTGCTTTGGCTAACAGAATGTCAAGAAAGTGCATTTGACTTTCATTCTCATCCTCTTGGAACCCAGCTGCCACATGAGGAAGCCCAAGCTAGTCCGCTGGAAAGGTCACATGGAGGAGAACTGAGGCGCCCTCACGGATACCAGTCCTGTGAGTTAACCCACGTGGAGCCCCCAGCCCTCAGCAGACGGCTGCAAAGGCTAGAGTGAGCCCAGCCAAAGCCACTGGGGGCAGAGGCAAGCCTGCCCAGCTGACCTTGCCCATGTTGTCAACCCAACCGAGAGAACTGTAAGCCATGAAATGGTTGTAGTTTTTCGTTTTTTTTAAAATAAATTTATTTATTTATTTATTTTTGGCTGCACTGGGTCTTCGTTGCTGCGTGCGGGCTTTCTCTAGTTGCGGAAAGTGGTGGCTTCTCTCGTTACGGAGCGCGGGCTCTAGAGCACAGGCTCAGTAGTTGTGACGCACCGGCTTAGTTGCTCTGCGGCATTTGGGATCGTCCCAGAGCAGGGCTTGAACCCGTGTTCCCTGCATTGGGAAGTAGATTCTTAACCACTGCACCATCAGGGAAGCCCAAAATGGTTGTAGTTTTAAGTCACTGTTTTGGAGTGGTTTGCTACGTAGCAAAAGGTAATGGATCCAATGAACGTTTCTTGGCCACTGCCTCTGTGCCTGGAACCATGTTGAATGTTTTACATATATCACCTCATTTACTCCTCACATCAACCACATGAGGCAGGTGTTATTATTCTAATATCCATTTTACAGATGAGAGCACTGAGGCACCAGATAAAGAAGCAACTTGGCTCAGAGCAACGAACAGGTGAATCAGGGAGCTGGGATTTGAGGCCAAGCCATCCAAGCTTCAGAGCTTGCTCCATGGAACCAAACAGACGTTCTGGTCCACACGGAGTTTACAGCCTAGTGCGGAGGGGCATGAAGCAAACACAGAGATAAATATACATAGTGTATAAATAGTGATCAGTGCTATGAAGAGAATGGGTGCTGTGTTTAGTCACAGGGAAGTCTTCTGTGCAGCGCTGGGGATGGGAAGGGCGGGGGTCAGCTGAATGAGGCTGGGGCACCTAAGGAGTTTGCACTGGAATCCTGGTTTCCCAGCTTCAGTCAGCATAGGTCACTTGGTTCCCAGGTGATTCTGTGAGAAATGAAAATTCCTGGGCCTCGTTTTCTAGAGATTCTGATTTGGTTGGTCTGATTGGCTGGAGGTTGGGAGCCTGGTCATCTTTTTTTTTTAATGTGCCCTCTGGGTGATTTTTATCATCAGGGAAATTTGAGAAACAAAGCTTAGTAGAGTCACCTGAGGGGATCAAAAAATGCAGCTGCTCAGCCCTCATTCTGAGATTTTGATTCAATTGGTCTGGGGTGGGCCCCGGAATCAGTATTTTTAAAAGCTCCTCAGGTGATGCTACAGTGCCGCCAGGGCTGAGAACTGATGCTAGAAGATTCTCCAGGGCCCCAGCCTGCTTTTCTTTATCTCTTTTGAGACACCAGGGTTACCTGGTGCTGACTAAACCATCCTTTTAGTGATTCAGTACTGTGGAAGCCCAGGCCCAGAGCGGAGCCTGAGGTAAACTTGTGCTCAGAGACTTGCCCCTGATTGAACGGACCCCTTCTCACAGACCGCGCCCACCCAGATAACCTTCCCAGGGGCCCCATGGGGCTCCCCGTGGCTTCCAAGTCCCCCTTAGCTTTTGTTTTAGAGTCGAGCATTCCTTTAATTGCTACCACCCACAAACATTTGCCTTCCTCTCGGCCGTACAAGGCAGCCCCTCTGTCTTGTTCTGTCTGACATCCAGCTCAGGGACCTCTGGTGCAGAGATTCCCCACACTCTGCAGAACGACGGCATCTGTGGTGTGGTCACGAGAAGAGGTGTGTTGGTGCATAGATGATTTCTTGTCTGGTTTCCTGCTCTTCTTCCAAATAAGGCAGGAGGGCCCCTGGGGGTTGCTCCTGATGCAGCTTGATTTAGACCAGAGAAGACAAAAGAATCCACTCTTGGCTTGGGGCCAGCCAGCCTTGGGCCTGAAGAAAGTTTGCTGGAGGTGAGGGCAGAGAGAGAATGGACCGGCCCATGAGAGCGGCAGCCTCTGGGGAGCAGCGCCACGCGGCCCCAGCAAGCAGGGTTGGTGTGCTGGCAACCGGGGTGAACTCCACCACTCAGAGCCTCGTTCGGCAGTGCGGTTGTGCTCACCACGCCGAGGGCTGTTACGAGAACTCAAAGTTCATGGCAGGGCCTGGGACCCAGCAGGCACTCTCTAGAGGCATTTTCCTTCCCCTTCTTTGGGACAGACACAGAAATGAACTTGACATGGTGGAGGAAGACAAGGCCTGTTGGGAGAGACCCCAGAGAAAGTCCTTCTTTAGGGGCCAGGACAGACCCCAGTTGCTGTGGCCCATCCCCGGAGGCCCCAGATCTCTCATAAAACCTCAGGTGTTAAGAGGTCAGCCCCACCCACCTCTCCTCACAGCACAGGACCCTTCAGCGCCTCTGCCAGCATAGCCTGCACCATACATGGTACAGATGGCTGCCCAGAGAAGGGGCTGGCAGTGGGGTGAGGCCTGACCAGTGAGGAAGGAATGAAGGGAATGAGGCACTGACTCAGCCTCCTGCTCTAAGAAGGAAAGGACTTGTTTAGGGGTGTGGTCAGGAGGAAGCCAGGCCAGAGGGTACAGTGAGAAACGAGGGTGCTATGGGGCCTCTTAGCTCAGGGTTAAATCATCCTGGGAAGGGGCCAGTTTAAAAAAACAATAGGGACTTCCGTGGCAGTGCAGTGGTTAAGACTTCACCTTCTAATGCAGGGGATGCGGGTTCGATCCCTGGTCGGGGAGCTAAGATCCCACAGGCCTCACAGCCAAAACACCAAAACATAAAACAGAAGCAATATTGTAACAAATTCAATAAAGACTTTAAAAATGGTCCATATCAAAAAAAAAATCTTAAAAAAGAAAGAATATGGAGCTAGAAAGTAAATCTTTAAAAAAAACCAAAACAAAACAAGAAAAACAATTCCATCTGTGGTCTCTTCTTTCTTCTGATGTGTCCTTCCAGGAGCAATAGTAGGAGGCCCTAAAGGCCACATCAGGCTGAGCCCTGGGCTGAGTCCGGCTGTGGGCGCATCCCTCAGGAGACGGGCCAGACTTGGCATCCTGCACCCATTGGGCAGGGCCAGTGTTTGCCACTGTGCCTTGTTCTCTCTGCAGGCTTCTCTACTCCCCACCCACTCTCATCTCACCAAGCCAAGAAGGGACTGTGTCTGGGACCACTTTTCCTATATAGCGCCAATGATTCTAAATAGCACAAAGGCATTTACAGGCTAGCAGCAGCTGGCCCTCTGTATCTATTTGTATGAGTCAATTCGAATGCGGGGAGGTAGGCCTCTGAGGAGGAAGTTGATGAGGCAGTAGGGGTTGGGCAGGGAGAGAAGCAAGGGGCCCAGATCTGACCTTCTGTATCACCAGAATTTTGGTTGCACATGAAAGAAAACCCAACTTTTTGCTTAATGTGAAACCAGAATGTATTGGCCTGGGAACTGAAGTCCAAGGGTGTGTTTGTTCAGATGAGGTTTAATCAGGGACTCTAAACAGCATCACATCTTGACCTGGTGCTCAAAAGACCTGCGATCTTTGGGCTCAGCTCTTCTCTGGGTAGCAGCTGAAGCACAGGCAGACTCCACACCATGGGCACAAGGTGGCTGCAGAAGCTCCATGCCTCACACCCCTGTGCCAGGACAGAGAACCAGTCCACTCCTCTGACAGCTCAAGGTTCTGGAACTGAGTTTCACTGGCTATGATTGGCCTGACTTTGGTCATGTACCTATCCCTTAAGCAATGAGTGTGGCCAGGGGGATGGAGGATGCTAATGGGGGGAGGGGGTAGTGTGATAATCTCCACCTGGATCTGAGTTTGTGGGACAGGGATGTATATAGGGGCTTGGTCATGGTGGTGATGGGGACCGTTTCACTGGAATCACATGAACTCAGCTGAGGCGGTTACTGCAAGTGAGTAAATGGGGACAGGTTGACAAAAAACACTGACCCCCCTCACTCTTTAGAGGGAGAGCTGCAGGGAAAAGCTGAGTGCCTTCTTTGGGGCCTGGGTTGCAAACTGGAATACAAGTTAGAGAGGGGAACCATCTGCCTATTTCGGCTCAGAGCACAGAACAGTTTGCTGTGGTGACTGAGGACCTGCCCCCTGGGCCAGTGCCAGGGTCACAGCCTGAGAAGCAGGGACCTCTTGGGTCTCAGTGAGAGAGGCCAAGTCCTTGCCTCAGTTGCCCAGCACACAGCAGACATCAGCAAGGAGGTGGAGCAGAAGAAACATCAGCAGACTGACCATGGGCCCCTGTGTGACACCCAAGGAACCTCCAGATATGACCGGGGGGCAAGTCCACTGAGGTCCCACATTGGAGAGAAGGATAGCACTCCTGGCATGGGTGCCTTTGCTGGCTATGATGGAAAGAACTTCAGACTGGGGGTCTAAGTTTTGGATCTGGCCGTTGCCAGACCCCTCCTTAGCCATATGGGCAAGCCCCTTGCCCATTCTTGGCCTCAGTTTATTCCTCTGTAGAATGGGACTGATGTCTTTCACCTCAAGAGGTGATGTAGGAATCAGGTGAGGCAGGCAGCGGATGAACTGGGGACAGGCTAAAGTGCTGCCTGAGGGTCAGGCCCTGTTAACCTTCCTTAACCTGATCTCTGGAGGCCCGAGGGAGCTGCACATCTGTACCCGGAGGCCTTCACCTGTAAGGAAAAGCGGAAAGAGGAACAAGCCCCACTTGTACCCAGTGGGAGCTGGTGGACACAGAGGCCCTGGAGGACGGCTGTCAGCCAGGGATGTGGGCAGCTCTCTGGGACACTCCCCTTCCCTCCCGCTGAGTCAGAGGAAAGGACCCAGGCTGGGCATCAGCCCTGCGGGTTCTACCAGTTATTGACAGGGGAAGAAGAGGGCTACTGGCAGAAGGCACAGCAGACACAAACAACCAACACACCCATCCCTCCACAAACAACCTCCTCCTATACCCCACATATAAATCTTCCTCCTCAGTACTGGGGGAGTGTTCCCAGGCCCCGCCTGCCCTTCCTCCTGGCCTCTCCCCAGAGCCCAAACAGCAGGGGCCTCTCGGTGGGGGCTGCATGTTTCCCGGAATGAAGCTGGTCACAGGGACCCAGCCTCCTCCAGCTTGAGGAGCTCAGACCAGCCACTTCCCAAATGCTGGGTTTTCTCTGCACTCTTCCCACACCATCCTCTCCCACTTCTGGGGTCTGGCCCAGAGAGCTGGCTGTTTGAAATGTCTTCTCTCCGCCATGCTTGACCTAGTCCACCTATTAACCAAGTAGTCTTGGATGGAAACGTTCAATATTTTCCCCAGGCAGGGTGGCTTGCTCTTACTTACAAGGGAAAGGTCATTCTGTTTGGCCAGCACTGGAGGCCCCCAGGGGTCTCAGCCCCTGCCCACAGGGAACAGTCACTATGGTGGGAAAGGCACGGGTGTGGAGTCAATTGGATATGGTTTGGATCATAGCTCCTGTGCTTGTCAGCTGTAGGACTTTGGTTGCTTCACTTCTCTGAGCCTCCATTTTCTTATCTGGAAACAGGATGGCAATGCCCTACAGGGTTGTTGTGAGGACCGGAGATAATTGGTACAAAGCTTGTAGTAGGTTCAGTAGATGAACCTTCCCATCCTTCCACATCTTATCACGTATCACTTTCCTATTCCGTTCTCTTCTCCAGTCAAAATGATCGACTTGTTTGCTCAGGGAGCATGAATGTGCCACCATGATCTTCGTTTCCACAGCCCTGGGAGGTGATGCCATTAAGCATGTTTGATTCAAGAGGCCATTGTGGCTCAGAGAGGGGTTAAGAGTTAAAGGGCTACCAGGAGGTAGAGCCAGGATTTGACGCCAAATCTTCAAGAACTATGGGAACCCTCGTCCACTGGTTTCCATGGACTGTTTCTCTGCCTGGAATGTCCTTCCACCTCTTCTCCTTTCTGGATTCCATTAGTCATTCAGGGTCTCATTCTTTCCATCTCCTCCAGGACACCTTCTGAATCATTGAAGACACTTTTTGTTGCAAGTGATAGAAAATTCCATCCCAAACAGGCTTAAGAGAAGAAATGGAAGTTTGGGGTGCAAGTTACCCAAAAGCCCAGGTGATCTTATTTTAAGTAAGGTTGAATTTAGAGCTCAAATAATGTTATCAGTATTTTCCTTCTCTCTAAGTCTTGGTTTTGCCTTCTTCTCTGAAGGCTGAAGTTTCAGGCTCTGCATGGTAGCAAAAGGGCACAGCGGTCCAGCTTTTACGTTCTTACAAGTTTCAGGCATAGTGGAAAGAGTGAGTCAATTTCTCTATAGCTCAGACTTAGTCTTGGAATTGAGACATGTCATTTCTAATTGGTTTGACATGGGTCAAGTGCCCATTCCTGAATCACTCAATAAGCCCAGGGGGCTGGAGTCCATAGATTAGCTTAGACCTGAATCACCTGCACCTCCAGAGTTGCAGAGGGCTAGGCTTCACTACCCTCTAGAGGGAAACTGAGGTAGCTTATCAGGAGACAGGCGAGTGGTTGTAGATAGTAAAACAACAGATGTCTAAGCTATTGATATTGATACTTTCCCCCTTTTCGGAATTGCTGCATTTCGGCTCTTCTGGTGGCCATCTCTGCTAGGCATTAAACTCCTTGAAGGTAAGGACCCTTTGTGTGACCCTGAGCTCTTTGTAGAGCACCTGAAAAAGAATGGGTGCCAATGACATGCTTTTCAATCAACTAAAGTAATTATTCTGAACTCAGTGCATCCAACCTGTGACAGTTGTATCAGTTGGGATTCAACTGAGAATAGAAACAGTCTAACTATTTCAAAGAGGAGGAGATTATGACTGGGTATTGCATGGCTTGCGGAATCGCTGGGAAGGTTGAAGAAACAAACTCTAGACTGAGCATTCAGGAATGACCCCTAAGTCACACTGTAGAACTGGACAACCAAGAGAGCTGCTGCCTCTTCTGCAATGGAAAAGGACCACCAACGACACATTCAGAAGACACCATGATCATGGAGCCACTTTCCAGCAGCTCCAGAACCACCATGTGCCTGACATGATCCAGGCAGGCTGGGTGCCCATGTCCTGCCTCTCACATCCACCAAGCCAGCAACTAGACTCTTGAGTTTTGCTGACACTTTCGAGGTAAAACCAGGCTTGCCAGCGAAAAGAGAAGTAGTTGGAAGTTCAGCCTACTTCCACTTTCAAATATGTGAATCATGTGGTCAAATGTGAATTATATCTGGAATCTAGGAGGCCTGAGAAATGTAGCTGTGTTTTTTAAATAGACTTTATTTTTTAGAACAGTTTTAGGGTCACAGAAAAATTGAGCAGAAAGTATGGAGTTCCCATATACTCCCTGGACTCACAGATGCACAATCTCTCCCACTATCAACAGCCCAGAGAGGTATATATTTGTTACAATTGATGAACCTACTTTGAAATATCATAATCACCAGGAGTCCATAGTTTACATTAGAGTTCACTCTTGGTGTTGCACGTTCTATGAGTTTGCTATTTATTTATTTATTTATGGCTGTTTTTTTTTTTTCTTTTAGGTATATTTATTCAGGGCCAACGACATAGCCTTAAATATATTTGCTCTACTGGCATGTAATCAAAGTGCATTTATTTTCATTTATTTATTTTTTTAAATCAAGCACTCAGAATTGGTTTAGGTACCAGTTATTTTTTTTTTTTTAACATCTTTATTGGAGTATAATTGCTTTACAATGGTGTGTTAGTTTCTGCTTTATAACAAAGCGAATCAGCTATACATATACATATATCCCCATATCTCCTCCCTCTTACGTCTCCCTCCCTCCCACCCTCCCTATCCCACCCCTCTAGGTGGTCACAAAGCACCGAGCTGATCTCCCTGTGCTATGTGGCTGCTTCGCACTAGCTATCTATTTTACATTTGGTAGTGTATATATGTCCATGCCACACTCTCACTTAGTCCCAGCTTACCCTTCCCCCTCCCTGTGTCCTTAAGTCCATTCTCTACATCTGCATCTTTATTCCTGTCCTGCCCCTAGGTTTTTCAGAACCTTTTTTTTTTTTTTTTTTAGATTCCATATACATGTGTTAGCATACGGTATTTGTTTTTGTATCAGGTCTCAGTTGCGGCCTGTGGTCTTCTCTCTAGTTGTGGCACCTGGGCTTAATTGCCCCACGGCATGTGGGATCTTAGTTCCCCGAAGAGGGATTGAACCTGCATCCCCTGCATTGGAAGGCGGATTCTTAACTACTGGACCACCAGGGAAGTCCCACACATTCTATGAGTTTTGACAAATGTATAATGATATATATTTACCATAATAGTATCATGTGGAATAATTTCACTGCCCTAAAAATCCTTTGTGCTCTGCCTATTCATCCCTCTCTCCCCCCTAACCTTTGGCAACCACTGATCTTTTCTTCTCCTCTCAGAATTCTTTTTATTATTTTCACCCCAGAGAATCCATGTTTTGAAAGACTTAATCTAAGCTAAAGTAGTTAAGGGAACAGGTCTGGATCCACAGTATCTGGGCTCAGCTGCTTCCAAGCTGTGTGAGCTTGAACAAGTTACTTCACCCCTCTGTGCCTGAGGATCTTTTGTATTAATAGTCCTACCTCATAAGATTGATGTAAGAATTAAGAGAAATTATTCAGCTAAAGCTCTTGACAGTGTCTGGTATGTGGTAAAAACTCAATGAATGTTTGCTCTGATTCTTACTGATTAACTCAAAGCAGCCTTATCACAGATAACAATTTCTGTTAAGCCTTTTTCCCTCCTGACTTTTTATTTTGGAAAATTTCAACCTACAGAAAAGTTGAAAGATTAATACAATGAGCATCTCTATACTTTTCACCTGAATTCATGAGTAATTAACATTTTGCCACATTTGCTTTCTTTCTCTCTCCTTTAGGAGGTAAGTTGCAAGCATGAAGGCCATTTATGTCTGGATACATCAGCTATTATCTCCCAGACAACAAGGACATTCTCTGTAAGTATTATCACATTCAATAAATTTAAATTGGTGCAATAATATCATCTGGCATATATTCCATATTAAATTCTCTCCAAGTGTCCCAATAATGTCCTTTTTAATCTAGGATCTTAACAAGGGTCATGCAACAGGTGATTAGTTATCCTCTGCCTTCTCTTTCTTTCATGGCTGGGACTTTTTAAGGAGTCACTGCCAGATGTTTTACAGAATATCATATAATTTAAATCTCTCTGACTGTCTCCTCATGGTTAGATTTAGATGAGACAGTTTTGGGGGCAAGAATACTACATAGACGATATTCTCATTGCATCATATCAGGAAGCTCATAATGCCAGTCTTTTCCAATATTGTTGCTGTTAAGTTTGCATACTTGGCGGTATCCACCAGATTTCTCCATTTTAAATATCTGTTCCCCTTTGGAATTCTCTGGGAGCCCTAGGTTGGGAATCCCTGACCTAGTATACAAGTTTCTACCTCCATTTTCTGGATGAAGAAATTAAGGTGCAGAGAAATACCCAAAATACCCACAAAATCAGTGACAGGACTGAGGCTGGACTGAGCCCAGCTCAGGGCCCAGCCCACTCCCTGCCTCTGACCATATCTGATCAAATGCTCAGAAGGGTCTAATTCTTGAGACTTCCTTGGAAGAAGGTCTATACTTCCTTGCACATTTTTAGTCTGAGAGTCTGTTTCTGCCTAGGGATAGGCATGGAGCACGAAGAGAGAGGCCGATGAGGGGCCACAGCTATGCTCCAGACACCAGTCCTTAACAGAGGGGCAAAGCGACCTTTAGAAGTCATCTAGTTCAACCCCAACCTTCCAAGGCGGAAACTGAGGCCCAGAGTAATGAAATGACTTGTCTAAGGGCTCATGAGCTCGAGTTGTCTCCCAGAGAGAGTCAGGTTGGCTGCCTAGGAAGGTCTCATGGGGGCTCCTGGGAGGGGAATGGACACAGCACTCTGAAATTATCCCACGTGTCAGGGTCTGCTCCCCAGTTTGCCAGAAGCAGAAACTAGGTTTGTTGAGGGCACCCAGAGGTGACTGCCGTTTTGGACCTGGTTGACATTAACCAAACACTGGAGACAAGAGTCTAAACCTGAATCCTTTGTCCTAATGGCAATGGGACAGGCCAGCCAATCAATTTCATCGCGCCCTGGATGCCGTTCAGCACACTTTCCTTCACGTAGCCCTGGAGGCACAGTGCCACCGTTTTGTTCTTTGCATTCCTTTCCTGGACGCCCTGCAGACCACTTCCTCTCCCCTGTC